>NC_041004.1:21507116-21872006 GCF_004193775.1 Glycine soja
CAAAAGGAAGGATCGTTGCACAATTCGTGAGGTTCCGTAACATTCCGTAAGTCAAAAAGGGGATGATTATGTAATCCGTAAGGTTCCGTAACATTACGGAAGGAAAACAGGTATCGTTACGAAATTCGTAAGTTTCCGTAACTTTACGGAAAAAGAATCACCAAAAAAAAGGCAGGGGGGTGTATTTAGCATAAATGGGGGTGCAAATAGCCACCAGGCCCACTTGGGCCCTCCAGAAGGCGGTTGCCTCTGGAGGAAGTCACCTTGCTCGCCTGGGCGAGCTGGGTGGCAAGCATCTCCCCCATTTTTCTATAAATAGGGGGAGAAGTGAAGAGGAATTTCGTTCAGCCCTCCTGGTAATTCAAGGATCACTTGAAATTAGTGAAAAAAATTTGTTCCGTGAAGAAAATCCGAGTCGAGGCGCTTCTGTAAGGTTTCCGTGGGGATTTTCGCGAAGGTTTTTAGCCGTTCTTCGACGTTCTTCGTTCGTTCGTCATCGTTCTTTGGTCTTCAATGGGTAAGTTTCCAAATCGAGCTTTTCAATTCATTCTATGTACCCGTGGTGGCCCCCATTTGTTTTTACGTGCTTTTTATTTTCATTTTATTTACTTTCCGTATCCCCTTTTGACGTGCTTTAGTCATTTGCTTAAGTCATTTTCTCATCTAATCAAAAAAGAAAATAAATTTCCACCGATCATTTAAATTGTAATATCCGTTAGTTTCTGTTAAAATGAAATCCGACCGTTCGGTCATACCGTAACTACGTTGGAAGCAAAAAAAGGGTAAAATAATAATATAATAATAAAAAATATCTTTTAGTAAAATAAATCAAAAAGAATCAATTGGACATTTTCCTTGGGGATTTCTCTTCCTTAATCGAATCGATTAAATAACCAAAGTGAAACTAAGGCTAAAATCAATTCATAAACCAAACTTTTGACGTTGCCTAAAAAAGCCATTTTCAAAGGTCCAAAGCCTTGAAATGGTCTTTTCCGCTTTTATCGATTAAGGGTAAATTTCAAAAGAGCTAAAATCAACATGTAGCTATATTACCTCTTTCAAAAATAAAGAGAACATTAAATGTTCCAATGCCTTAATGTCTTCTCTCTTTTCAAAAGAATCGAAAGTTTGTTTAATGGTCCGACGCCTTAAATGACCTTTCATTCAATAAAAACATGTCTTGCAAAAAGGATAAAGACAACTTAACCAAACACTTTGTTCACAAAGAACTACGTAGGTCTGATTTCCTTATCACAATTAAGGAATACGTAAGAGCAAGGGAAACACCCTTGTCGACCGCAAAAAGATAAAAAATATAAAAAGTACAAAAAGAAATAAAGGCGTAAAAGGGAACATAAAAATTGAAGTCATGTTTGCACATTTGATTAAAGGCTGCCGTCTCTTGTGACGGACGCGTGGGGTGCTAATACCTTCCTCGTGCGTAAATACAACTCCCGAACCTTTCACTTAAAGTTCGTAGATCACGTCTTTTCCGGTTTTTCCGACATTTTCCTCAAATAAACGTTGGTGGCGACTCCGTGCGTATTCCTTTCTTGGAACACGCACCCGCGAGTCACGCGTCGCCCTCCCGCCAAAGGGTAGGTTGCGACAGTTGGCGACTCCACTGGAGACTTTTTTTAGAGAGTTAGGCCATTTAATCTTGTGCAATGTTTTATCATGACTTTCTTCTTTGTTGGTTTCCCTTTATTTGTCTTATGTTCTTGTGTATATAAACTCTTTGTTGCTTTTAGTGCGTTTTAAAATGTATGCATGAGGTAAATATTTATTCATTTGATGCACACAAACACCAACACTATTTGCACACACTGTGAGTTGAAAAAGGGCCCTATACCCGGGTTCATGGGAACATAAGGAGTGGAGGTGAATATGTGATCATGCTAGGTCTCCGACTTGCTTGATTACAGTGAACCCTCATCTAGAGTTTTTCTCTTTGAAAACATATTGTTGCTAGTAGTCCCTACTGCTGCAATATGTGCTTCAAAGGGGATGATACCTCTAGAGACCATCAAGAGAGATATGACCACCTTGGGAATTATCACTAAAAGCCTTTTTAGCTCTCTCCCATATAGGTCCCTTAAATAGGGGCACGGAGCAAACACGCTGCGTGCCATTTTTTCCACTGTCATGCATAAGTTTCATGTACCCTTTTTATATTTTATGAATATTGTCATACTATGTTGCGCCTTTTGCATATGCGTCACACACGGATTCTGTCTAGATCCCCTCTCTTTAACAAACCAACGGAGGGTCCGTGTCACCTTCTTAAATACATACGTTGGGCACTTTGCTACCCTAAGACGTTGTCCCGGGCTCCCGTATTTGTAAATTGCATTTGTGTCATATGCATTTCTTCATGCATTCATCCATTTCCACCCATGATAGATGTTGGAGTTTTGATTCGCGCCAATTTTTGTTCACTTTAGTAAAACATGGAATCAAGTCAAATGCCTTCTCTTAAAAAGAGGTTCTATCAAGTCAAGGTCAAGAGCCTAGGGATCACCAGTCTAAAAGAGGTTCTATAAAGTTCGTAGATCACGTCTTTTCTGGTTTTTCCGACATTTTCCTCAAATAAACGTTGGTGGCGACTCCGCGCGTATTCCTTTCTTGGAACACGCACCCGCGAGTCACGCGTCGCCCTCCCGCCGAAGGGTAGGTTGCGACACTTACCTTCATAGCTTTCATGTTTTGTAACAAAAAGGCCTTTCATTGGAAGTGTGTTGGGAGCCTCCAATAGGTTACCAAACTTCAATTTGTGTGTAATAATTTTAGGCAATTTTTCCTTAGGATAGTGAGTGTTTTGTTGGGAACCTTGAATGTGGTCATCCAAACACTCTTAGGATTCGCCTAGTTTACATTTATTGCTTACTTTCATAGCTTATTTCCTTTACCTTCCATTGTCAAACCGCCTAGATAGCTTTCCTTTTACCAATTAGTTTTTTCCCTTATCTTTCACACCTCTTTTAGTGTTTATTTTGGCTAGTTTCAACCATAGTTTCTTTTACCTTTTGATTTCAAATCTCCAACAAGAAAGAACCACAACTTAGAAACCAACATGAGTCATCATTCATCTAGTGTTAGTGGCGAGGGTACTAGTCATAAAGACCCTTTATCTAGAATCTTAGATGAGTTGAGTTCCCTTAAGTTATGGAAAGAAAAACAAGAGAGAAAAGAAAAAGGAAAAAAAAGAGAAAAACATGCCTCCTATAATAGTCATAACTCTTGCAAGAGCCTAAGTGAAGAACTTTGTGACTATTACGAAGGAAGGCATAGGTCACATCTTAGATCTCACTCCCATAGAAGAGAAAAGGAAAGAAAGCCTCAAGAGGCTAACATTAACCTCCCATACTTCCATGGGAAGGACAATGTAGAGGCTAACTTAGTTTGGGAAATAAGGGTAGAGCAACAACTTAAAAAGAAGTCTACAGCAAAATCTTATGGCTCTCACTCTTATCCAAAGAAAGACCAAGGTCGAGGCATCTTAGGGTGACCAAGGTCGAGGCATCTTAGGGGTGACACCTTCTAAGCCCAAAGATGATAAGGGGAAGACAATAGAAAAGCAAGCCCCTGAGGCTAGTATGCAAGAGAAAACTAGCTCTATAAAGTGCTTTAAATGTCTTGGAAGAGGACACATTACTTCTCAATGCCCCACCACAAAAACTATGATTATGAGGGGCCAAGACATTTATAGTAGCCAAGATGAGGCTACTACTTCACCTTCCTCTAGTGAAAGTGAAGAAGCAAAATGGGAAGAATCTAGTGAAGAAATCTACCCCCAAGAAGAAGGACAACCATTAGTGGTTAAAGAGAAGTGTAAGGAGGTAAGTGTCTCCTCCAAGAGTTTAGCTAAGAAGGAAACTCATTTTACATTAAAGAAAATTTCCCTCTTAGACAACCTCCACATTTTCTCTTTTGTAAAAAGACACTTGCTAGCATTGCCACACCTCTTGGGCTTGAGTTTATTCCTCAAGTAAAGAAGTTGTTGGATGAGGGTTTGGTTCGCAAGAGCTTAAATCCTTGTTCTTTGTTGGTGCCCAAAATAGGTATTATTAGGCACCAAGTTCCTAAAATAGGTGGCATGATGAATGTTTTGAGTGGTGCAACCCTCTTTTGTAAAATCATTCGTACACCTAACATCTTCATGGTGTGTGTACATAGGGACCCAATAGGTAGGTTTGTTCTTATTTTTAGTTTCAATACAAACTTAGGTACTCATATGGGACACCTTAGGTTTGTCATACTTTTTGGTAGGAATAATCAATATGAAAATACAGAAAAAGGTATGTTTTATTGCGTTACTTTCCTTAATTTTTCAAATAGTGATCAAGGGGTTCCCATGAACCCTAAGAGAATAAAGGTCATTCCTGAGTGGCCCACTCCACCAAGTATAAGAAAAATTTGGGGCTTCCATGACTTAACAAACTTTTACAAAAGGTTTGTCCCATATTTTTCTATACTTGTAGCACCACTCATTGAGTTGGTGAGGAACCATGTTCCTTCATGGGAAGATGCCCAGGAAATGGGTTTCAAACCTTACCTTACTTCAACATACCAAACACCACTAATACAAATGTTTTTGTTCTTTTTACAGGTGTTGAGGGAAGGAGCCCAAAGTATGAAGAACCTCAAGATTTGAGGTCAAATCCTTTCCAAGGTAGAGGGAATGATGCAATCCTACCCCGCAAGGGCATTGGATAGAAGACTCCAGGTAGATTGTGCCAAAGATCCCAGGGAAGGCCCTAGGGTTCTTATGATCCTTAGGGTAGATTTCGAGCCCATGGGCTAAGTATGAGCCCGCTTATCTTTGTAAATATTAGAATAGGTTTTTCCTTCGTTTGGGCCTTGTATTTTGGCCATTCTAGTAGTATAGGGTTTTAGCCTTGTATTTCGAGGCATTTTGAGTAGTCTTTGTAGTAGGGATTTTTTTTTTTTTTTTGTATTTTCATGTATTTTTTCATGGGGGTGAGCTTAGCTATTATTGGGGGTGTGTAGCTAAGCTCTAGCTTCTCATCTCAAGGAGGTGAGCTTAGCTATTAGAGAGGTATGTGTAGCTAAGCTCTAGCTTCTTTAGGAATCTTCTTAAGGAAGCTTCTCAAGGAGGTGAGCTTAGTTATGAGAGGGGTGTGTGTAGCTAAGCTCTAGCTTCTCAAGGAAGTTTTCTCAGAGAAGCTTCTCAAGGAAGTTTTCTCTAGAAATCTTTTCAAGGAAGCTACCTAGTCTATAAATAGAAGCATGCATAACACTTGTTGTAACTTTGATGAATAAGAGTCTTGTGAGACACAACTCAAAGTTCAACTTCTCTCCCTTTTTCTTCCTTCAATTTCGTGCTCCCCCCTCTCTCTTTCTCTCCCTCTTTCTTTTCATCCATTGAAGCATCCTCTCTAAGCTTCTTATCCAAGGCTCATCTTGGTGGTGAAGCTCCTTTTTCCATGGCTTATTCTCTAGAGGATGGTGCCTCATCTCACCTCTTCTCCTTTGTCTTCTGCTGCATCTCCATGGTGGAAAATCACCATTAAAGGAACTCATTGAAGCTCAAAGATCTAGCCTCCATAGAAGCCCCACAAGCAAGCTTCCACCACTTCCCTCATTACCAAGGAAGAGATGGTGAAAGCTCAAAGTGTGTGAAAATTCTAAATGGCTTGCGACCTAAGGTGAAACAAGCTGTGAATTATCAAGGTGTTCATCAATTCCCACTATCGTGAACATGTGTAGGATTTGGGATGAAGACTCCTGAGCTAGGGTGACGTATTATTGGAATATGGGCCTAATGAAGAACATGAAGCATGGATCCCAAAATCGGTGAAAATCATACCCGACCCCTCCAAAGAAATATGGTAATTGCCCCAACAACCAGAGGACTGCTGCTACGGGGTTCGCTGGTGGTAGTGGTAGCAAACCCATTACTTTCTCAACTCAGATAATTTGTTACAAGTGTTAGTCGGTGAATACGACTAACTTTTGTGTATAAAACTTGTGTAAATTATATCAAACTCTTCCAATTTATGGTTATTTTGTAGTGTTACAAATATTTTCTGTTAAGTATAGGTAATAAATACTTAGTACTTCCATTTTGTGTGTTTAACAATAATTTTCTTTCAATTTCAGGTTAATTAGGCAAGCTTTGAAAAATGTTGTTTTTCATCTTCTCGATAAGCCAATTTGCTGGCTTAGCGAGCGTCCACTAAGCGCAACACTCACGGGCTAAGCGCGAGGAAGACTTTGGAAGAAGATGAGCTGTACAGGTTCGCTAAGCACACCGCTTCATCTCACTAATCGCACCGCTTCAGTTCATCCGCTAAGCGAGAAAGGCACGCGCTAAGCCAAAATTCACTAATGTGTGCTAAGCGGTCAATAATTGTGCTAAGCACACGAGCACGAACAAGGCCACCTATTTAAGCTTGAAATCAGATTTTAGAGGGAGAGTTTGGACTAGGATTTAGAGCTTTGCATGTCTAGAGTTTCTAGAGAGAGAAAGGTCCAAGTTCTAGAGAGTTTTGAGAGATTTTGCTGTGTGAAGATCTGCAGAGACCAGAGCTTGAAACAGGAGCCGGTTTGAGAGCTTGAGATGAGTTTGTGAGTGATTGTGAGATCCTAGAGGTGAAGGAGACATCCTACAGGTTATACCATCTGTGGTGGGGCTCATGAAATAGGCCAATGTATTCCCACTAAAGAAAACACTCAAGAAATTCATTATATGGGAAATCAACAGCGACAAGGGTATACTCAAGGAGGATTTTTAGGCTTCCAGCAGGGTCCCTATAATCAACAAGGACAGTGGAGGACACACCCTGGTAACCAGTTCAACAAAGACTAGAGTGTGCCTTCAAACAGGCCAATCCAAGAAGGACCTAACATACTCCAGAGGACTACTAAGCTGGAGGAGACCTTGACTCAGTTTGTGCAGGTAACAATGTCAAACCATAAAAGCATTGAGTCAGCACTGAAGAACCTTAAGGTCCAGGTGGGACAACTGGCCAAGCAGATAGCTAACAAGTCATCCAACAGTTTTGTGGTAAATACAAAACATAATCCCAAGGAGGAATGCAAAGCTGTGATGACAAGGAGAAAAAGGTTTGTGGAGGCTGAGGATGAGGATGGTGTTGTGCATAAGAAGAAAATTGCTGACAAGAAAGGCACTGATGGCAAGAAAAATGAGGTGAGAGGTGAAAGTAATCAAGAAAAAGAGGAACAAATAATGGTCAAGAATAAAGAATGTAGAAGCAAAGCTTCATGATGAATCAAGAGTGATTCAAAGATGTTTTGATGATAACAAGGATGATAACAAAAGATGATGACAAAGGTGATGACAAAAAGCTCAAAGGTCAATCAAAGAATGAGTTCAAGATATTCAAGATAGAATCAAGAACACTTCAAGACTCAAGAGGAAAGTTGATTTCAAGAATTAAGAATCAAGATTCAAGAGATCAAGAATCAAGAATCAAGATTCAAGAGATCAAGATTCAAGACTCAAGATTCAAGAATCAAGAGAAGGCTTAATCAAGATAAGTATGAAAAGGTTTTCTCAAAAATTGAGTAGCACATGGATTTTTCTCAAAACATGTTTACCAAAGAGTTTTCACTCTCTGGTAATCGATTACCAGATTGTTGTAATCGATTACTAGTAGAAAAATGGATTTGAAAAAGTTTTCAAATGAATTAACAACGTTCCAATTGATTTCAAAAAGTTATAATCGATTACAATGTTTTGGTAATCGATTACCAGTGCCTTTGAACGTTGAAATTCAAATTCAAATGTGAAGAGTCACATCCTTTCACATAAAAGCTTTGTGTAATCAATTACACTGATTTGGTAATCGATTACCAGTGATTGTTTCTGAATAAATCAAAAGTTGTAACTCTTCAAATGGTTTTTTGACTTTTTCAAATTGGTTTTAAGTTTTTCTAAAAGTTATAACTCTTCTAGATGGTCCTCTTGGCCAGACATGAAGAGTCTATAAAAGCAAGGCTTTGATTTGCTTTTCAATACACTTTTCCAATCAATCTTATACAATCCTTTACAAGCCTTGAATCTCTTTGAACTTCTTCTTCTTCTTTGTGCCAAAAGCTTTCCAAAGTTTTCTGGTTTTCTAAACCTTGAAAACTTGTGCTATGCATTCTTTTCATCTCTTCTCCCTTTGCCAAAAAGAATTCGCCAAGGACTAACCGCCTGAATTCTTTTTGTATCTCTCTTCTTCCTTTTCCAAAAGAACGAAGGACTAACCGCCTGAATTCTTTTGTGTCTCCCGTCTCCCTTGTCAAAGAATTCAAAACGACACAGTCTGAGAATTCTTTTGATTCTTCCCATTCCCTTATACAAAAGTGTTCAAAGGACTAACCGCCTGAGAATTCTTTCGTATCCCCATTCACAAAGTATCAAAGGTTTAACCGCCTGAGATCTTTGTCTTAACACATTGGAGGGTACATCCTTTGTGGTACAAGTAGAGGGTACATTTACTTGGGTTGTTGACTGAGAACAAGAGAGGGTACATCTCTTGTGGATCAGTTCTAGTGGAGGGTACATCCACTAGGTTGTTCAAAGAGAACAAGGGAGGGTACATCCCTTGTGGATCTTTGCTTGTAAAAGGATTTTTACAAGGTTGAAAGAAATCTCAAGGACCGCAGGTCGCTTGGGGACTGGATGTAGGCACGGGTTGTTGTCGAACCAGCATAAAAACTCTTGTGTGTTTGTCTCCTTCTTCCCTACTCTTTTACTTTCCGCTGTGCATTTTAATTTCTGCTTTTACTTTTGATTAAGTTTCTCTTCTACTCCTTATTCTCTTAACAACATAAGTAAAATCCTTAGAAGAGTAAATTTTTAATTAGTAAAGGTTTAGGAATAATTAATTCAACCCCCCTTCTTAACTATTCTAAGGCCACTTGATCCAACAAAGAATTGAAGGACCAAGAAAAAGAAATAGAAAATGAAAAAAATGAAAAAGAAGAAAAAAATAATAAGAATACAAAGAAGAGTAGAAGTGAAAAAGCTGTGGATGAAGGTGTGGAAGTACCATATCCTGTGGTACCTTCCAAGAAAGAAAAAGATTGTCATCTGGCGAGATTTTTAGATGTTTTCAGGAAACTGGAAATAACCATGCCCTTCGGAGAAGGTTTGCAGCAGATTCCACTCTACTCTAAATTCTTGAAAGATATGTTAACAAGGAAGCATAAATATATTCATCAGGAAAACATCATAGTGGAAGGAAACTGCAGTGTTGTGATCCAAAAGATCCTTCCACCCAAGCATAAAGATCCTGGGAGTGTAACTATTCCTTTTTCAATTGGAGAAGTCAATGTGGGAAAAGCTCTTATTGAACTGGGAGCCAGTATCAATTTGATGCCACTCTCCATGTGCAGAAGATTGGGAGAATTGGAAATAATGCCAACTCGAATGACTTTACAATTAGTTGACCGCTCCATTACCAGGCCATAAGGAGTAATTGAAGATGTGTTGGTTAGAGTAAAACATTTTATCTTCCCGACAGACTTTGTGGTACTGGATATCTCTGAAGATACTGACATCCCTATAATATTGGGAAGGCCATTCATGTTGACCGCAAGCTGCATAGTTGATATGGGGAAGAGGAAGCTGGAGCTAGGTTTTGAAGATCAGAAAATTGATTTTGATTTGTTTGTTGAAAACAAGCTTGCTCCAGAACACAATGTCTGCTTATAGGTAATGGAAGGAGGTCAAGAGGTTCTAAAAGTAAGAACCAAAACATAAGGTCACCCAGTGAGGTAAAAGCGTCAAGCTAATGACGTTAAAGAAGCGCTTCCTAGGAGGCAACCCAGTTTTAATTTCTGTAATTTTTGTTTTCATGCATTAGATCATTTGGAACTTCTTGTATAATTTGTACATAGGAGTATATCAGCCTATCTTTGAATGTTTAACATAAGGGTTTCAATTTCTTTGAAAAAGGACTGAAAAATAACTCAGAAAACATTTTTCTGAAAATAAAACAGTCCTTTCGCTAAGCGCAAGCCTCGCGCTAAGCGCATCTCTGTTCATGCGCTAAGTCGAGAGTCTCAAGTGCTTAGCGCCCAACCCTTGCATCTGAGGCTGATTTGGTCCGCCTAGCTGGCCAAGGCTGAGCTAAGCCAACTTCAATTCGATCTGAATTCGGCTAAGCTTCAGCCTGATCATTAAGCGACAACTTATTCTTGGCTAAGCGTGACCTATTGTCGCCAAGCTAAATTCCTTACAGCCATAACTGAGGTTCATGAAGCTAAGCGCCAGTCATGGCAGCTAAGCAATATTCCTTGCGGCAATGTGAGCGCTAAGAGAGTCCTTATCAGCTAAGTGCATGCTCCTCTGTACTTAAGATGCATCATTTTAGCTAAGCTGGCCAGACCCTGGCTTATTAAGAGTTACAGCTTTTTTGATCTGTAGACCTCACTAAGCGGACTTACTCGCGTGCTAAGCCAAGCCTGTGTGTTAAAAAAAAACTTGAATTTCAAAGTTTGGCTAAGCGCACGGTACCGCTAAGCGAGCATCTTCGAAAAACCAAACGTCACTTCGAGAAAGCATAATGGCTTATGTGAGTGTAATGGCAGTTACACTCACATTTGTTGGAAATTGTTGAACTGCCTGCATCTTCTCTCTCGCACTCATTTTCCTGCATTTTCGCTTTCTTTTGCATCAAAGCATAAATGATACAAGTAAGTTCCTTACTCCCTTCATTCTTTTTTTGGGTTGAACCATAGAGTAGAAAACCATAGATTTTAGTTTTCAATCTTTAGGGTTTGTCATAATTTTAGAGTAGGTAAAGATTAGGACTTTTTATATGATTATACTGTGTAGTTATTTTTAACTATCTTGGATGTTTGATAATGCCTTTTAGAGGCTTAAAAAGACAAGGAAACGAACTGTGTTTTCTGCCTTTTTTTTCTGGAAAATGCGATGAACTTGCTAAGCGAGCATGCCGTGCTAAGCAAGTTCATCAAAATTCATTGAACATATGCGTTTCCAGACGAACTCGCTAAGCGCGCTTAACGCGCTAAGCGAGTTCATCTTGTGAGGATGATCACTTATCCTCCTGTTGAGATACTTGTGGCTAAGCGAGGCTGAATCGCTAAGCCAAGGTAACTTAGAAAATTTCGTATTGGAAGCCTCGTGCTAAGCCGAGTCTACCTGGGCTAAGCGCATTTCATCACGGCAACTATCGGGCTAAGCGAGCTTAGCTCCAGCTAAGCCGATATGTTATATTTTTGAGGGTGCGCTGAGCGAGCTGTATCCCGCTAAGCGCCTAGTGTTAATTTCAGCCTTTATTTATGTTGTTAAGCCTGAGCAATTTTGGTCTAAGGAATTTTTAGTTCTTTTTATTTACAGATGAAATCGAGAGAAAGAGCTAGAACGGGGGACATCCCTTCATCATCCACTCAAGCTCCTCTGTTAGTAACCGTAGGACAGGATGTCCAAGGCTCACAAACTTTAGTCCCTATGCTGCAAAGCTTATTCCGAGGATAGTTTATTATCATGCACAGCCTGCAAGAGTTGGCTCATAACAAGCCAATCATAACTATGAAGCATTTTCTTGAGCAAGTAGCCTGGCCTGAAGCTCAACTTCCATTGGTGAGACCCAATGAGGCTGCTCCGCCTGAGCCCACACCTGTGCATGTTGATCCAAAGCCAGCTAACCCACAATCTCCAGTGGTGAATCCACTGTCTTCTCCTGAGTGTGAAGTAGTTCCCCCATCTCCACCTCTGATTATCATCTTCGATGCATCATCAGATGAAGTGGCTGCCCCCCCTGATTCACCAGCAGGAGAAATAGCTGACCTTCCTACTTCCCCAGTTGGAGGAATTTCCGATCTTTCTGATTCGTCATCTGGAGAAGTTGTTGCTCTCACAATGTCTGCTTACAGTAATTCCTTTTTGCTAGTTTTATTTATGGGTAGTTAGTTTGCTCATCCTGAAGCATTTTGAACAGTTTGACTTGTTTTTGATAACATGGAAGTAAAACACTTTTATCTTTTTGTGAAAATGGTTGTATGCTTTTATTTTGAGTTGAGTGCATGATTTTGATGGAGTTTGTGTTTCTTTTCATGAGTTTGAACAAGTGTGTATGTTAGACAAAGAAAGAACAAGAATGTGAACTTGCATTTAGAATTGTTAGTCAGTAGACAAATTGATTGAGAAAGAAAATCTTGAACCAAAACTGGTGAGAGTGTAAACTTAAACTGTGAGTGAACGACTAGCTGTGAGTAATAATCTTTGCATGAATCTTTGAATTTTAGAATGAAATGTATAAATGAGAACATGATGAAGGCCATGATTTGTGTATACACAAACCTTTTGACCAAACAACTTACCTTGCAAAATAACTATATCCTTTGCTCCCTTTTTAAGCTGAATGATTTTGTCATAATTTGAACCCTGGACTTAAATAATTATCTCCTGATACCTTGCTTAGATTCTAGGAAAGCATATGGTTCAAGGCAAAATTTACCCCAAATTTGGGGGAGTAAATTCAGTTAGAATGCAAAGAAAAAGGTAAAGCATCAGCACACAACAAATAAGTTGTATGCTAAAAAAAAATTATGTTGTTACAATAAGGTCAAAATCAAATTAAGAGGAAAAGATAATGAGAAAGCTACTTGTATGACACAAGATTATTTGGATAAGTCTAGGATTTATGCTCTCTTAGACTCTAAACCCTTGAATCCTGGAAAAAACCAATGAATTTTTGTAGCCAAGCCTCACTATAAGCCTGAGAAAGTCCTTCTGATTTTGTTTATACATTTTTGACTTTATGGCATAAGATGAAGTGCAAAGATTAGACCTCTTGCTAGTTTTTTTTAATGAATAGCTTAAACACTTGTGCTTGAGTGAAACAGTAGTCGTGAGACTGTGGTTTAAGCAACTTTCCTTGATATTTGTCTTATGTCTAATTCCATCTAATTGTTCAGATTACATTTTATTCTTCTCTCTGGATAACTGCATACCTTGTGAAAGACAAGTGATGAGGGCATTTTACTCCATTCTTTTATCATGCAATCAGTAACTTTTGTAGCATACACCTTTGTACATAGTCACTGCATGTTGTTGTCACTTGAGGACAAGTGAACTATTCTCTTTTTGCTTAAGGACAAGCAAAACTATAAATTTGGGGGAGTTTTTAGTCGGTGAATACGACTAACTTTTGTGTATAAAACTTGTGTAAATTGTATCAAACTCTTCCAATTTATGGTTATTTTGTAGTGTTATAAGTATTTTCTATTAAGTATAGGTAATAAATACTTAGTACTTCCATTTTGTGTGTATAATAATCATTTTCTCTCAATTTCAGGTTAATTAGGCAAGCTTTGAAAAATGTTGTTTTTCACCTTCTCGCTAAGTCAATCTGTTGGCTTAGTGAGCGTCCACTAAGTGCAACACTCATGGGCTAAGCGCGAGGAAGACTCTGGAAGAAGATGAGCTGTACAGGTTCGCTAAGCACACCGCTTCATCTCACTAAGCGCACCGCTTCAATTCATCCGCTAAGCGAGAAAGGCACGCACTAAGCCAAAATTCACTAATGTGCGCTAAGCGGTCCATAATTGTGCTAAGCGCACGAGCACGAACAAGGCCACCTATTTAAGCTTGAAATCATATTTTAGAGGGAGAGTTTGGACTAGGATTCAGAGCTTTGCATGTCTAGAGTTTCTAGAGAGAGAAGGGTCCAAGTTCCAGAGAGTTTTGAGAGATTTTGTTGTGTGAAGATCTGCAGAGACCAGAGCTTGAAGCAGGAGCCAGTTTGAGAGCTTGAGATGAGTTTGTGAGTGATTGTGAGATCCTAGAGGTGAAGAAGACATCCTCACCACTTGTATTTTTGCAATCTTTCATCTTGTTCTTCTCTTTGTTGTAAAGAAGGCTTCCTGGTATGGAAAGCTAAATCCTCTATTGGATCTTCCCTGTAGGTACCTGATGTAAATATATTTCTATCTATTTAATAATGTTTTGTGTGTTCTCTGTGCTATCTGCTTTTCATTCCAGTATGCCTTTACCTTGATCACGTAGATGCATGCTTTGTTAGGGTCATTCAACAGTGGAAACTGGTCTAACTCCAAAGTCCTTGATAGTACAGGGCTAAGTTGTCGTACTATCACGAGGAATCGAGGTGCGATAAGTTAGTTGTGTATGTGTGTCTTAATGCGGTCCTGGTTGAGTTTAGTCTTACAAGAGGAATCTACAGATGATGCTTGATCAGGATTAGGCTAAACTATCATGAGGAATCGGGGTTTAGTATCTCAGGAGACATCATAAGAACACATAAGCATTGTTAGATAGAGAATATCTTTTCAGCATCAGGCACCTACTGGAAGGCCAACGTGTTTCTACTTCTACTTGCTTTTACACATCATTTCTCTCATGTGATTTTCTTTCTTTTTGCACAGATAGTTTATACACCTGTTCATATTCATATTTATCATTACACACCAGACACTTATTTGCTGAAATAGCTTACCAAATAACACAAGTTCCCCAAGAGTTCGATACTCGGTTTTTACCGTTTTATAATACTTGTGCGATTCGGTGCACTTTTTGGACTCCGAACAACAAGTGTGGTAGGCCAAGTTACATTTCTTCAAATTGTGCAAACAAAGACATTACCTATTTCAACTGCAGGCAAAAAGACCATATTCAGAGAGATTGCCCATATCACAGAAAGGAGCAAAATGATGGAAGTATGAATGACCAAATTGGACATCCAAAGGCCCAGGGAAGAGTCTTTACTCTTAATGGTGCTAAAGCTTCAAAATCCAAAGATCTAATCCAAGGCTAATGTTTCATAAGTGGGATTCCCTTACTTGTGCTATTCGATTCCGGTGCAACCTATTTTTGTGTGTTCTTGGAATAATGATCTTGTGGTAGCGACCTCGACTAGTTGTTCTGTTTTAACTTTTGATGTGTGTTTGAATTGTCCTGTAGAGATTTTTGGTAGAAAATTCTTGATTGATTTGATTTGCTTACCTCTAAACCAAATTGATGTTATTCTAGGTATGGACTAGTTATCTTCTAACCATGTCTTACTAAACTATTTTGATAAAATTGTGGTGTTTGGTGATTCTGAAATGAGTAGGGATAGGATGTTTATCTTCGCCAACCAAGTTGTGACATCTTTGAAAGAAGATGCCTAAGTGTACATGATCCTATCTAACCTGGAAATAAAGACCAAGGTTTCTATGGGTGAACTCCCATTGTTAGAGAATTTCCTTAGGATATATCTGGTTTACTACCTAGGAGAGAGATAGAGTTTTCTATAGATTTGGTACCTAGTGTCGGACCCATATCTAATGCCCCTTATAAGATGTCTCATATAGAGTTGTTCGATAAGCAGTTTGTGAGAGCCAACGTGTCTCCATGGTTAGCGCCAATGTTGTTAGTGAAGAAGAAAGATGGACCCATGAGGTTGTGTGTAGACTACCGCTACTTGAATAAGGTGATGATCAAGAATAAGTACCTTTTGCCTAGAATAGACGATCTTATGGACCAGCTGGTAGGAGCTTGTGTGTTTAGCAAGATAGACCTTAGGTCAGGTTATCATTGAGATGAATGCATGCTATGTATGTACTTGGGTGGTATAGTGACCTTGTTTGAATATACTTGGAAAGGGAAGGGGATTGTTTAAATTTTTTAACTATCCTAGGTCAGTGTATTGGTAGAGCCCATGTTTCATACAACATAATTGCGTGGAAATAGTATAAACTTGTTAAACAGTTGTTGCCATGTTTTCCTAAGTGAATGTGTCATGAGGGCATGCTTAGGCTATCTTCTTTCGAATGGTACCACATTGCATTTTAGAGTTGAGTCAGGTGCATGCATCATTTCGAGCATAATTGATTTGAATTGTTGAAAAGTTGATGATGACTAGTTTGTTAAGTGTATGTTGAATTGATAAATTATTGAGAATGATGGTGATTATTTGATGATCTCAAACTTTTTTTCGTGGGAGCAAATGAGCAACAATAGGTGTCTTTGGAGGGAGGTCTTGTTGGACAAGTGGCCTCAGATATCTTAAGAAGGGGGGGTTGAATTAAGATATTACAAATTATTTCCCCAATTAAAAATTCTATTTAACTTTCTATTCAAGTTATAAATTCCTTTAATAATGAATTTCTTAAATGTTGATTCAAATAGAACAATTTGAATATGAATATAAAACAATAATAAATAAGGGAGTTTAAGAGAAGAGAAAGTGCAAACTCAGATTTATACTGGTTCGGCCACACCCTTGTGCCTATGTCCAGTCCCCAAGCAATCCGCTTGAGAGTTCCACTATCATGTAAATTCCTTTTACAAGTTCTAAACACACAAGGACAATCCTTCCTTTGTGTTTAGAATTCTTTCACAACAAGAGACCCTCGGTCTCTTAATCCCTTTTCAGAATGAAGAAGAAGAAAAGAAGAAATCTCTCTTGAAAGAGATAGATTGAACAATTTGAGCACTCAAATAATTCCTTATTGAATCACAAGTGTTTTGGCCAAGGAATTTGTAAGAGGATAAAACGATTTTGCTTTTTAAGAGGATAAGACCTTTTTGTTCTCAAAAACTCTTAGCAAATTCGTGTCTCAAGTCACATATATATAGGCCTTTGATAGCCATTCAAGAACCACATAAAAAGATGTGACTGTTGAGAATATTTTCTGAAAATCTGCTCTGGTAATCAATTACAGTATATGTGTAATCGATTACAAGCTTTAAACTTTGAATTTAAACGTTCAGAAACTGCTGGTAATCGATTACCATATATGTGTAATCGATTACACAGTGCAAATTTTGAATTCAAATTTTAATAGCTGTTGTAAATCAGTTTTGGCCACTGGTAATCGATTACATCCTCTGGTAATCGATTACCAGAGAGTAAATTTCTTGTAAAAGACGTTTTAACTTAAATTTCTTGGCCAAACCTTTTGCTACTTCAATTGGAATTCCCCTCCTATTTAATATACCCTTTCTAAGACTAGAGACTTATCTTGATCATCCATCTTGAATATCTTTAATTTCTTTGTCTTGAATAAAGCTTTGAGACACATGTGAACCTTTGGCATCATCAAAACATTCAGCTTGATCCTTTGTCTACAATCTCCCCCTTTTTGATGATGACAATCCCTGAAATCAAGACAAGCTATATACAAGATGATAGCACGTTCACACAGCCCTTACTCCCCCTATCTTTTGGCATGTATGCCTATGCCTAACTTTAATGATTTTAATTGATTTCTAACCCAAGTTCTCTCAAGTTCTCTCCCCCTTTGGCAACATAAAAAAGAACTAAGCAACACAATCAAAATCCAAACAGAGCCAAACATTAAACCAAAATAAATCCATACATTGTCATAACCAACCAAAGCAAAGTCCAGAAATATAATAATAGTGCAAGAGTATGACAACTAGTGCAACAAAAAACCAATTACACGGCGATAAAACAAAGTACTAATAATACTTAATTACTAATAAGACTTAGTCATAATAATAATAACAATTAATCTAAGAGGATGATGGAGGCGGTGGTGGTGGATCAAAGCAAGTACGGATGAAGGAGACATCTTCTTCAACTTGTGTGAGGCGAATATCCATGCCGGCAAAGCGTGTATCCAATGAGTCGAAACGTTCACCAACATAAGAACGAAGACCTCGTAATTCGGTAAGGACTTCATTCAGGAGTGCTGAATCTTCACGCTGAGGAGGAGGTGAAGGAGTACGCTCATCTTGAGGAGGGAGTGCGTCTTTCTTCAGCCATTGACCATTCCGATCCTTACGGTAACCAAAAGAAGTCACAGCACCAGCACCAATTGCAAAGGAACACTTGACTTGAACAAATGGCTCATCATCAAGCGGAATTTGAAAATGACGCAGAAACAAAGTTATCAACTGTGGGTAAGGTAGAGGTGCATTGGCCCGTAATGCCTTATGCATTCGGTACCGAACTAAATGGGCCCAGTCGATCTGACGACCGGTGAGAAAAGCCCACATCAGAATCAAATCCTCCTCAGAGGCTTGTGCTAAATTTGAAGACCAAGGAAGCAAAATTCTAACAATTATATAGTGCATGATGCGATTATCAAAAGTTAATGATCCGGCCAGCAATCTACCGGTCATTTCAGCCTGGTCATTGCAGACCATTCGGCGAGCATCATGACTAGAATAATCAAATTTCCAGTCATCAACAATGGTGCCCTCAAAAGGTGCACCTTGACTGGGTAAATGAGTTAAAGAAAAGAATAAGAACTGATCAATGATCATAGGAATACCATGCACCTCAGAGGAAATAATGCCATCCTGAATTTTCAAATTGCAGTAGAAGACCTTTACAAGTTCAGGATAATGTGGCAGTTTTAATGACATGAAATCAACAAGGCCAGAATTTTGAAACACTTGATAGCAATCAAACGTTTCATCATTAAAGAACTCTACATCTAGGTACTTAGGGTCTAAGATGATCCTAGAAGAAAATTGAGAGAGGTACCGTAGACGCTGATCATCGGAAGAAAACAATGTGGATGATCTTGGAGATAATGAAGATGGATGAATAGGTGTTGTGGATGCTTCAGAAGGTCCGTGGCAGCGATGGGCAGCAGCAGCGGCGGTGGAGGATGATTCCTTTCTCTTCTTCGATGGCTCTGCCATTTGATGAAGTTTTAGTGGATTTTAATCGGTGAAAGTGAAAGAGGAGTGAAAAAGAGGAAGATTGGGCTTTACGGGACGTGATTTGGTGAAGATTTGAGTGAGATATGAAGATTTGAAGTTCTAGGTATGGAGGAGGCGTGAGGGGAGGCCGTGGCTGCGCAACAACTTTGATTTCGTGAGTATTTATAGACGAGGACGAGTTGTAATCGATTATAAGGCTTGGTAATCGATTACAGGAGCAATGAGCCTTCTAGTAATCGATTACAGGAGGTTGTAATCGATTACAGGCTGTCTGTTCTTGTGTAATCGATTACAATGGATGGTAATCAATTACCAGAACATAACCTAGGCTAGTTTCTTAAAAAAATATCTATGTCTATGTTAAACACATCTAATATGATCAATCATCACTACTAATGCACTTAAATCAATCATTCAACTATAAAACACACAGTAATACATAAATTCTATCATAATAACAATAATTTAAACAAAATCAATCAAAGTAACATATAAACAATCAATCATAAGAGTAAATTAATCAACCAATCCTAAACATTACCTATCCAAATTACTAAGTTCTAAAAGGCCTAATTCTCTTCTTATTGAAAAGAATATTTCTTTTGGGAGAGGTTTTGTAAAGATATCAGCAAGCTGATTCTTTGTATCAACAAACTCTAATATACAATCTCCCTTTAGGACATGATCTCTAAGAAAATGGTACCTAATTTCTATATGTTTGGTTCTAGAGTGTTGAACAGGGTTTTTGGATAGATTTATGGCACTAGTATTATCACACCTAATAGGTATACGATCAAGAAGGATACCATAGTCAGATAATTGTTGCTTCATCCATAAAATTTGTGCACAACAACTGCCGGCAGAAATATATTCCGCTTCAGCAGTGGATAAAGCAACACTGTTTTGTTTCTTACTATGCCATGAGACAAGAGCGGGTCCAATGAATTGACAAGTTCCACTTGTGCTTTTTCTATCAGTTTTAAATCCGGCAAAATCAGAATCAGAATATCCTATTAAGTTACATGTTGAGTTCTTAGGATACCATAATCCTAAATTTATTGTACCTAATAGATATCTCATGATTCTCTTAACTGCACTCAAATGTGATTTTTTGGGGTTGGATTGAAACCTAGCACACATGCATACACTAAACATAATATCAGGTCTACTAGCAAATAAATAGAGAAGAGATCTAATCATACCTCGATACTGTTTCATGTCTATAGATTGACCAGATTCATCTTTATCTAAGTAACAGCTAGTGCTCATCGGTGTAGCCATGTGTTTTGCACTTTCCATCCCAAATCTTTTGATCAATTCCTTGCAGTACTTGGCTTGATGGATGAATATACCTTCTTGAGTTTGCTTGATTTGTAATCCCAGGAAGTACTTTAGTTCTCCCATCATTGACATTTCAAATTCACTTTGCATATCAAGGGAAAACTCCTTGCACAATGAATCATTAGTGGATCCAAAAATTATATCATCAACATATATTTGAACCAACAAAATATCATTATGCTTTCTCTTTATGAATAATGTGGTATCCACTTTTCCTCTAGAAAATTATTTTTCTAGGAGAAAATTACTTAACCGCTCATACCACGCCCTAGGGGCTTGTTTCAAACCATAAAGAGCCTTTTGCAATTTATAAACATGATTTGGTTTATCCGGGATTTCAAAGCCTGGGGGTTGCTCAACATATACTTCTTCTTGAATTAAACCATTTAGAAAAGAAATTTTAACATCCATTTGATAGAGCTTAAAATTCATTATGGATGCATATGCTAAGAGCATTCTAATGGCTTCTAATCTTGCAACTGGAGCATATGTTTCTTCATAGTCTATTCCCTCTTCTTGATTATACCCTTTTGCTACTAACCTAGCCTTATTTCTAATAATTATGCAATGTTCATCCAATTTATTTCTAAAAACCCATTTTGTTCCTATGACAGGATAATTTTCAGGTTTTTCTACTAGTTTCCACACTTTGTTTCTTTCAAATTGATTCAGTTCTTCTTGCATGGCAATGATCCATTTATCATCTACTATGGCTTCTTTTATATTTTTAGGTTCAATCATAGATACAAAAGCCATATTATTGCATAAACCTTTAAGAGAATGTCTAGTTGTTACCCCTTTAGATATATCACCAATAATGTTGTCGAGGGGATGATCTCTTGAGGCTTTCCATTCTCTTGGAAGTTCATTATTTGCTCTAGCCCCATTATCTTGAGAATCCTCATTGCTTCCTTCATCTTTTTCTTTAGAGTCATTTCCATGAATATGTGTATCTTCTAAGGAATCTGAAATATCATCTAAAAAATCCTTCCTTGTAAGAATGGCATTAGACTCATCAAAGGAAGCATGTATAGACTCTTCAATTGTCATTGTTCTTTTATTATATATTCTATAAGCTTTACTATGCAGAGAATATCCAAGGAAAATACCTTCATCTGACTTAGCATCAAATTTTCCTAAGTTATCTTTTCCATTATTCAATACAAAACATTTACAACCAAAGATATGAAGATGTGAGATGTTTGGTTTTCTGCCATTGAACAATTCATATGGAGTTTTCTTTAAAATGGGTCTTATTAAAGCCCTATTTAAAATGTAGCATGCAGTGTTAACGACTTTAGCCCAAAAGTATTTTGGAATAGGAGTATCATTTAATAAAGTTCTAGCAATCTCTTCCAAAGATCTATTTTTCCTTTCAACAACACCATTTTGTTGAGGGGTTCTTGGTGCAGAAAAATTATGCTCAATCCCATGTTTATCACAAAATAATTCAAATTCTTTATTTTCAAACTCACCCCCATGATCACTCCTAATAGATATAATCTTGAGATTTTTCTTATTTTGAATGATTTTTGCAAGTTTTCTAAATGCTTGGAATGCATCATTCTTATGAGTGATAAAAAGAGTCCATGTGTATCTAGAATAATCATCAACTATAACAAGAGCATAGTAACTTCCTCCAAAACTCATGATTATGGAAGGACCAAACAAATCCATATGTAGTAATTGTAAGGGTTGAGTAGTTGAAACAATGTTTTTAGATTTGAAAGAAACTCTAGTTTGTTTTCCCTTTTGACAAGCATCACATAGCCTATCTTTTTCAAATCTTAGTTTTGGCAAACCAACAACTAAATCTTTTGATATTAATCTATTTAAGTGTTCCATGTTTATATGTGCAATCCGTTTATGCCATAACCATGGATCATCATCTTTACTAAGAAAACATTGATTATTATCTAGTTTTTGACTTAAGTCTATCATGTAAACATTGTTGACTCTAAACCCTATATGCTTTATATTCGTATCATGTTTATGTTCAATGACACACTTTTGAGAATCAAATGATACCAGATAGCCTTTGTCACATAATTGACTCACACTAAGAAAACTATGTTTAAGACCTTCAACAAGTAGAACATTTTCAATGGAGGTTGAAGAATTTGTACCTATTTTTCCAACTCCAAGAATTCTACCTTTGTTGTTGTCACCATAAGTTGCATGTCCGCTTTTCTTGGGAGAGATATGTGTGAATTTTGATTCGTCTCCCGTCATATGTTTTGAGCATCCGCTATCTATGTACCACTTTTTCCTCAAGGGTTCCTACAAAATCAAGGTTGTAACTTAGGTACCCAAACTCTTCATCACTTTCATAACTTTTTGCCATAAGGCAGAGGTTTATTTCTTCATTTTCTAAATCTTCAGAAGATTCCATATCATTTTCATCCCATGTAATGTATGCTTTCTTCAATTTCTTTTCATTAATATTTTTCTTTTCAGACTTCTCCATCTTTTTCTTGAAGATGGGACAATCAACCCTCAGATGTCCAGGTTGATTGCACTCAAAGCATTTTAGAGTAGAAGATGAAGTTTATGTCCTTCTTTTAGGTTTAAAATTGGGTCGCTTTTGATTTCCTCTTACTCTCAGGAACTTGTTGAATCTTTTTACAAACAAACTAATATCTTCATCATTATCCAAGTCAAATGAATCTTCTTTATCACTGTCTTCTTGGATTGCAGATGAGGCTTTAAGAGCGATTCCCTTCTTCTTCTTATCAGTTTCTTCATGCTGATTTAATCTTAGTAATTCCATTTCATGCTCCTGCAATTTTCCAAATAATGTAGCAAGAGACATACTAGATAAATCTTGAGATTCCGTGATGGCTGTTACCTTTGGTTGCCATTCTCTATTAAGACATCTTAAGACTTTATTTACTAGATCTTCATTTTGAAAAGTTTTTCCTAGAGATGCAAGATGATTAAATATGTGTGTGAACCTCTTTTGCATGTCTTGTATACTTTCATTTACATTCATCCTAAAAAGTTCATATTCACGAGTTAAAGTGTTTATCCTAGATCTTTTAACATCTGTTGTCCCTTCATGTGTTACTTGTAGTGTATCCTACATATCCTTAGCACTTTTACAATTTGAAACCCTAAAGTATTCATCTAATCCTAGGGCAGATGTAATAATATTTTTGGCCTTTAAATTATATTGTACTAATCTTCTTTCTTCCTCAGTCCAATCTGCTCTAGGTTTTTCTATTGTTGCACTTCCGGCTATTATAGAGGGAACATAAGGTCCTTGTTCTATGGCTTCCCAAATATTTAAATCTATTGCCTCTATAAAGATTTGCATGCGGGTTTTTCAGTAGTGGTAACCCACTCCATTAAAGATGGGAGGTCTATTTATAGAATTTCCCTCAAGAAACAAGTACTTTGATGAGGCCATAATTCTTGAAGCTTCTAAACTTTATACAAGAATGAAGCTCTGATACCACTTGTTGGACAAGTGGCCTCAAATATCTTAAGTAGGCGGGGTTGAATTAAGATATTACAAATTATTTCCCGAATTAAAAATTCTATTTAACTTTCTATTCAAGTTATAAATTCCCTTAATAATGAATTTCTTAAATGTTGATTCAAATAGAACAATTTAAATATGAATATAAAAGAATAATAAATAAAGGAGTTTAAGAGAAGAGAAAGTGCAAACTCAGATTTATACTGGTTTGGCCACACCCTTGTGCCTACGTCCAGTCCCCAAGCAACCCGCTTGAGAGTTCCACTATCTTGAAAATTCCTTTTACAAGTTCTAAACACACAAGGACAATCCTTCCTTTGTGTTTAGAATTCTTTCACAACAAGAGACCCTCGGTCTCTTAATCCCTTTTCAGAATGAAGAAGAAGAAAAGAAGAAATCTCTCTTGAAAGAGATAGATTGAACAATTTGAGCACTCAAATAATTCCTTATTGAATCACAAGTGTTTTGGCCAAGGAATTTGTAAGAGGATAAAACGATTTTGCTTTTTAAGAGGATATGACCTTTTTGTTCTCAAAAACTCTTAGCAAATTCGTGTCTCAAGCCACATATATATAGGCCTTTGATAGCCATTCAAGAACCACATAAAAAGATGTGACTGTTGAGAATATTTTCTGAAAATCTGCTCTGGTAATCAATTACAGTATATGTGTAATCGATTACAAGCTTTAAACTTTGAATTTAAACGTTCAGAAACTGCTGGTAATCGATTACCATATATGTGTAATCGATTACACAGTGCAAATTTTGAATTCAAATTTTAATAGCTGTTGTAAATCAGTTTTGGCCACTGGTAATCGATTACATCCTCTGGTAATCGATTACCAGAGAGTAAATTTCTTGTAAAAGACGTTTTAACTTAAATTTCTTGGCCAAACCTTTTGCTGCTTCAATTGGAATTCCCCTCTTATTTAATATACCCTTTCTAAGACTAGAGACTTGTCTTGATCATCCATCTTTAATATCTTTAATTTCTTTATCTTGAATAAAGCTTTGAGACGCATGTGAACCTTTGGCATCATCAAAACATTCAGCTTGATCCTTTGTCTACAGGTCTTTCGTTGGAGTTGCCAAGCCCACGTGATAACGTTGGAGTTTCTTTTGGGAGAGTTGTGTTTTGTTATCAAACTCTTCCTTAGTAGGTTCCATGTTATTTTGATTGGGCATGTAAATTCCAGGTTTGGATACATGTAACAATTGAATTATACCTTGACATGTGAATGATGTATAGTTTACCCCGAGTCGATCCCTCGCACTCGAGACCTAAGAATATTTACCGAATATTGATCCCTTGCATATGAAGTAAATACCCTAGCATTAAAATCATAATCTCTTGTTTTTGCAATCAAAACATTATGCTTTATTCCTAGCAATGTAACATAAAGAGTAATTTCATTTAGTTCAAATTCTAAGAGTACTTCCCAGTCAAACTTAAAATCCAATTTTAGAAAACTAGTGATCAAATAGAATCAAGCATTACGAACAGAATGATCTCACCAATAATGAGTAGAAAAGATTCATACATAAATAATATCAAAAGAGATACATAATGGCACAAACATCCAATCCTTAGGAAAAACTAACTGACCATTATATGGAGCACAAGACTAACAAGAGAAATAACGAAGAATGTGATCCACGATCACAACTTTGTAGCGCTCGGGCTCCACTTTCTACTTTCTTCTTCACTTCCTCAGCTTCTCACATTTTCTGTCTACTACTAGATATATCTTTCTACAACATATGCATGGCTATTTATAGAACACAGCCAAGAGGTGCAGGCAAATTTGCCCAGACAAGTTGTAGCTCGCTAAGGCGAATTTGTGACTTAGTGCTGAAGGCACAAACTCACCCAAGAGATCTATAGCTTGCCCAAGCGAGTTGATTGCTTAAGTATGAAGAAATTTGATTAGCCCAAGTTAGTCGATCGCTAGCCTGGGCGAATAGATGTCTGAAATCTTGGAAAAATGACCATTTTGCCATTCCTTTTCACTTGGTTTCTGGATTCAACAAACAACCATCAAAACTTGTAGAATCATGGATGAATCTTTCATATTTAAGCAAAAACATTAGTAAATGTACAATATGTATAAAAACACTAGATTTAAGGGAATTTTATAAGAAAACTATTACTATCGAAAGATAAGTACCTAACATTTGAATCCTAAAATATGGCACTTATCAGAGAACCTATTGTTCACGTTGAACACTATTTCAAGATCAACATGCTAGAAGATCTTAGCCACAACATAGAGAGTACTCTGCTTCTTAGGGCAATCCATAGTTACTTCAATGACCATCATATGATATACCCAGAACTTATTAGAATGTTCTTCATGAATGCAAAGGTTCTCGAAAAAGAGGTTGTATTGTTCATGGACACCACTACACAAGTCACTCGGTGCATCAGAGAAGAAAGCATGTACCAGGAAGACTAGAAGAAGACCTATGACAACCATGTCTAAAAGCTATCTATAGGAAGAACTTCAAGGAGGCAGCTTGGAAGACAAAGGTATAGTACAACCTTATGTGTGCCATGGCCAAAATCTAGTCCAACATCACTCAGAAGAGTTTCATGCACAATGTGGGTTCAAAAGACTTTATGTCTGACCTACAAAAATTTGTGCTCTTCCATTCGACCTTCAACACATGGTCTACATCAACATTCTCATGAACATGAAAACCCTGGGAGGAGTTAGCGATATCCACTATGCCATCCTCATCAACAAACACATATGGGAACACCAGGTATTCCATGTTTTAGAGAGACTAGACGAGGACTCCATGCACTCCATCATTAGCTAGGGAACCTTTGTAGAAGCAAGCTTCATGATGATGAATCAAGTTGATTCAAGTAGTTTTGATAATGACAAAGTGGATGACAAAAAGCCCAAAGAATGATTTCAAGTATCATAAGAAGAAATCAAGAAGATTCAAGAATCAAGAGAAGTTTGATTTCAAGATTCAAGAGAAGAAATTAAGAAGACTTCACAAGGGAAGTATTGAAAAGACTTTTCAAAAAACAAACATAGCATAATTTTGTTTTTCAAAAGAGTTTTTCTCAAAATTTTCTAAGTTACCAGAGTTTTTACTCTCTGGTAATCATTTACCAGTTTCCTGTAATCGATTACCAGTGGCAAAGTTTGATTTCAAAAGTTTTCAACTAAATTTGCAACATTCCAATTAATTTCAAAATGGTGTAATCGATTACAAGATATTGGTAATCGATTACCAGTGTATCTGAACGTTGAAATTCAAAATCAATTGTGAAGAGTCATATCCTTTCATAAAAAGCTTGGTGTAATCGATTACATCGTTTTGTTAATCGATTACCAGTGACAAGTTTTGAATAAAAATCAAGAGATATAACTCTTCCAATGGTTTTCAGGTTTTTCTAAAGGTTATAACTCTTCTAATGGTTTTCTTGACCAGACATGAAGAGTCTATAAAAGCAAGACCTTGACTTGCATTTGAAGAATAACTTTTACACAACTTTTCACATATTCTTTTACAACCTTTGAATCTCTTTGAACATCTTTTTGAACTTCTTCTTCTTCTTCTTCCTTTGCCAAAAGCTTTCTGAGTTTTCTGGTTTCCAAACCTTGTTCTTTCACAGAAAACAAAAGTGTGCTATATCTTTTCTTTCTCTTCTCCCTTTGCCAAAAAGAATTCGCCAAGGATTAACCGCCTGAATTCTTTTTGTGTCTCTCTTCTCCCTTTTCCAAAAGAACATAGGACTAACCTCCTGAATTCTTTTGTGTCTCCTTTCTCCCTTGTCAAAGAATTCAAAATGACACAGTCTGAGAATTCTTTTGATTCTTCCCTTTCCCATAAACAAAAGATTTCAAAGGACTAACCGCCTGAGATATCTTTTGTTTCCCCTTCACAAAGTTTCAAAGGACTAACCGCCTGAGAACTTTTTCTTAACACATTGGAGGGTACATCCTTTGTGGTACAAGTAGAGGCTACGTCTACTTGGGTTGTTGTAACTGAGAACAAGAGAGGGTACCTCTTTTGTGGATCAGTTCAAGTGGAGGGTACATCCACTTGGTTGTTCAAAGAGAACAAGGGAGGGTACATCCCTTGTGGATCTTTGCTTGTAAAGGATTTTACAAGGTTGAAAAGAAATCTCAAGGATCGTAGGTCGCTTGGGAACTGGATGTAGGCACGGGTTGTTGCCAAACCAGTATAAAACTCTTCTGTTTGTCTTTTTCTTCCCTACACTTTTAATTTCCGCTGTGCACTTTAATTATCGCTTTTAATTTTGGTTAAGTTTCTATTTTTGTTCTTTACTTTCTTAACATTATAGTAAAAGCCTAATTTAATCTAGTAACATTAAGAAGGGTAGATTTTTAATTAGTAAAGGTTCATTCATAATTAATTCAACCCCCCCCCCCCCTTCTTAATTATTCCAAGGCCACTTGATCCAACAACCTTTGTTGCTAGATTGTTACACTTTAGTGATGTCAACCTAAAGGCAATGAAGGTTGATATTAGAAGAAGCAGACACATCCCTCTTGCTGATCAAGATGATATTCAACAAAGGAGGCAAAAGAAGTTGGCCAGAACTATGGCTGATGAAGATAAAGCTCTAGAGAGCTTTGGACTCGCTAAAAAGGTTCAAAGGATCCTTTGAGAGCAACAAGGCAAGGTCCAGACTAGGGAGCAAGCCCAAGAAGAAGAAGAAGAAGAAATTGTGTCCAAGGAGCATTAGACCAAGAAAAGACACTAAAAGTCCAAACCCTCTCATCTAGTCCAGTCCCGAAGGACTCGCCTACAGACTACTTTAGTAAAAAGAAGTCAAAGGAAATTCATTGAGTAGGCTACAAAGGCTTAAAGGCTAAGGGGTGTGAGAAAAACAGAGGATGAAAGCCATCTGATCATCCCAAGGAAGCGGAAAGAAGAACCTGATGTCTAACAAAAGAATGACCAACCTATAATCCCCTCCTCTTTTCCAAAGAAGAGGAAGACCAGAGTTGGACAAAAGTCATTGACACCCAAGGAACCCATCAAGATCCCATCCTCTGATGGCTCTAGTTCATATGATAATAAGGCAACACCAACTCCTACTCCACAGCCATCCAATCCATTACCAGTGTAGACTCAAAAGCCTCTAACTCCAATCAACACATCCATGTTTTCTGTGCTTGGATCTACATGGAGAAGAAATTGGAGACCATAGGTCCAACAAAAAGCGAAGAGATTTCTAGCAAGAAGTTCCCCATTTCCTTCCTTACAAGGAATCAACAAAACCACTCATTTGAGCAAGATATCATCCAACAACCACATATGGAACTCATTCATAAAAAACATGAGGTAGCAACTCCACCTCAATGGACGCGACACGAGTATGTTCATACTCCATTTGTTGAATATATTGCATTACCCCTAGATGCTATAGTAGCTCTGGATACCTCCTCGTAGACTAGACCAATGTATCCCAACCTAGCCAGGATGAGTCCTCAATGGTTACCTAATGGTACCACCAGAACCACTCATCCATCACCTGCAACAACTGAGGAGAAGCAAAAGCAAGCAACCAAGTCTAGTCATCCATTTGAGAAGGCATTCAAGCTCACTCCACTTGCAACAATTCATAGTATGGACCCCTCAAAAGAGAACCCCACTCCTCAGCCATTATGGTCCAAAGAGGTACAAATTTGGAATCCTCACACCAAATCCATTCCCTCCCATCTTGTCGGCCTAACACCCATCAAGCAAGACCTAAATATGATAGGAGGCATCTTAAAGCAGATGTATGTACTGGACGAAGCAATTGCTTATCCCCCTAAACTCCACATCAGCAGATGTACTGACATCAAGATGGTGTCTGATAGAGTTTGCCCAAGACTTCCCATCTGTAATGAAGGGAAGAAGAAGGGTTTTAAGCTCTACTTTAATGAAAAGGAAGCCAAACAAAGAGTTGATGCAACAACTTGATGCACAACTGTTGTCAAAAGGAAAGTAGAGTCGGAAGTTGAAGAATCCAAAATGGATGAGTCCACTCTAGTCATAATTGTTGAGAAACCAAAAGCTAAGGGGGATGAGGCTCCAATTGAATCAACCTCACATGAAGACACCTCTAAAGAAGCAACTACAATCATTTTCCACACTATCAGCTCTGGATCCACTCCAATCAACTTTGCTCCTCCAGAGATAGTAACAAAAATTAAAGTAAAGAAGATAATTGGACTAGCTATGAATAGCTTTATTGAAAAGCAAATGGTTGAGAATGAAAAGTTCAGATACACCATGCAACAAGTGATTGCTACTTGATAGCAACTGTCGAATTGTTCAAAAACAAATAAAACTAGGAAATTCATAGCATAGGATTAACCTATGTCAAACTCAAAAATATGATTCAATATGGTTCCTACATTCATTCACTTATAAATGGAAAGGGGGGAATTTCATCGAACAAGTTGTAGGCAATTGTAAAAGAATACAAAAATAGAATTGAAGAAACAGAAAAAAAAGAACATAATACAATTCAAGATTAAAAACATCAATCCAAGTAATCAAACCAATACAAGTAGAATTATCACAATTACTACAAATGATGTTCAATGTGAAAGTTCAATAAAATGTATTAGAGAAAGTTCAATTGAATCAATCTCTAAATTGTTTGAAATCGCAAATTAGAGTGGACAATCATCCAAAAAATCTGTGATTAATATTCAAAATTAGGAAATGAATCCATAACCTAATTCATTTTCAATCCTAAACATAATAACAATCATGAAAATTGAAAATAGGATTGAAGAGAAAGAAGAACATTCACATAGAGTAGAAAAACCAAACCAGGACTCAAATTTAGCTTAGCTCGGAGTGGATCCTTGCACTTTAAACTCGCTGCCAATTTGGTTCCAATTTTATATGGAAGGATCAATTTAGTCAATAATTATGTAAATGTATTGACAATTTAGTCCTGCCATCAAGTGATCTCTGTTTCCGTTAACAGTGAATGCCTACATGTAAGTAGTCCTTTTTGAGATATTAGCAACCAACTCTGACACCGCTTTACTGCTCTCTAGATCCATGACTAGCCCCACAAACCAACACAAGAATATTCTGCGTGTTTTTTCCTCACTCACATGCTTTTTGAGAAAACTTCCAAGAAGATCACCCATCCCATAACTACTCAAAGCCAAACATGCTTAATTGTGGAGTTATTAAGTGATGGACTACAAAAAAGTAGATGCATCTTGCTGGTATAGGTAGTACCAACTAATTCCTTTAAGTCATTCTCAATTGTACAATTCCGTACTTGCAAATCCTCTTGGATCCCTCTCTTTCCGGTGTGATTCTTCGGGGTGATACAAATAAGAGAAACAAACAAGTACCTAATGGTGAGGTAGCAAATGTAGATCATTGTATGGGAGATGATGTTCTAAATGAACTAGACAGGATAGCTAAAAACATAGTTGCCAATGTAACGATTCTGAAGGTAGTGTGGGTAGTGTGGAAGAATGAGATGTAGTGACTGAAAAATCTGTAGAGACTAACCATCCTTTGAAAGATATTCCATTTCATTTTGGGAATTTGTTTTGTGACGGTAATATGTTCTACTTGTGGACAGTATCATGGATGTTATGACTATTTTTCGTGTTTTTTTTTTGTTTTGGGCATTGTCACATTAGGAATTTTACTAGTACTTGGCAATGTATTGTACAAAATTTGCAATTTCATGGTACATACATGTTTTTAAATTCATGATATTGTGGTGGACCATTTTTTCATCAAGTTATATTTATTGGGGACTATTTTGTCATTCCAGAAGAAAGTATTACCATAAAATTCGGGGTGTTAAAATAGGAGAAACAAACAAGTACCAAATGGTGAGGTAGCAAATGTAGATGATAGTATTGGAGATGATGTTCTAAATGAACTAGACAGGATAGCGAAAAACATAGTTGACCAATGTAATGATTCTGAAGGTGGTGTGGGTAGTGTCGAAGAATGAGATGTAGTGACTAAAAATCTGGAGAGACCCACCATCTTTTGAATGATATTTCACTTCATTTTGGGAATTTGTGTTGTGGTAGTAATATGTTCTACTTGTGGACAGTATCATGGATGTTCTGACTGTTTTTTGTGTTGTTTCTATTTTGGGCACTGTCACATTAGAAATTTTACTAGTACTTGGCAATGTATTGTATAGAATTTTCAATTTCATGGAACATACATGTTTTTAAATTCATAATATTGGTGTGTATCATTTTTTCATTAAGTTATCCTTATTGGGGACCATTTTTTCATTGCAGAATAAAGTATTACCATAAAATTTGGGGTGTTACAAATAGGAGAAACAAACAAGTACCTAATGGTGTGGTAGCAAATGTAGATTATTGTATTGGAGATGATGTTCTAAATGAACTAGATAGGATAGCCAAAAACATAGTTGACCAATGTAACAATTCAGAAGGTGGTGTGGGTAGTGTGGAAGAATGAGATGTAGTGACTGAAAAATCTGCAGAGACCGACCATCCTTAGTATGATATTCCATTTCATCTTTCATCTTTGGAATTTGTGTTGTGACGGTAATATGTTCTACTTTTGGATAGTATCATGGATGTTGTCGCAACCTACCTTTTGGCGGGAGGGCGAGGCGAAATAAAAAGTAGCATCTTCTCATGAAGAAAACACGTGGAGTCGCCACCAATGTTTATTTGAGGAAAACGTTAAAAAAACTAAAAAGGGGTCTGTGAATTTTGAAAGTAAGGGTTCTGGAGTTGTTTATGCATGCGGAAGATATTAGCACCCCACGTGCCCATCACAAGGGACGTCAGCCTTTAATCCAGTGTGCAAAACATGACTTCAAAACTATGTATTTTCCCTTTTTATATTTTTTTGGGGTCGACAAGGGTGTTGCCCTTGCTTCTATGTATCCTCAGGTGCGATGAGAAATTCAAACCTACGTAGTTCTTTAAGTCTGAATGTTTGTGTATTAAATTGATTTTTATGTTTTTGAAAGATTCATTTTAATTGTGAACAAAAAGTCGTTTAAGGCGTTGGACCTTGAAACGATGTTTTAAATTTGAGAAGCAGAGAGAATCGTTAAGGCGTTGGAACTTGAAATGATCTTTTAAATTTGAAAAGCGAAGAGAATCGTTAAGGCGTTGGACCTTGAAACGATCTCAAGTGATATTTGATAAAAAGAAAAAGTTAGTTATGAGTCGGTTTTCTCTTGGTTTCATTTATTTGACTTTCAACCTCTTTAAAGATAACTTTACAACACTAGTGATCGGTTAAGATTGAACTTTACAAAGAAAAATGAGATCACCGATGATAGATGGAGAAGATGAATGTGCAATATAACAAGGGGGACCCCTAAGGGTACATAGATCACATTCAAAACTCAAACAAACTAATCGACGGTCGCACGAAGAACACAGAACAAGAAATGAAGTAAGGAATGATCACTATAGCAATTCGGTAGCGCCTCGGCCTCATTTTATCTTTTTTCTTCTTCTTGTTTCCCTCTTCTCTTAATACCCTTCAATGCTGAACCTTGGCACCCTTCACTCAGCCCCCCTCTCGCCTATTTATAGCAAAAAAGGGGACTTGGTGGACTTGTAGCTCACCCAGGTGAGCTGATGCTTCACTCTGAAGTAACCTTGCTCGCCCAGGTGAGCTGGTTACTTCACCCCTAAGCTATTTGGGGGTCCAAGCGAGCCAGAGGCTAGCCTGGGCGACTTGGGGTCCAGAAAATGGCTTCAAATGACCCTTTTGCCCCTCCCCTTGGGTATTTTCCGCATCCTTGACCAAAACATCCATGAATGATAGTCCCCGAACGAAATTAGGGTATGATAGTTGCCCTTCTTTACTTACCTTTTATTGGAAATAAAGCGGAAGTAAAGATGAGGACACTAATTTCATTCGAGTGATCTTGCAATTCAACTGGGCAACTGGCAAAAACCAAGGAAGAAAAACCTGTAAACAAAAAGACATTGAAGTCCTATAAAACATAAAAAGGGAGGACATGGAAGTCCTATAGAGGAGAAGACATGTGAAGTTATTTTTTTTCTCTTTTTTTACTTTCTTTTATTTTTCAAACCATAGAAACAGAGGATGTTAAGTCCTAAGAAGCACAAAGACAAGGAAATTGAGTCCTATGAAGACAAAAGACGTTGAAGTCTTATAAACTGTAAAAGACAAAAGAAATTCAAGTCTCGAAAATTTAAATGAAGACATTAAAGTCTTTTGAAAGCACAAATGACTAAAGACATTGAAGTCTTTGAAATGTAAATAAAGGCATTGTAGTCTTTTGAAAGCATAAATATTGAAGACATTGAAGTCTTTGAAATGTAAATGAAGACATTGTAGTCTTTCGAAAACGTAAATGACTAAAGACATTGAAGTCTTTGAAATGTAAATGAAGACATTGTAGTCTTTTCAAAGTGTAAATGACTGAAGACATTGAAGTCTTTCAAATGTAAATGAAGACATTGTAGTCTTTTGAAAACGTAAGTGACTGAAGACATTGAAGTCTTTGAAATGTAAATGAAGACATTGTAGTCTTTTGATAGCGTCAATGACTGAAGATATTGAAGTCTTTGAAATGTAAATGAAGACATTATAGTCTTTTGAAAGCGTAAATGACTGAAGACATTGAAGTCTTTGAAATAAAAATGAAGACATTATAGTCTTTTGAAAGCGTAAATGACTTAAGACATTGAAGTCTTCGAAATGTAAATGAATACATTGTAGTCATTTGAATGCGTAAATGACTGAAGACATTGAAGTCTTTGAAATGTAAATGAAGACATTGTAGTCTTTTGAAAGCGTAAATGACTGAAGACATTGACGTCTTTGAAATGTAAATGAAGACATTGTAGTCTTTTGAAAGCGTAAATGACTGAAGACATTGAAGTCTTGGAAATGTAAATGAAGACATTGAAGTCTTTTGAAAGCGTAAATGACTGAAGACATTGAATTCTTTGAAATATAAATTACAGAGGACTTTGAATCTTATGAAAGCATAAAGACAGAGGACTTTGAGTCCTATGAAAGATAAAGACACAGGACTTTGAGTCCTATGAAAGATAAAGACGAGGACTTTGAGTTCTATCAAAGATAAAAGTGTGGAATTTGAGTCCCATGAAAGATAAAAGTGAGGACTTTGAGTCCTATGAAAGATAAAGGCGAGTACTTTGAGTCCTATGAAATATAAAAGCGAGGACTTTGCGTCCTGTGAAAGATAAAAGCGAGGAACTTGAGTCCTATGAAAGATAATGGTGAGGACTTTGAGTCCTATGAAAGATAAAAGCGAGGACTTTGAGTCCTGTGAAAGATAAAAGCAATGACTTTGATTCCTATGAAAGATAAAAGCGAGGACTTTGAGTCCTATGAAACAAGCCAATAGGCACTAGTACCAAAGGGCTCAACCTTATGAGAAAGCAAGAGATTGGCTACACTTAAAAGATAGGACATTAGATTTTGGAAATTGGCATATAAAGAGAAATCTACGCACTTATAGCCTAATATGAACATGATTTTTGGGATACAGATGAATGCAGCCTTCATCTTGAAATACTAGTAATGCAAAAGGTTTTGAATCATGAAAATTGTGTAATGCTCATGACATTCTTTCCTTTTTGTGATTTTGATTTGATTTTTTTTGCTTTTTTTCTTTTTTGTGGAAACACAGACTGACTATCTCTTTCTTAAAGACGTGATAACTCATAAGACCTCATCCTATCTTTTCGCAAATCTCTTCGGGGACTCCCTCAAAGTGTATGTTTTATTTGATTTAATCACTTGACAATTTTGGAGTGATGGCAATGGAGCCTTTTGACATTTAATCAATCAATCTAAATATTGATCCTAGGGTTTTACCCTTTCTTTTTTTAAAACTTCGATTATTCTGCACAACAAGAAAACATAAGGCTTTGGGATCGATCGTGCGCCTCATTGAAGGATGGCAATGGATTGTCACACTTTGGTATGTGACCAAGAAAAACTTTCCCAATTTAAGATCATAGAGTGATGCCGAGGGTCTGTCGATCCCATTGAAACTTTATGACATGGGCTGATTCTGAAAGAATTTATACAACAAAGGCCACCCTTGGATTCAAAAGGAATCCTAAGGAGTCTACATGAGGGACTAACATTAAATGTTACCCTACTATCACAATTATCTTTGGGAATTTCCCACGATCTCCTGGTCTAATGAGTTTTCTTCTCAAATATGCAAGTGTAAAACCTCGAGGATTCTCATTATATATATATATATATATATATATATATATATATATATATATATATATATATTCAACAATCACAAGCGCATGCGGGTTTCATTCCAAAATCCCAACTTAAAAGCAAAATTAGTCATTCCTTGATCCACATGGGCTTTATTGGGCTTGTAACATGGTCAGGGGTAAGAGGGCTATGAAAGAAAAGATTAGAGAGGTTCAAAGAGTGTTTGGGGGTTATATTGAGTAAAAACCTTGAGAGTTTTGCTTGTACTTTTGTTCCTTTCAACTCTTGGGTTGGACTCTACTCCTTTTGTCTTATACATTAATCCTTATTGTACTTTTGTGCCTTCCTTGTAAAATTAGGAGATCTTTTGTCTCTCTTTTTCTTCACTCGCCTTTGGCAGATTTTATTTTCTTTTTCCTTTCATTGTTGCCCAACTTCATGCATGTGTTGTTTGTATTGCTCTTCTCGTCGGTTTTCATACCCTAATTTTGTCCGGGAATCATCTGTTTGTTGGGATGCGACCCTCGCTTAATCACTTCGAGGTACTTGACACCCATCGTTAGGCAATCCGTGAAGTTCCGCGACATGTCGGGAGTTGAAAGGACGTGTTAAGGCGCAATCCGTAAAGTTCCGTAACATTCTGGAAGCCAAAGAAGAGATGATTGCATAATCTGTAAGGTTTCGTGACATTACGGAAAGAAAACAAGTATCGTTACGTAATTCGTAAAGTTCCGTAACATTACAGAAAAAGAATCAGCAAAAAAAGGCAGAGGGGGTGTATTTAGTAAACAAGGGTGTGCAAATAGCAATCAGGCCCACTTGGGCCTTCCAGGATCTTCCAACAAAAGGCGGTGCCTTCTGGTGGAAGCAACCCAGCTCGCCTGGGCGAGCTGGGCGGCAACCACCACCCTCTTTTCCCCTATAAATAGGGGGAGGAGGAAAGAACAAAAATGTTCAACCTTCCTGGTATCTGAGAATCACTTAAAATTAGTGAGAAAAATTGTTTCCGTGAAGAAAATCCAAGTCGAGGCGCTTCTGTAACGCTTGTGAGACATTTCCGTGGGCGATTTTGTGAAGGTTTTCCACCGTTCTTCATCGTTCTTCGTTCGTTCTTCGGTCTTCAACCGGTAAGTTCCCAAAATCGAACTTTTCAATTCATTCTATGTACCCTTAGTGGTCCCCATTTGTTTCGCGTGCTTTTATTTTTATTTCATTTACTTTCTGTACCCCCTTTTGACGTGCTTTAGTCATTTATTTAAGTCGTTTTCTCGCCTAATCAAAAATAAAATAAATTTCCACCATTCATTTGAATTGTAACATCTTTTAATTTTTGTTAAAATGAAATATGACCGTTTTGTCATGCCATAACCACGTTTAAAACCAAAAAGAGGCAAAATAATAATATAATAATAAAAAAATATCTTTTAATAAAATAATCATAAAAAATCAATCGAACGTTTTTCTTTGGGATTTTTCTTTCTTAATCGAATTGACTAATAACCAAAGTGAAACTAAGGCTAAAATCAATTCATAAATCAAACTTTTGTCATCATCTAAAAAGCCATTTTTAAGGTCCAACGCCTTGAAATGGTCTTTTCCGCTTTTATTGGTTAAACATGGATTTCTAAAGCCTAAAATCAACACGTAGCTTTGTTACCTCTTTCAAAAAACAAGAGATCATTAATAGTCCAATGCCTTAATGTTTTCTCTCCTTTCAAAAGAATCGAAAGATTGTTTAAATGGTCCAACACCTTAAATGACCTTTCATTCAATCAAAATATATCTTGCAAAAAAGGATAAAAATAATTTAACCAACGTTTAGTTCTCAAAGAACTACGTAGGTCTGATTTCCTTACCACAATTGAGGAATACGTAGGAGCAAGGGAAACACCCTTGTCGAACACATAAAGATAAAAAAATATATATAAGGCATAAAAAGACATAAAAAGGGGAAGATAACACAAATTGAAGTCATATTCGCACACTTGATTAAAGGTTGTCGTCCCTTGTGACGGACACATGGGGTGCTAATACCTTCCCCGTGCGTAAATACAACTCCCGAACCTTTCACACTTAAAGTTCGTAGACCACACCTTTCCGGTTTTTTCGACGTTTTCCTCAAATAAACGTTGGTGGCGACTCCGCGCATTTTCCTTCCTTGGAAGATGCACTCGTAAGCCCTCGCGTCGCCCTCCCGCCGAAGGGTAGGTTGCGACACCGGTTTAGCGGTGGTTCCTACTCAGGGTTCCTTTTCTGTTGTTGTTTTTGTTTTTTTATGTTGTTTTTAGAAAACAAATATGTTTCTCTTAGAGGGGGTAACAAGGGATAAATTAGTGTTTGGGATGTTGAAACATGACATGTGTCATTTCAAATCTTGACTTAGATCCCTTTATAGTTTGGATTTTGGGACAAAACCTTTGATAAACATGCTCTTCCTTTTTTATTTTTTATTAACCCTAATTTTTTCCTAGGCCAACCTTTCGAGTTTTTGACCTACCGGGTGAGAACTTCTGATCTGCCTCTAGGTTCACTTGAGGCTCCTGCATGGTGCCTCTCATTGCCCCAGTGTAAGGCTCTAAGATATCTATTGTTGTCTTTTGTCATGACCTTGTTGAAATTCTGATACTGGGGACAGATGTCGTACCGGATGTCACGACATCACGCTTCAGAACATGCAGATTGTGTTTGACTGTATAAACAGATTAAACAAGTAAATAACACAAGAGAATTGTTAACCCAGTTCGGTGCAACCTCACCTACATCTGGGGGCTACCAAGCCAGGGAGGAAATCCACTAAAATAGTGTTAGTTCAAGGTCTAACAGCCACTGTTTACAACCTTCTCACCTAACCACTACCCGTGCGACCTCTACCTAAGAGCCACTCTTAGATATGAGAAACCCCGCTCACTCCCTCTCACTCACACTCCCGTGTTTACAATCAATTCAAAGACACACCAGAGATTGCTCTCTGAACAAGAGAGATCAACTCTACACACAAGAGATCAACTCTACACACAAGAGATCAACTCTACACACAAGAGATCAACTCTACACACTAGAGATCAACTCTACACACTAGAGATCAACTCTACACACTCAGGTCCAACACTTGATGTTAGAGTAACATCAAGGTGGCTCACAAAACACTCAAGTCCCAAAACTCACAAAATAACTCTTCAATCCCGGACTTGGTACAGAACTCGTGCAGCCTCCATGGTTATATAGCAGTGTGCTTATCTGGGCTGCAACATCTTGTGCTGGAGGAGATCTATCATTCTTCCTGAAAATCTGCAGTTAAAGAACTAAAAGATACAGTTTGATCTTTTAGTTTTTATCTTTAGTCTTTAATCCCTGAACGAACTCTTCTACTTTGAAATTCGAACTTTAATTATCTTTTAATTCGTTCCAGAAGATAGATCATCTTATCTCTTGCTAACTGCACAATAATCTGTTAAAGATATAACAGATTTATGTGTCCAGTATTTTCGAGCCAGATGTCAGGACATCGTGTCCGACATCGTGGATTCTGCAGCTTCAATTCTTCATTTGACATTTTATCTTGACTTATGCATTGTGCAGCAACTCCAGTATTTTCGGGCAGGATGTCAGGACATTGTATCCGACATCGTGGATCCTGCAACTTCAATTCTTCATTTGACATTTTATCTTGCCTTGTGCATTGTGCAGCCCGATCTTATTCCTTGACATAACGTTGGACATCATGTGCAGCAACTCCAGCTTTCCTTCATTGTCTAAGTGCTTATGTTTTAACAAAATCTTAGCCAATCTTTTAGAACTCCGTAGAGCTAAGCACTAACAATCTCCCCCTTTGGCAAATTTTGTCTAAAACATACTTAGACACTTCCTGAGCAGGTACGAGCAGTTATGCAATTGGGATCAGCAACTTTCAATATCAGAGTAATCAAGCACAGCGGAAATTCTGCAAGTTGCAAATCTACAAGTCTTCTCCAGGATGTCAAGACATCTCACATGACATCTGCTTTCTGCTTCTGCTCCCCCTGTCTCCATGCTTACTGCAGCATCTTCTAACAGCTACTAGTCTTTTCCAGGATGTCAAGACATCTCATGTGACATCCGCTTTCTGCTCCCCCTGTCTTCATGCTCAGCAACTAGCAGCTTACATCAGTCATCATCAGCAGCAGTCTCCCCCTCAAAAACCATATCCATACAACTCCCCCTCAAAATCATGAATCATGCATACATCGTTTCCTACTGCAATACATCGTATCAATCATGCATAATACGACTATTGCATACATAGTGTCCTACTGCTCAAAATCATGCATAATAGCAAGCATAATACTATTACTCCCCCTTTTTAGACAGAATTTGTCAAAAGTAGAATGCATGAACTTAAGGTGCAAATATTACAGACCAATAGTAATCAATTGTTCAAAGGGACATGCCCCTATAGCTAGTAAAAATAAAAACATAAAGGTCTGATGATCATGGGGTGGCTTCAGAATCATCATCTGATTCAGTATCTTCTGCTGCATCTTCCTCTTCCTCAGCAGCTTCTTCTTCTTCCTCGGCTGCTTCTACCTCTTCCTCAGCTGCTTCATCTTCTTTCTCAGCTGCTTCACCATCATCAATGCCACTGTCTGTGAGTCTTTCGATCAGCCGTTCCAGCTCCATTTTCTTCTCTGTGGTGGCTTTGATGGTTGCTTCCAGCACCTTGCATGTGTCCTTGAGTTCATCAATCAGAGCATCCTTGGACACAGCACCTGAAGCAGCAGCTTTCCCTGATGTCGAGACAATGTCTGGGACATGTGTCCCCTCAAACAATTTGTAATGCAGGGAAAGAGGAGATTCTCTCTTCATCACAGAGTCAGTGTAGTTTAAAATATTGGGATGTTGACTCAACATAATGCCACACAATACAGTTGGGAAGGCAATGGGTAATTTGACAGCAAATGATTCTGAATGCTTAACAGTTTGATCAAAAATATAGTTTCCAAAATTAAATTTGGACTTGGTTCCCACAACATACAGAAATTTACCCAAACCTGTGGCAACAGTGGAAGTATGATTGGTGGGTACCCAGTTTGCAGCTCCAATCCTATGCAGAATTGCATACTTCACACTCAGCTTCCCTGCAGAAAGCTTCCCTTTCTTTGGCCAATGCTGGACTCGTTTGGCAGTGATTTCCTTGGCAATCTGATGCTCAGAAACATCCATATCCACCATTCCTTCAGTAGGTCTGCCCAGGTACTTGTTGATCACAGCAGGGGAGAATCTAATACACTTTCCTCTGACAAACACCTTTTGATACTCATTACTCTTTCTGTTTGTTATGTCAGAGGGAATGTTGACAATAAATTCCCTGACTAGACTTTCATAGCAATCTCCCAACTTGGTGACAGTCTTCAGCAGTCCAGCAGCCTTGATGAGGTCCATGATCTCCTTGCAATCCAAGGCAGCTCTTCCCAGTTCTCTTTCCAAGGCAAGTCTCCGTTGATACACGAATTTCCACCTTTCAGCATTGCCAATGGAGTGGAATGAGATGTTGTCCAATGGTGCATCAGGGACATTTTCAGGCACCTTTTTCCCAGATTTCTTGGCCCTCTTTGATGTCGAGACATCTAGTTCGACATCATCATCAGAATCAGATGAGGAAATTTCTTTCCTCTTCTTGGAAGGGATTGTAACTTTGCTCCGTCTGGATGTGGTAGGAGTGATTGGAGTGCTTTTCTTCTGGGCCATAGTCTTGATTCGTCCAGACCTCTTAATGGGGGTTTTTCCTTTTCTGTTTTGTAGTCTTTCCGCAATGCCAGGTGCCAATTTGTTGGCAATGGGTTCCTCATCAGATTCTACCTCTTCTAGGTCAATGAGGTCACCTGGAGCAGGTTCTGGTGCCCGTGGTGCAGGGGTCTCCTCTGTGGCTTGATCATCTTCCTCTGTTGATTCCTCTTTGCTGGGTGAAGAGAGGACTTCAGCATTTGGGGCGGAAGATGTTGGAACATCTTTCTCAACATCAGGCACAGAAACATTCGGGGTGGAAGATGTTGGAACATCTTTCTCAGCATCAGGAACAGAGGCATCTTTCAAAATGCTACTCATAATACTGCGGATCTTCTTATCCATCTCCGGGTCTACTTCCCTAGGACTTGTTGCAATGCTAGGGTTTTCAGAAATCTTCACTCCCTGTTGTCGTTTGGGAACCAGTTTTTCAAGAACAGGGGCTTGACCAGGAATCATCTGTATGGGCTGGATATTGAATTCAGGTCGTTCCTGGTTTGATGGTGCAGAGGGTGAACCAGGAGCTGAAGTTTCTTTTGGTGAGGTAGCCATGGAAAAGCAGAGCGTTTGGAATGGTTTCGCAAATTTCTGAGAGCTGTTGGGGAATGCTGAAAACGAGATTCCCACGAAAATATAAGTTTGAATGAGGAATGTAGAGGGGCGTGTGAAGCAACGGTCGAATTCGTTTTGGCTTAGTAGTGAACGTGCTATTAATGTTAAGTGAGACGTTTGAGCACGTTCAGATAGCAGTAGCTGCTATAATTCCTCTAGCAGACAAATGCCCAGCTTGCCCCTCAGTTTTTCAAACTGATTTGCATCCAATGCCTTTGTGAAAATATCTGCTATTTGTTCCTCAGTGTCAACATGCTCCAGTGTGATAACTTTATCATCAACAAGCTCTCTGATATAGTGATGTCTGATGTCAATGTGCTTGGTTCTGCTGTGTTGCACAGGATTTTTAGAAATATTAATAGCACTCAAGTTGTCACAGTATAATGTCATGACATCTTGTTCGACATTGTACTCCTTGAGCATCTGTTTCATCCAAACTAGTTGTGAACAGCTGCTTCCTGCTGCAATATACTCTGCTTCTGCAGTAGATAGGGACACACAGTTCTGCTTCTTGCTGAACCATGAAATAAGATTGGTTCCCAAATAGAAACATCCACCAGAAGTGCTTTTTCTGTCATCTGCACTTCCAGCCCAATCAGCATCACAATACCCAACCAGCATTGAATCTGAACAATGACAGTACATAATCCCATAGTCACTAGTGCCATTTACATATTTCAGAATTCTCTTTACTTGAGTCAAGTGACTTATCTTAGGATTGGCTTGATATCTTGCACAAACACCTACTGCATAGGTGATGTCGGGTCTGCTAGCTGTTAAATATAGTAAGCTCCCAATCATGCTTCTGTACAGACTTTGATCAACACTGGTGCCAGCTTCATCTTTTGACAGCTTCAAGTGAGTAGGTGCAGGTGTTCTTTTATGGCTGGCATTCTCCATCCCAAACTTCTTGACAATGTTCTTTGCATACTTGCTTTGTGAAAGGAATATGGAGTCTTCCATCTGCTTCACTTGAAGTCCCAGAAAATAAGTCAGCTCTCCAACAAGACTCATCTCAAATTCAGATTGCATCTGTTGAACAAAATGTCGAAGCATCTCATTCGACATCCCTCCAAACACAATGTCATCAACATATATCTGTGCAATCATCAAGTTTTCAGCATCTTGCTTGACAAAGAGAGTCTTGTCAATTCCTCCCTTCCTATACCCTTGCTGAGTAAGGAACTCTGTTAGCCTTTCATACCAAGCTCTTGGAGCTTGCTTCAATCCATAGAGAGCCTTCTTGAGCCTGTATACATGATCTGGATGAGTAGGATCTACAAATCCCTTTGGCTGCTCCACATAGGCTTCTTCATTCAGGTATCCATTCAGAAACGCGCTCTTCACATCCATCTGGTACAGCTTGAATTTGAGGATGCAAGCTACACCAAGTAACAATCTGATGGACTCAAGTCTAGCAACTGGGGCAAACGTTTCATCAAAGTCTACACCTTCAATCTGAGTGTAGCCTTGAGCAACAAGTCTGGCCTTGTTTCTGGTTATAACACCTTCTTCATTGGTTTTGTTCTTGAAGATCCACTTGGTGCCAATCACATTTGTTCCCTCGGGTCTCGGAACTAGCTCCCAGACTTCATTCCTTTTGAATTGCTCCAATTCTTCTTGCATAGCATTGATCCAGAACTCATCAGTCAGTGCCTCTTTCACATTCTTGGGCACAATTTTGGAGACAAAACATGAGTTGGAGACAATCTCAATCTCCCTTGATCTTGTAGTGACTCCTCTGTTTGGATCTCCTATAATCAGCTCCTTGGGGTGCATCTTCTGGATTCTAATGGAGGGTCTCTTGTCAGGTTGGTTGATGTCTGATTCATCTGTAGCAGGATCAGAGTTTTCTGCATTTTCTGCACTTTTAGCTGTATCTGCTACATTGTCTCCCGATGTTCTGACATCTTCTTCGACATCCTTCTTTCTTGCTGGAGTTAGATCATCAACAACCACATTGATGGATTCCATCACAGTTCTGGTTCTGGAATTGAATACTCTATATGCTCTGCTGTTTGTAGAGTATCCCAGGAATATTCCTGCATCACTCTTGGGATCCATCTTTCTCCTTTGCTCTCTATCTGCCAAAATGTAACATGGACTTCCAAAGATGTGGAAGTGCTTGACAGTTGGCTTCCTCCCTTTCCAGATTTCATACAGTGTGGTTGGAGTCCCTCTTCTAAGTGTGACTCTGTTGTGGATGTAGCATGCTGTGTTCATGGCTTCAGCCCAGAGATTATAGGGAAGTTCTTTGGCATGAAGCATGACCCTAGCAGCCTCTTGCAAAGTCCTGTTTTTCCTCTCAACTATGTCATTCTGTTGTGGTGTAATGGCTGCAGAGAACTCATGAGTGATGCCTTCAGATGTGCAGAATTCAGTAAACCTGCTGTTTTCAAACTCTCTGCCATGGTCACTTCTGATTCTCTTGATGACACAGTCATTTTCTCTTTGAAGTCTTAGACTCAACTCCTTGAATACTTCAAAGGTGTCTGATTTCTCTCTGATAAAGTTGACCCAGGTAAATCTGGAGAAATCATCCACAACAACATAGGCATACCTCTTTCCTCCAAGGCTTTCAGCTTGCATAGGCCCCATCAAGTCCATGTGAAGTAGTTCCAGCACCCTGGAAGTGGTCTGATGTTGAAGCTTCTGGTGGGACATCTTGACTTGCTTTCCAATCTGACATTCACCACAAATTCTGCCTTCTTCTATTTTCAGATTGGGAATGCCTCTAACAGCACCTTTGTCAATGATTTTCTTCATGCCTCTTAAGTGCAGATGTCCAAATCTTTGATGCCATATTCTGACTTCATCTTCTTTGGAGGATAGACATGTGGAGGAGTAACTGGTTTCTTGAGGTGTCCATAGGTAACAGTTGTCCTTTGATCTGCTGCCCTTCATTAGAACTTCACTCTTCTCATTTGTCACCAAGCATTCTGACTTTGTGAAGTTTACATTGAATCCTTCATCACACAGCTGACTGATGCTGATCAGGTTTGCAGTCAGTCCCTTCACCAGCAGTACTTTGTCCAGACTAGGAAGTCCATCATGGACTAGCTTTCCCATTCCAGTGATCTTTCCTTTAGAACCATCTCCAAATGTCACATAGCTAGTGGAGCAAGGTTCAATGTTCACCAGGAATTCTTTAACTCCTGTCATGTGTCTGGAACAGCCGCTATCTAGGTACCAATCTTCCTTAGCTGATGCTCTAAGTGAAGTATGAACAACAAGACTGACAATCTTGTGTTTTGGAACCCACATCATCTTCTTTCTGCTGTTGCTACTTTGAGTTCCATGATGTGGATGGCCATGTAGATGATAGCAAAAGGGCTTTATGTGACCATACTTGCCATAGTAGTGACACCTCCACTTCTTTCTTTTGCTCCTTTTCTGCTGCGTTCCATGATGTCGAGACCGATGTTGTGACATCGTGGCTCCAGTGCTGTTTTTGGCAGGAACAAATTCTGTCATGGTTGTTCTGCCAGCAGACTTAGGATTAAATCCAAGTCCTCTCTGGTTTCCAACATTCTTTCCAAGCTGCAGCACCTCATCAAGCGTATCTGAGCCTTTATTCAGCATCTTTATTGATTTTGTCATGTTTTCCAGTTTAGAGTTCAGAAAACCAACTTCTCCTTTAAGCTCAGAGATCTCCTCTTCATGTGCCTCCTTCTCAGCCTCCAGATTTGCAATGACCTTCTTCAGTTGTGCTTCTTGCTGAAGAATCTTCTCACTTTTGAGGCATAGTTCTCTATAGGATGCAGCGAGCTCATCAAAAGTGATTTCACTGTCTGTATCACTTGAATCTTCAGCAGATTCAAATCTCCCAGTGAGTGCATTCACATCTCTGTCAGAATCACTTTCTTGTTCACTCTCTGTATCAGATCGACATACAGAAAGTCCTTTCCTCTGCTTCTTGAGATGAGTGGGACATTCAGCTATGATGTGTCCATAGCCTTCACACCCATGGCATTGAATTCCTTTGCTGTGACTGGGCTTTTCATCTGACCTTTTCTGGTATTTACTGCCTTTCCTGATGTCGAAAGGGATGTTCTGGACATGTGGTTTCTGCCTCCTGTCCATTCTGTTCATCACTTTGTTGAACTGTTTTCCAAGGAGCACAACTGCGTTAGTCAGACCTTCATCAGTATCCAGGTCATACTCACCTTGTTCTCCTTCATCATTGGACACGAAAGCCAGATTCTTGCTCTTCTTTTCAGCCCTATCCGAGAGTCCTAGCTCAAAGGTTTGAAGGGAACCAATGAGTTCATCTACTCTCATGTTGCAAATGTCTTGGGCCTCCTCTATTGCAGTGACTTTCATGTCAAATCTCTTAGGCAAGGATCTGAGGATCTTTCTCACCAGCTTTTCATCTGTCATCCTCTCTCCCAAGGCAGTGCAAGCATTGGCAATTTCAAGAATGTTCATGTGGAAGTCATGAATACATTCTTCCTCCTTCATCTTCAGATTTTCGAATTTTGTAGCCAATAGTTGCAATCTGGACATCTTCACTTTGGAGGTTCCTTCATGAGTGGTTTTCAGGATCTCCCATGCATCCTTGGCCACTGTGCATGTGTTGATCAGTCTGAAGATATTCTTGTCAACTCCATTGAATAGAGCATTCAAAGCTTTGGAGTTTCCAAGTGCCAATTCGTCTTCTTCTTTAGTCCAGTCTTCTTCTGGCTTCAATTCCTCAGTGGGCTTTCCTTCTGTGTCCAGCATCTTGGGATGTTCCCAGCCTTTGATGACAGCTTTCCAGGTTCTGCTATCCAGTGATTTGAGGAAGGCCACCATCCTTGCTTTCCAGTATTCATAGTTGGTTCCATCCAGAATTGGTGGTCTGTTCACTGGTCCTCCTTCTTTCTCCATGTTCATCAGAATTTATCTCCCTAGATCTCACTCAGTGATTTCGAGTGCCTGCTCTGATACCAATTGAAATTCTGATACTGGGGACAGATGTCGTACCGGATGTCACGACATCACGCTTCAGAACATGCAGATTGTGTTTGACTGTATAAACAGATTAAACAAGTAAATAACACAAGAGAATTGTTAACCCAGTTCGGTGCAACCTCACCTACATCTGGGGGCTACCAAGCCAGGGAGGAAATCCACTAAAATAGTGTTAGTTCAAGGTCTAACAGCCACTGTTTACAACCTTCTCACCTAACCACTACCCGTGCGACCTCTACCTAAGAGCCACTCTTAGATATGAGAAACCCCGCTCACTCCCTCTCACTCACACTCCCGTGTTTACAATCAATTCAAAGACACACCAGAGATTGCTCTTTGAACAAGAGAGATCAACTCTACACACAAGAGATCAACTCTACACACAAGAGATCAACTCTACACACAAGAGATCAACTCTACACACTAGAGATCAACTCTACACACTAGAGATCAACTCTACACACTCAGGTCCAACACTTGATGTTAGAGTAACATCAAGGTGGCTCACAAAACACTCAAGTCCCAAAACTCACAAAATAACTCTTCAATCCCGGACTTGGTACAGAACTCGTGCAGCCTCCATGGTTATATAGCAGTGTGCTTATCTGGGCTGCAACATCTTGTGCTGGAGGAGATCTATCATTCTTCCTGAAAATCTGCAGTTAAAGAACTAAAAGATACAGTTTGATCTTTTAGTTTTTATCTTTAGTCTTTAATCCCTGAACGAACTCTTCTACTTTGAAATTCGAACTTTAATTATCTTTTAATTCGTTCCAGAAGATAGATCATCTTATCTCTTGCTAACTGCACAATAATCTGTTAAAGATATAACAGGTTTATGTGTCCAGTATTTTCGGGCCAGATGTCAGGACATCGTGTCCGACATCGTGGATTCTGCAGCTTCAATTCTTCATTTGACATTTTATCTTGACTTATGCATTGTGCAGCAACTCCAGTATTTTCGGGCAGGATGTCAGGACATTGTATCCGACATCGTGGATCCTGCAACTTCAATTCTTCATTTGACATTTTATCTTGCCTTGTGCATTGTGCAGCCCGATCTTATTCCTTGACATAACGTTGGACATCATGTGCAGCAACTCCAGCTTTCCTTCATTGTCTAAGTGCTTATGTTTTAACAAAATCTTAGCCAATCTTTTAGAACTCCGTAGAGCTAAGCACTAACACTTGTAGCAAGGAAAAATGAAAGAAACTGTGCAGGTTCTCGAAAATGAATTTTCAAGGATGAGAAATATTTAAAGGATTTTCAATTGATAGATTAAGTCGAACAATTCTTATTCTTGACAATTCACTTTTCTCTCAAAAAGAAAACCTTTAAGAATGAGGTCACATGAATGTCTTTACTTCTTATTTTGATTTGAAACACGGTCAATCAAACGTCTTTTCTTCTTTTTTACTTTACTCGTCGTTTACGGCACCCCCACCAAATGTGTAGAATGAGCGATTTCTGATTGAACAAACTTGGAGATCAACTCAGGAGCGCAAGTCACTCGAGCAAACAAACCAAAGACTTATATTCACATTCCAGTGAAAGTTAAATAAACAAAGATGTAATTGTGAGAAAATGAGAGACAAGGACATCAAATTTATCCATATTATTAGCATTGTGATTATTGCTTACAGTAATGACATAAACTTGAAAATTCAAATGAGTCATTGGAGACATCTAATAACAACCTTCAAACTGCCCCATGCATAGTGTCTCTTGCCAACGTCAGAATTAACAAGCGATTATCCTCCTCAAATTTTAGCCAGCCTGCATCAATTAGACTTTGCACCTTATGTTTCAGGGTCATACAATGCTCAACGGAATGCCCCAGAACTCCTTCATGATAAGCACATGTTGCATTCGAGTTGTATCCTCGAAAAAATGGAGGTTGAGGAACCTTGGCTGGGATTATGGCTACCATTGCATTATTGAGTAGATATGGGAGCAAGTTAGCATACGACACCAGAATTGAGATGAATTCTATAGGCTTCTTTGTTGGAAAATTCCTTCCCTGGTTGGCATTTTGGTTCATATTAAGGGTGGTGTCTGGCCTCAGATGTGCAACATGCGGGTTTTGTGGCTGATTTAGGGGTGGCCTTTGTGGATGATTGGGTGTTCTTGGCTGATAGGGTGGTGGGTAATGAGAAGGGCTAATATTGGCTGAGTATTGATATTGTTGAGCTGGTGGGAAATTTGGCCATGTAGGATGGTAGTCACAACATGGGTTCCTCCCTCCTTCTTATTCTCTCCATTTTCCCCAGGCTTCCTATTCATCAAAGTAGGATAATCAAATTTGATGCAATACTACCCCCCAAGGGTATTGGATAGAAGACTCGAATAGGATTAGGCTAGAGTTGCTAAAGAAGGCCCTGGCGTTCTCATGAACCTCAGGGTAGATTTCTGAGCCCATAAACCAAGGTTGGGTCTACTCTTCTTTGTAAATATTAGAATAGGTTTTTCCTTCTTTTGGGCCTTGTATTTTGGCCATTCTAGTAGTATAGGGTTTTAGCCTTGTATTTAGGGAATTTTGAGTAGTCTTTGTAGTAGGGACTTTTTTGTATTTTCATGTATTTTTGCATGGGGGTGAGTTTAGCTATTATAAGGGTTGTGTGTAGTTAAGTTGTAGCTTCTCATCTCAAGGAGGTGAGCTTAGCTATTAGAGAGGTGTGTGTAGCTAAGCTCTAACTTCTTTAAGAATCTTCTCAAGGAAGCTTCTCAACGAGGTGAGCTTAGTTATTAGAGGGGTGTGTGTAGCTAAGCTCTAGCTTCTCAAGGAAGTTTTCTCAAAGAAGCTTCTCAAGGAAGTTTTCTCAAAGAAGCTTCTCAAGGAAGTTTTCTCAAGAAAGGTTCTCAAGGAAGCTACCTAGTCTATAAATAGAAGCATGTGTAACACTTGTTGTAACTTTGATGAATGAAAGTCTTGTGAGACACAACTCAAAGTTCAACTTTTCTCCCTCTTTTACTCCTTCAATCTCGTGCTCCCCCCTCTCTCTTTCTTTTCCTTCATTGAAGCATCCTCTCCAAGCTTCTTATCCAAGGCACATTCTTGGTGGTGAAGCTCCTTCTTCCAAGGCTTATTCCCTAGTGGCTGGCGCCTCCATGGTGGATAATCACCATTGAAGGACCTCATTGAAGCACAAAGATTCAACCTCCATAGAAGCCCCTGAAGCAAGCTTCCATCAAAATTTTCCTCTTCTTAGACCCACTTCGATCCGTTCGCCAATGAAAACTAAATCGGCAAAGCTTGAAGGCGTGTAACCCACCATCTTCTCATAGTAGAACACCAGTAACATGTCTACTACCATTGTTATCATTTCCTTTTCCATCATTGGGGGTCCTACTTGAGCTACCAGATCCCTCAACCTTTGGGCATATTCTTTAAAAGTTTCATGCTCCCTCTTACACATGTTTTGTAGTTGCATTCTATCCGAAGCCATAAGAAAATTGTACTGATACTACCTAATGATGGCAACCATTAGGTCTTTCCAAGAATGGACTCGGGAAGGTTCTAGATTAGTATACCAGGTGACGGCTGCCCCAGTAAGACTTTCCTGGAAGAAACGCATCAATAATTTTTCATTTTTTGAGTATGCCCCCATTTTCCTGTTGTACATCTTCAGGTGACTCTTGGGGCAAGTAGTCCCCTTGTACTTATCGAAATTTGACACCTTGAACTTTGGAGGGATGACAACGTCGGGTACTAGGCACAACTCTGCCATATCAGCAAAAACATAATCTCTGCCTCCTTTAATGGCGCTCAGCCTCTCATCTATATGATCAAATCTCTCCCTTTTCACCATAGCAGGAGGACTCTTCCCACCGCAAAATGCAAGGGTTGTGATTGTGGGTGATACTGAGGGCCTCCCAAAGTGTTTGGTAGGGGTACACCACAAAACGCCTACCCCTCAGCGGCATATTCGACGTGAGGCTCGAAGTCAGCTAGACTGTGGCCTTGGGGTGCTTCATATGTCTCCCCTATAGGTTGAGGGACCTATGCATGACTAGATTGGGGTTGTTGGCTCTCGATGGGTATGGGAGTGAAGTTGTCAACATTCTCATTGGGAGCATGTGCAACATTGGGTGGTGTATAGTTGGGAGGCAAGCCATATGGTGGGAAGAAATGCTTGTTCTAAACTTGCACAAAATGGGGGCCACCCGTACTTCCTAACGCTTCGCCTCCCTGCCCTACCATAACTGAGACTGGAGGATTTTCTTGATTGAGGCCAGATGGGTCAGTCGGGTCCACCTCAGTGGCGGTACTTGCGGCAACGACTGTAGCTGTGTTGACCTCCATCATTTTTCTCATACTCATCATGGCTTCCATCATTGTGGTCATTTTCTCTTTCATGGCCTCCATGTTAGCCTTCATCTACTCCTGCACCTCCTTTATTTCACTCAATATTCTAGCTCTGGCACGCGTTTGGTAAGGGCGCCATAAAGCACGTTCTTTCCTTATGATTAAATGATTACAGTTCAGATTACAAGGAAAGAATGCAATGAGCAATGCATCAAAATGTGAAAAGAAAAATAAGCATGGATGTAATGATATATTGTTGAAGTATTACAAATTTTACACAGGACTTTAGTAGAACATAGGGTCAAATCAATTCAAATTTTCATTAAAACAACATCATTCATTACATCTTGTCAGAGTCAAAGTGAAACAAGAAATAAAACATGGACATCAATAATCCCTAATTTTGTAAATTATTTAGCTCAATCATGTGTTGGCAGTAGACAAAGAAGCTATATAAAACTCGATCCATCTTTTGCCCCAACTTTTGCAAGCCGGTTACTTCCATACTTGATTTTGACCTGATGAAAACCTTTTCTTAAAAGCATGTGCTTGGTTCGACCCTATGTTCACAAGAATATAAATTTTGATTGTCAATACTTCAACAACATATCATAGAGATGAATGATTATGGCATACTTATGTTATGCATGACACATGTAATTATGAGATTGACATGAGATGCCGTAAGAACCATCATTTCCTAGTTAACCATGCATTAGGTACCATGTTCACATGATTTTCAATATTTTTTTAAGAGAAATGAGTGTATAATCCCAACATGGTTGGTTTATAGCATTATCATGGTACCGAACACTTGTAATTAAGAATGTGGTGTAAACTTTCTTTTTGTTCTTTCTTTGTTTTGTTTATGTTTTTGTTTTTTTTTTGTTTTTTTTTTTTGTAGAGGAAAATACAAGGATCATGCATGGGTGAACATAACATGCAAACGATGGAAATAGAATGTATGCAATTGGCAGAACAAAAGCATGCTAAATGAAGATGTATGATAATGCAATGACTCATGCAAATGCAATGCATGAATATGATAAATGATAAATGCATGAATGATATGTCCACTACGATGCCATGAAGAGATGCATGATGCGATCAAGGAACAAGCCAGAGTGAGTTTGCTATGTGCCTCCCTAATTTTGGAACCTAATGGAAAGGATCCAAAAGTCCCCTTCTCGTGACAACTCCCAAGGGTGGTTTCATGTAACTTTACTGGCTTCTAGAGATATCATCCTCTTAGGTAATACATTATGGTGATAGGGACTATCAGCGACAATGCATCACTAAAAGAGGAAAACTCTAGATGAGGCTTCACTATTATCAAGTGAGTTGGAGACCCAGAATGACCACAGATCGACCTCCACTCGTTATGGCTCACATAGACCCGGGTATAAGTCCTAATATCTCAACATGTGTGTGAGGTGAAGGTGCCATTTGTGCATAGAAAAAAATATTTCTAACTATGAATGTAATAGACAGAGAGACACACACCAAACACAACAACATAGCAAAGGTTATATACAAATATGGACAAAACAAAAGATAAAAGGGAAAAAGGAACATAAATAAAGAAGAAGTCACGAAAAAAACATTGCACACTAATCGAATGGCCTAACTCTCTAATAATTCCTTAGTGGAGTCACCATCTGTTGCAACCTACCCTTCAGCGGGAGGGCAAGGCGAAATAAAAAGTAGCATCTTCTCATGACGAAAACGCGTGGATTTGCCACCAACGTTTATTCGAGGAAAATGTTAGAAAAACCAAAAATGGGTCTGCGAATTTTGAAAATAAGGGTTCGAGAGTTGTTTACATATGTGGAAGGTATTAACACCCCACGTGCCCGTCACAAGGGACGACAACCTTTAATCGAGTGTGCAAAACATGTCTTCAAAACTATGTATTTTCCCTTTTTATATTTTTTATTTTTTGGGGTCGACAAGGGTGTTGCCCTTGCTTCTACGTATCCTCAGGTGCGATGAGAAATTCATACCTACGTAGTTCTTTAAGTCTGAATGTTTGTGTATTAAATTGATTTTTATGTTTTTGAAAGATTCATTTTAATTGTGAACAAAAAGTCGTTTAAGGCGTTGGACCTTGAAACAATGTTTTAAATTTGAGAAGCAGAGAGAATCGTTAAGGCGTTGGAACTTGAAATGATCTTTTAAATTTGAAAAGCGAAGAGAATCGTTAAGGCGTTGGACCTTGAAAAGATCTCAAGTGATATTTGATAAAAAGAAGAAGTTAGTTGTGAGTCGATTTTCTCTTGGTTTCATTTATTTAACTTTCAACCTCTTTAAAGATAACTTTACAACACTAGTAATCGGTTAAGATTGAACATTACAAAGACAAATGAGATCACCGATGATAGATGGAGAAGATGAATGTGCAATATAACAAGGGGGACCCCTAAAGGCACATAGATCACATTCAAAACTCAAAAACAAGCTAACCGACGATCGCAAGAAGAACACAAAACAAGAAACAAAGTAAGGAATGATCGTGATTGCGATTCAATAGTGCCTCGGCCTCGTTTTCTCTTCTTTCTTATTCTTCTTTCACTTTTCTCTCAATATCCTTCAATGTTGAACCTTGGCACCCTTCACTCAACCTCCCTCCCTCCTAATTATAGCAAAAAATGGGACTTGGTGGACTTGCAGCTCGCCCAGGTGAGCTGATGCTTCACTCTAAAGTAACCTTGCTCGCCCAGGCGAGTTGGTTACTTCATCCCTAAGCTATTTGGGGGCCCATGCGAGCCAAAGGCTAGTCTGGGCGACCTTGGGTCCAGAAAATTGCATGAAATGACCCGTTTGCCCCTCCCCTTGGGTATTTTCTACATCCTTGACCAAAAAGTCGAACAATCTCAGGTCTTGTGCAGAAACTGGTGTCAAACAACACCTTTCAGTTAGCGAGAATCAAAATATCCATGGATGATAGTCCCCGAACGAAATTAGGGTATGACAGATGTTATGACTACTTTTTGTGTTTTTATCCTGTTTTGGGCACTATGAGATCAGAAATTTTGCTAATACTTGGCAATGCATTGTACAGAATTTGCAATTTCATGGTGCATGCATGTTTTTGGTATAGATAGTACCACTTAATTCCTTTAAGCCATTCTCAATTGTACAGTTTCACACTTGCAAAGCCTCTTGGATCCCTCTCTTTCCGGTGTGATTCTTCAGGGTGTTACAAATAAGAGAAACAAACAAGTATCTAATGGTGAGGAAGCAAATGTAGATGATTGTATTGGAGATGATGTTCTAAATGAACTAGATAGGATAGCCAAAAACATAGTTGACCAATGTAACAATTTTGAAGGTGGTGTGGGTAGTGTGGAAGAATGAGATGTAGTGACTTAAAAATCTATAGAGATTGACCATCCATTGTATGATATTCCAATTCATTTTGGGAATTGGTGTTGTGACAGTAATATGTTCTACTTATGGATGGTATCATGGATGTTATGACTATTTTTTGTGATTTTTTTTTTCTATTTTTGGCACTGTCACATTAGAAATTTTAGTAATACTTGGCAATGTATTGTATAGAATTTGCAATTTCATGGTATATACATGTTTTTAAATTCATTATATTGGTGTGTATCATTTTTTTTATTAAGTTATATTTATTGGGGACCATTTTGTCATTGCAAAAGAAAGTATTACCATAAAATTTGGGGTGTTACAAATAGGAGAAACAAACAAGTACCTAATAGTGAGGTAGCAAATGTAGATGATTGTATTGGAGATGATGTTCTAAATGAACTAGACAGGACAGCTAAAAACATAGTTGACCAGTGTAACGATTCTGAAGGTGGTGTGGGTAGTGTGGAAGAATGAGATATAGTGATTGAGAAATCTATAGAGACCGACCATCCTTTGTATGATATTCCACTTCATTTTTTGAATTTGTGTTGTGACAATAATATGTTCTACTTGTGGACAGTATCATGGATGTTATGACTATTTTTCATGTTTTTTTTTATGTTTTAGGCACTATCAGATTAGAAAATTTACTAGTACTTGGCTATGCATTGTACAGAATTTGCAATTTCATGGTATATACATGTTTTTAAATTCATAATATTGTTGTGGACCATTTTTTTGTTAAGTTATATTTATTGGGGACCATTATTTCATTGTAGAAGAAAGTATTACCACAAAATTCAGGGTGTTACAAATAGGAGAAACAAACAAGTATCTAATGGTGAGGAAGCAAATGTAGATGATTGTATTTGAGATGATGTTATAAATGAACTAGATAGGATAGCCAAAAACATAGTTGACCAATGTAACAATTCTGAAGGTGGCATGGAATAATGAGATGTAGTGACTGAAAATTATGTAGAGACTGACCATCCTTTGTATGATGTTCTGTAGAAGCGAAGCTTCATGGTGAATCAAAGGTGATTCAAAGGTGTTTTGATGATAACAATGATGATAACAAAACATGACGACAAATGTGATGACAAAAAGCTCAAAGATCAATCAAGAACAATTCAAGAGTTCAAGATAAGAATCAAGAAGAATTCAAGACTCAAGAAGAAAGTCTAGAGACAAGAATCAAGATTCAGGGTCAAGATCTCAAGAATCAAGATCAAGATTCAAGACTCAAGATTCAAGAATGAAGAGAAGACTCAATCAAGATAAGTATTAAAAAGTTTTTTAAAACTTTGAATAGCACGAGTTTTTGACAAAACCCTTTACCAAAGAGTTTTTACTCTCTGGTAATCGATTACCAGATTGTTGTAATCGATTACCAGTAGCAAAATTGTTTCGAAAAAGTTTTCAAATTGAATTTACAACATTCCAATTATTTTCAAAAAGCTGTAATCGATTACAATGTTTTGGTAATCGATTACCAATGCCTTTGAATGTTGAAATTGAAATTCAAATGTGAAGAGTCACATCCTTTCACACAAAAGCTTTGTGTAATCGATTACACTAATTTGATAATCGATTACCAGTGTTTGTTTCTGAATAAATCAAAAGATGTAACTCTTCAAAAGGTTTTTGACTGTTTCAAATTGGTTTTAAGTTTTTCAAAAAGTTATAACTCTTCTAAATGGTTGTCTTGACCAGACATGAAGAGTCTATAAAAGCAAGGCTTTGTTTTGCCTTTCAATATATACTTTTACACTTATTCAACAATCCTTTACAAGCCTTGACTCTCTTTGAATTTCTTCTTCTTCTTTGTACCAAAAGCTTTCTGAAGTTTTCTGGTTTTCCAAACCTTGAAAACTTGTGTTATTCATCTTTTCATTCTCTTCTCCCTTTGCCAAAAAGAATTCGCCAAGGACTAACTGCCTGAATTCTTTTTATGTCTCTCTTCTCCCTTTTCCAAAAGAACAAAGGACTAACCGCCGAAATTCTTTTGTGTCTCCCTTCTCCCTTGTCAAAGAATTCAAAATGACATAGTCTGAGAATTCTTTTGATTCTTCCCATTCCCTAATACAAAAGTGTTCAAAGGACTAACCGCCTGAGAATTCTTTTGTATCCCCATTCACAAAGTATCAAAGGTTTAACAGCCTGAGATCTTTGTCTTAATACATTGGAGGGTACATCCTTTGTGGTACAATTAAAGGGTACATCTACTTGGGTTTGACTGAGAACAAGAGAGGGTACATCTCTTGTGGATCATTTCTAGTGGAGGGTACATCTTTGCTTGTAAAAGGATTTTTACAAGGTTGAAAGAAATCTCAAGGACCGCAGGTCGCTTGGGGACTGGATGTAGGCACGGGTGGTTGCCGAACCAGTATAAAAATTCTTGTGTGTTTGTTTCCTTTTTCCCTACTCTTTTACTTTCCGCTGTGCATTTAATTTCCTCTTTTACTTTCTGTTAAGTTTTCTCTTCTACTCCTCATTCTCTTAACAATTTATTAAAAGCCTTAAAAGAGTAATTTTTTAATTAGTAAAGGTTTAGGAATAATTAATTCAACCCCCCTTCTTAATTATTTTGAGGCCACTCGATCCAACATGTTCTACTTCATTTTGGGAATTTGTGTTGTGACATTAATATATTCTACTTGTGGACAATATCATGGATGTTATGACTATTTGTCGTGTTTTTTTTTTTTCTTTTTGGGCTTTGTCACATTAGAAATTTTACTAGTACTTGGCAATGTATTGTACAAAATTTGCAATTTCATGGTACATACATGTTTTAAATTCATAATATTGTTGTGGACTATTTTTTCATTAAGTTATATTTATTGGGAACCATTTTGTAACTGCAGAAGAGAAAGTATTACCACAAAATTAGGAAGAAAAACCTTCTTCTCAAAATAGTAGTTACCTTTATGAATTTTAAAATCATAATTACAAAAAATCACTGACATTTTAGCCCAAAACTTTGTTAGTTGACATGGAATGTCCCCTAGACACAAAAGACATGTCACTTTTGTAATACGAGGACTAAATTGTCAATGGGTGTAAAGTCCTAGAATAAAATTGATAATTTACCCTTTATTTAATTAAAACAATTAAAGTGACGTGATAATTTGGAGAAATGTGATTATTGGTTGTCTGCGTAAAGCACCTTTACATTGTAGTGTATGAAAATTTTTCTCTTTCTTTAGTAATTCTCTTAGAAGAGTCCTTATTTTTAGGGTAGAAAGTAAGGATAGATGATCAAAAGAATCTACATGTGTAAATACCTTTTGTAGTATAAAATTTTTGTTTTTCTTACCATATAATTTGATTGGGCTAAAGCCCAATAATAAAAGCCTTCACCAAAAAGTTTCTCTACAAGTTAAATTAACTTGTCATCTTTCAAACTAATTCTAGTTAGTTAGTTGAAAATTAATAAACATGAAAAAAAATATTTTATTAACCCTTTTTAAATTTGAATGGCCAGGTACCCATTTTTACAAATCGATCAACATAAATTTTTTATTACAAATAAATTGATTTCTTAAAGCTTGTAATCAGTATTAAATTTATTTTAATCATAAATTAATTAATCAAGCTTAAATAAGAATTTAAATAGCACAATACAAACATGAAAAAATATTATACTAGAAAATACGATAATAAAAGTAAATAACAAAACATAAATGAATTAATCAAAGCAATTAATCATATAATCTTCATTTAAATAATAGTTGGTATTGAGGAGATGATTAAATTATATATTTTTATATTTATAGTTGGTATTTGCTTAAAGATTGCACATTAATAAATTTAATTTTCAAATATTTGGTAACACAATTGTTAGTGCTTAGCTCTACGGAGTTTTAAAAGATTGGCTAAGATTTTGTTAAAACATAAGCACTTAGACAATGAAGGAAAGCTGGAGTTGCTGCACATGATGTCCAACGTTATGTCAAGGAATAAGATCGGGCTGCACAATGCACAAGGCAAGATAAAATGACAAATGAAGAATTGAAGTTGCAGGATCCACGATGTCGGATACAATGTCCTGACATCCTGCCCGAAAATACTGGAGTTGCTGCACAATGCATAAGTCAAGATAAAATGTCAAATGAAGCATTGAAGCTGCAGGATCCACGATGTCGGATACGATGTCCTGACATCTTGCCCGAAAATACTGGACATATAATTCTGTTATATCTTTAACAGATTATTGTGCAGTTAGCAAGAGATAAGAAGATCTATCTTTAGGAACGAATTAAAAGATAATTAAAGTTCGAATTTCAAAGTAGAAGAGTTCGTTCAGGGATTAAAGATTAAAGATAAAAACTAAAAGATCAAACTGCATCTTTTAGATCTTTAAGTGCAGATTTTCAGGAAGAATGATAGATCTCATCCAGCACAAGATGTTGCAGCCCAGATAAGCACACTACTATATAACCATGGAGGCTGCACGAGTTTTGTACCAAGTCCGGGATTGAAGAGTTATTTTGTGAGTTTTGGGACTTGAGTGTTTTGTGAGCCACCTTGATGTTAAGCTAACATCAAGTGTTGGACCTGAGTGTGTAGAGTTGATCTCTAGTGTGTAGAGTTGATCTCTAGTGTGTAGGGTTGATCCCTTTTGTTCAGAGTTGATCTCTGGTATGTTTTTGATTTGTTTGTAAACACGGGAGTGTGGTTGAGAGGGAGTGAGCGGGGTTCTCATATCTAAGAGTGGCTCTTAGGTAGAGATTGCACGGGTAGTCGTTAGGTGAGAAGGTTGTAAACAGTGGCTGTTAGACCTTGAACTAACACTATTTTAGTGGATTTCCTCCCTGGCTTGGTAGCCCCCAGATGTAGGTGAGGTTGCACCGAACTGGGTTAACAATTCTCTTGTGTTATTTACTTGTTTAATCTGTTCATACAGTCAAAGACAATCTGCATGTTCTGAAGCGTGATGTCGTGACATCCTGTACGACATCTGTCCCCAGTATCAGAATTTCAATTGGTATCAGAGCAGGCACTCGAAATCACTGAGTGAGATCTAGGGAGATAAATTCTGATGAACATGGAGAAAGAAGGAGGACCAGTGAACAGACCACCAATTCTTGATGGAACCAACTATGAATACTGGAAAGCAAGAATGGTGGCCTTCCTCAAATCACTGGATAGCAGAACCTGGAAAGCTGTCATCAAAGGCTGGGAACATCCCAAGATGCTGGACACAGAAGGAAAGCCCACTGATGAATTGAAGCCAGAAGAAGACTGGACTAAAGAAGAAGACGAATTGGCACTTGGAAACTCCAAAGCTTTGAATGCTCTATTCAATGGAGTTGACAAGAATATCTTCAGACTGATCAACACATGTACAGTAGCCAAGGATGCTTGGGAGATCCTGAAAACCACTCATGAAGGAACCTCCAAAGTGAAGATGTCCAGATTGCAACTATTGGCCACAAAATTCGAAAATCTGAAGATGAAGGAGGAAGAATGTATTCATGACTTCCACATGAACATTCTTGAAATTGCCAATGCTTGCACTGCCTTGGGAGAGAGGATGACAGATGAAAAGCTGGTGAGAAAGATCCTCAGATCCTTGCCTAAGAGATTTGACATGAAAGTCACTGCAATAGAGGAGGCCCAAGACATTTGCAATATGAGAGTGGATGAACTCATTGGTTCCCTTCAAACCTTTGAGCTAGGACTCTCGGATAGGGCTGAAAAGAAGAGCAAGAATCTGGCGTTCGTGTCCAATGATGAAGGAGAAGAAGATGAGTATGACCTGGATACTGATGAAGGGCTGACTAATGCAGTTGTGCTCCTTGGAAAGCAGTTCAACAAAGTGCTGAACAGAATGGACAGGAGGCAGAAACCACATGTCCAGAACATCCCTTTCGACATCAGGAAAGGTAGTAAATACCAGAAAAGGTCAGATGAAAAGCCCAGTCACAGCAAAGGAATTCAATGCCATGGGTGTGAAGGCTATGGACACATCATAGCTGAATGTCCCACTCATCTCAAGAAGCAGAGGAAAGGACTTTCTGTATGTCGGTCTGATAATACAGAGAGTGAACAAGAAAGTGATTCTGACAGAGATGTAAATGCACTCACTGGGAGATTTGAATCTGCTGAAGACTCAAGTGATACAGATAGTGAAATCACTTTTGATGAGCTTGCAAGATCCTATAGAAAACTATGCATCAAAAGTGAGAAGATCCTTCAGCAAGAAGCACAACTGAAGAAGGTCATTGCAGATCTGGAGGCTGAAAAGGAGGCACATGAAGAGGAGATCTCTGAGCTTAAAGGAGAAGTTGGTTTTCTGAACTCTAAACTGGAAAACATGACAAAATCAATAAAGATGCTGAATAAAGGCTCAGATACGCTTGATGAGGTGCTGCAGCTTGGAAAGAATGTTGGAAACCAGAGAGGACTTGGATTTAATCCTGAGTCTGCTGGCAGAACAACCATGACAGAATTTGTTCCTGCCAAAAACAGCACTGGAGCCACGATGTCACAACATCGGTCTCGACATCATGGAACGCAGCAGAAAAGGAGCAAAAGAAAGAAGTGGAGGTGTCACTACTGTGGCAAGTATGGTCACATAAAGCCCTTTTGCTATCATCTACATGGCCATCCACATCATGGAACTCAAAGTAGCAACAGCAGAAAGAAGATGATGTGGGTTCCAAAACACAAGATTGTCAGTCTTGTTGTTCATACTTCACTTAGAGCTTCAGCTAAGGAAGATTGGTACCTAGATAGCGGCTGTTCCAGACACATGACAGGAGTTAAAGAATTCCTGGTGAACATTGAGCCCTGCTCCACTAGCTATGTGACATTTGGAGATGGCTCTAAAGGAAAGATCATTGGAATGGGAAAGCTAGTTCATGATGGACTTCCTAGTCTGAACAAAGTACTGCTGGTGAAGGGACTGACTGCAAACTTGATCAGCATCAGTCAGCTGTGTGATGAAGGATTCAATGTAAACTTCACAAAGTCAGAATGCTTGGTGACAAATGAGAAGAGTGAAGTTCTAATGAAGGGCAGCAGATCAAAGGACAACTGTTACCTATGGACACCTCAAGAAACCAGTTACTCCTCCACATGTCTATCCTCCAAAGAAGATGAAGTCAGAATATGGCATCAAAGATTTGGACATCTGCACTTAAGAGGCATGAAGAAAATCATTGACAAAGGTGCTGTTAGAGGCATTCCCAATCTGAAAATAGAAGAAGGCAGAATTTGTGGTGAATGTCAGATTGGAAAGCAAGTCAAGATGTCCCACCAGAAGCTTCAACATCAGACCACTTCCAGGGTGCTGGAACTACTTCACATGGACTTGATGGGGCCTATGCAAGTTGAAAGCCTTGGAGGAAAGAGGTATGCCTATGTTGTTGTGGATGATTTCTCCAGATTTACCTGGGTCAACTTTATCAGAGAAAAATCAGACACCTTTGAAGTATTCAAGGAGTTGAGTCTAAGACTTCAAAGAGAAAAAGACTGTGTCATCAAGAGAATCAGGAGTGACCATGGCAGAGAGTTTGAAAACAGCAGGTTTACTGAATTCTGCACATCTGAAGGCATCACTCATGAGTTCTCTGCAGCCATTACACCACAACAGAATGGCATAGTTGAGAGGAAAAACAGGACTTTGCAAGAGGCTGCTAGGGTCATGCTTCATGCCAAAGAACTTCCCTATAATCTCTGGGCTGAAGCCATGAACACAGCATGCTACATCCACAACAGAGTCACACTGAGAAGAGGGACTCCAACCACACTGTATGAAATCTGGAAAGGGAGGAAGCCAACTGTCAAGCACTTCCACATCTTTGGAAGTCCATGTTACATTTTGGCAGATAGAGAGCAAAGGAGAAAGATGGATCCCAAGAGTGATGCAGGAATATTCCTGGGATACTCTACAAACAGCAGAGCATATAGAGTATTCAATTCCAGAACCAGAACTGTGATGGAATCCATCAATGTGGTTGTTGATGATCTAACTCCAGCAAGAAAGAAGGATGTCGAAGAAGATGTCAGAACATCGGGAGACAATGTAGCAGATACAGCTAAAAGTGCAGAAAATACAGAAAACTCTGATTCTGCTACAGATGAATCAAACATCAACCAACCTGACAAGCGACCTTCCATTAGAATCCAGAAGATGCACCCCAAGGAGCTGATTATAGGAGATCCAAACAGAGGAGTCACTACAAGATCAAGGGAAATTGAGATTGTCTCCAATTCATGCTTTGTCTCCAAAATTGAGCCCAAGAATGTGAAAGAGGCACTGACTGATGAGTTCTGGATCAATGCTATGCAAGAAGAATTGGAGCAATTCAAAAGGAATGAAGTCTGGGAGCTAGTTCCGAGACCCGAGGGAACTAATGTGATTGGCACCAAGTGGATCTTCAAGAACAAAACCAATGAAGAAGGTGTTATAACCAGAAACAAGGCCAGACTTGTTGCTCAAGGCTACACTCAGATTGAAGGTGTAGACTTTGATGAAACTTTTGCCCCAGTTGCTAGGCTTGAGTCCATCAGATTGTTACTTGGTGTAGCTTGCATCCTCAAATTCAAGCTGTACCAGATGGATGTGAAGAGCGCGTTTCTGAATGGATACCTGAATGAAGAAGCCTATGTGGAGCAGCCAAAGGGATTTGTAGATCCAACTCATCCAGATCATGTATACAGGCTCAAGAAGGCTCTCTATGGATTGAAGCAAGCTCCAAGAGCTTGGTATGAAAGGCTAACAGAGTTCCTTACTCAGCAAGGGTATAGGAAGGGAGGAATTGACAAGACTCTCTTTGTCAAGCAAGATGCTTAAAACTTGATGATAGCACAGATATATGTTGATGACATTGTGTTTGGAGGGATGTCGAATGAGATGCTTCGACATTTTGTTCAACAGATGCAATCTGAATTTGAGATGAGTCTTGTTGGAGAGCTGACTTATTTTCTGGGACTTCAAGTGAAGCAGATGGAAGACTCCATATTCCTCTCACAAAGCAAGTATGCAAAGAACATTGTCAAGAAGTTTGGGATGGAGAATGCCAGCCATAAAAGAACACCTGCACCTACTCACTTGAAGCTGTCAAAAGATGAAGCTGGCACCAGTGTTGATCAAAGTCTGTACAGAAGCATGATTGGGAGCTTACTATATTTAACAGCTAGCAGACCTGACATCACCTATGCAGTAGGTGTTTGTGCAAGATATCAAGCCAATCCCAAGATAAGTCACTTGAATCAAGTAAAGAGAATTCTGAAATATGTAAATGGCACCAGTGACTATGGGATTATGTACTGTCATTGTTCAGATTCAATGCTGGTTGGGTATTGTGATGCTGATTGGGCTGGAAGTGCAGATGACAAAAAAAGCACTTCTGGTGGATGTTTCTATCTGGGCAACAATCTTATTTCATGGTTCAGCAAGAAGCAGAACTGTGTGTCCCTATCTACTGCAGAAGCCGAGTATATTGCAGCAGGAAGCAGCTGTTCACAACTAGTTTGGATGAAACAGATGCTCAAGGAGTACAATGTCGAACAAGATGTCATGACATTATACTGTGACAACTTAAGTGCTATTAATATTTCAAAAAATCCTGTGCAACACAGCAGAACCAAGCACATTGACATTAGACATCACTATATCAGAGAGCTTGTTGATGATAAAGTTATCACACTGGAGCATGTTGACACTGAGGAACAAATAGCAGATATTTTCACAAAGGCATTGGATGCAAATCAGTTTGAAAAACTGAGGGGCAAGCTGGGCATTTGTCTGCTAGAGGAATTATAGCAGCTACTGCTATCTGAACGTGCTCAAACGTCTCACTTAACATTAATAGCACGTTCACTACTAAACCAAAGCAAATTCGACCGTTGCTTCACACGTCCCTCTACATTCCTCATTCAAACTTATATTTTCGTGGTAATCTCGTTTTCAACATTCCCCAACAGCTCTCAGAAATTTGCGAAACCATTCCAAACGCTCTGCTTTTCCATGGCTACCTCACCAAAAGAAACTTCAGCTCCTGGTTCACCCTCTGCACCATCAAACCAGGAACGACCTGAATTCAATATCCAGCCCATACAGATGATTCCTGGTCAAGCCCCTGTTCCTGAAAAACTGGTTCCCAGAAGACAACAGGGAGTGAAGATTGCTGAAAACCCTAGCCTTGCAACAAGTCCTAGGGAAGTAGACACGGAGATGGACAAGAAAATCCGCAGTATTGTGAGTAGCATTTTGAAAGACGCCTCTGTTCCTGATACTGAGAAAGATGTTCCAACATCTTCCACCCCAGATGTTGCTGTCCCTGAAGCTGATGAAGATGTCCCAACATCTTCCACCCCGAATGTTTCTGTGCCTGATGTTGAGAAAGATGTTCCAACATCTTCCGGCCCAAATGCTGAAGTACTCTCTTCCCCCAGCAAAGAGAGATCAACAGAGGAAGATGATCAAGCCACAGAGGAGACCCCTGCACCACGGGCACCAGAACCTGCTCCAGGTGACCTCATTGACCTAGAAGAGGTAGAATCTGATGAGGAACCCATTGCCAACAAATTGGCACCTGGCATTGCGGAAAGACTACAAAGCAGAAAAGGAAAAACCCCCATTAAGAGGTCTGGACGAATCAAGACTATGGCCCAGAAGAAAAGCACTCCAATCACTCCTACCACATCCAGACGGAGCAAAGTTGCAATCCTTTCCAAGAAGAGGAAAGAAATTTCCTCATCTGATTCTGATGATGATGTCGAACTAGATGTCTCGACATCAAAGAGGGCCAAGAAATCTGGGAAAAAGGTGCCTGAAAATGTCCCTGATGCACCATTGGACAACATCTCATTCCACTCCATTGGCAATGCTGAAAGGTGGAAATTCGTGTATCAACGCAGACTTGCTTTAGAAAGAGAACTGGGAAGAAATGCCTTGGATTGCAAGGAGACCATGGAACTCATCAAGGCTGCTGGACTACTGAAGACAGTCACCAAGTTGGGAGACTGTTATGAAAGCCTAGTCAGGGAATTTATTGTCAACATTCCCTCTGACATAACAAACAGAAAGAGTAATGAGTATCAAAAGGTGTTTGTCAGAGGAAAGTGTATTAGATTCTCCCCTGCTGTGATCAACAAGTACCTGGGCAGACCTACTGAAGGAATGGTGGATATTGATGTTTCTGAGCATCAGATTGCCAAGGAAATCACTGCCAAACGAGTCCAGCATTGGCCAAAGAAAGGGAAGCTTTCTACAGGGAAGCTGAGTGTGAAGTATGCAATTCTGCATAGGATTGGAGCTGCAAACTGGGTACCCACCAATCATACTTCCACTGTTGCCACAGGTTTGGGTAAATTTCTGTATGCTGTTGGAACAAAGTCCAAATTTAATTTTGGAAACTATATTTTTGATCAAACTGTTAAGCATTCAGAATCTTTTGCTGTCAAATTACCCATTGCCTTCCCTACTGTATTGTGTGGCATTATGTTGAGTCAACACCCCAATATTTTAAACTACACTGACTCTGTGATGAAGAGAGAATCTCCTCTATCCCTGCACTACAAACTGTTTGAGGGGACACATGTCCCAGACATTGTCTCGACATCAGGGAAAGCTGCTGCTTCAGGTGCTGTGTCCAAGGATGCCTTGATAGCTGAACTCAAGGACACATGCAAGGTGCTGGAAGCAACCATCAAAGCCACCACAGAGAAGAAGATGGAGCTAGAACGGCTGATCAAAAGGCTCTCAGAAAGTGGCATTGATGATGGTGAAGCAGCCGAGGAAGAAGAAGCAGCTGAGCAAGAAGAAGAAGAAGCTGAGGAAGAAGAAGAAGAAGCCGATGACGAAGATGCAGCAGAGGATACAGAATCCGATGATGATGATTCTGAAGCCACCCCATGATCATCAGACCTTTATATTAACTATAGGGGCATGTCCCTTTGAACAATTGATTACTATTGGTCTGTAATATTTGCACCTTAAGTTCATGCATTCTACTTTTGTCAAATTCTGTCTAAAAAGGGGGAGTAATAGTATTATGCTTGCTATTATGCATGATTTTGAGCAGTAGGATACTATGTATGCAATAGTCGTATTATGCATGATTGATACGATGTATGGCAGTAGGAAACGATGTATGCATGATTCATGATTTTGAGGGGGAGTTGTATGAATATGATCTTGAGGGGGAGACTGCTGCTGCTGAGGATGACTGATGTAAGCTACTAGAAGCTGATAGAAGATGTTGCAGTAAGCATGAAGACAGGGGGAGCAGAAGCAGAAAGCTGATGTCACATGAGATGTCTTGACATCCTGGAAAAGACTAGTAGCTGATAGAAGATGCTGCAGTAAGCATGAAGAAAGGGGGAGCAGAAGCAGAAAGCTGATGTCACGTGAGATGTCTTGACATCCTGGAGAAGACTTGTAGATTTGCAACTTGAAGAATTTCCGCTGTGCTTGATTACTCTGATAATGAAAGTTGCTGATCCCACTTGCATAACTGCTCGTACCTGCTCAGGAAGTGTCTAAGTATGTTTTAGACAAAATTTGCCAAAGGGGGAGATTGTTAGTGCTTAGCTCTACGGAGTTTTAAAAGATTGGCTAAGATTTTGTTAAAACATAAGCACTTAGACAATGAAGGAAAGCTGGAGTTGCTGCACATGATGTCCAACGTTATGTCAAGGAATAAGATCGGGCTGCACAATGCACAAGGCAAGATAAAATGACAAATGAAGAATTGAAGTTGCAGGATCCACGATGTCGGATACAATGTCCTGACATCCTGCCCGAAAATACTGGAGTTGCTGCACAATGCATAAGTCAAGATAAAATGTCAAATGAAGCATTGAAGCTGCAGGATCCACGATGTCGGATACGATGTCCTGACATCTTGCCCGAAAATACTGGACATATAATTCTGTTATATCTTTAACAAATTATTGTGCAGTTAGCAAGAGATAAGAAGATCTATCTTTAGGAACGAATTAAAAGATAATTAAAGTTCGAATTTCAAAGTAGAAGAGTTCGTTCAGGGATTAAAGATTAAAGATAAAAACTAAAAGATCAAACTGCATCTTTTAGATCTTTAAGTGCAGATTTTCAGGAAGAATGATAGATCTCATCCAGCACAAGATGTTGCAGCCCAGATAAGCACACTGCTATATAACCATGGAGGCTGCACGAGTTTTGTACCAAGTCCGGGATTGAAGAGTTATTTTGTGAGTTTTGGGACTTGAGTGTTTTGTGAGCCACCTTGATGTTAAGCTAACATCAAGTGTTGGACCTGAGTGTGTAGAGTTGATCTCTAGTGTGTAGAGTTGATCTCTAGTGTGTAGGGTTGATCCCTTTTGTTCAGAGTTGATCTCTGGTATGTTTTTGATTTGTTTGTAAACACGGGAGTGTGGTTGAGAGGGAGTGAGCGGGGTTCTCATATCTAAGAGTGGCTCTTAGGTAGAGATTGCACGGGTAGTGGTTAGGTGAGAAGGTTGTAAACAGTGGCTGTTAGACCTTGAACTAACACTATTTTAGTGGATTTCCTCCCTGGCTTGGTAGCCCCCAGATGTAGGTGAGGTTGCACCGAACTGGGTTAACAATTCTCTTGTGTTATTTACTTGTTTAATCTGTTCATACAGTCAAAGACAATCTGCATGTTCTGAAGCGTGATGTCGTGACATCCTGTACGACATCTGTCCCCAGTATCAGAATTTCAACAATAAATTATATATCTTTTAATTGAGGAGATGTTGTCTTAAACCTAATGAAATTCATTTTTATTTTTCCTTTTTCAATTAATAATAGTGATGTACGCAATACCTGTGAGAATTGTATATATTAAAAAATATAATAAATATATTTATAATTATTTGAATTGTAGTGTTATTTTTGTTACTATGACTACTATGTTTATATGTATTTGAATTTTGTGTGTTTATAATTAATATTTTTTATATGTAAAAGTAGTTTAAAGAGGAGAAAGAACATACCTAAGAAGAATACACAGTTGAGAATAAGCCATAATAAAATCTTGTTGCTTTGTATTCTCTTTATCCCTATTAACGTCAATTTTAATGTTCCAATCAAGTATGATGGTAAACCTACAAAACAAAAAGCACATTTACTTAAAAGATAAGAGTGGTTACTAGAATCCGTTCACTACTTAATTGTGTATATGCAAATATAAACCAAAAATATGTAAGATAATTAATAAGATGTAGATTTAGATAAAGAAAACTCACCGAGAGAGGTGAAAAAATGAACAAAATAAGCATGTTTATGTTCGATTAATAAGATGGAGGTTTTGACAAAGAAAAATTACCTAAAAAATGAGGCAAAAGATGAAGAAATTCAACTAGAAGGAGGTTCAGATGAAAAAAAATTATTGGGAGGAGACAAAAGATGATAAAATTCAATGTGTAGAACAATAAAACCTAAATAACAATTTAAACCAACAAAATTACTGACATGAAAGTGAAAAGTTTTACGAATAATAATGTGAAATTCATAAAATTGACAAACCTTTGTAGCTTTGAGTGAATTTGCAAGGCACCAATGGTCTAAGTCACAGTTAATGATAGTGTTGAATTTATAGACCGGTCTCTACGAAAGGTAAATGTGAATTGTTTTAAATTTAAATAATATTTTTTTATTAAAGTAATTAAATTAGGAACGTTTGATGTAAAAGATAACCGTACGAGTACCCAACAACTAACAATTAAAAAAATTTATTGCTACTTAATTGCAGCTATAAATAATTATGAAATGGAAGTTTTGATGTAAATTTAAGAAACAAAAATTACTTTATTAAGCAAAAATAAACGGAACTTATTAAACAAAAAGTTATCATGTCAAAAGAGTTTTAAAAAGTACAAGTAAATATTTTTAAAGGGTTTGAATTTTATTTTAAAAATAATTTAAATTTGTACTTAAATCTAATTTATTAATAAATAGTATTAAACTTAATATGTGTATACAAATTTAATTTATTAATAAATAGTATTAAATTTTGTGTGTGTGTGTGCGTGCATGCGTGTGTACAATTAAATCAAATCAACGGTTGTTGTTACATTAAAATTTTAATCCAACAGCTCAAAAAAATTCAAACTTCCTTTACATGTATTATATAGATAAGCAACTTAAAAATTCAAAGCTTAAACAATAGTTAACACCTCAAATTCATATAATAAAACTTAACACCAACATAATATGATGATAAAATAAATACCAACACATAAAATTAAATAACAAATAAAATAAAGTGTTAATTATAGAATTAACATAAAATAAAAGGATTAACAGATAATCCAAATTAAAACCAATTGAGACATGAAAAATAAGGATTAATCCCACACCCTCTTTACCTCAGTTAGTGGCTTGGTTAATGTGATTTGGTGGAGCTTGTGAGGAGGGAAATGAAGTTTAAGTGTCAAATTATAATTATTTTAAAATAATAACGTTTTTAAGGGTAGTTTAAGTGAGATTTTTTTTCCTTGCAAGAGGTTGGATAGAGGAGAAGAAGTAAAATGTGAGCAATGGAGTGGTTAGAGGAGTCCTATTTACAGAAAATAATTTAGTTTTATTTTAAATTTTGTACTTAAAAAATATTAAAATATGACCAAGGAGGTTCTATCATCCCATTTATTAAAAGCCTGCATGGGATTTAAGTTCATCTCCTAAAATAATTATTTTTTTTAATAATTTATGTGGTAAAAATAATTAATGATTTATTACAATAAAATTGGATTGGAATTTTGGCAAAACTATCTATACCATGTACAAAAATATTTCCGAGTATCCAAAAAATATTTCAGAAATTTATCATTAATATATTAATCGTAATTAATTATTATTTTACTAAATGATAATTAAGTATTCAATAAATCAAGTTTTTTTCGCTAAATAATAGTAATTTTTTAGATTTTTATTTACTCTCAAATATAATATTTGTAATTAAAATAGACTCATTAAATCTTTCAAAATATTTTTAGCCTTAAAACTCTGTGCTTGCTTTCTAGAATGTCCTAAGAGTTTATTTGGATGGAGAAATTTAAAATTCTGAGAAATTTTAAATTCTATGAATTTCAAATACTTCAATTGAAATTCTTTTATTTTCAAAATTTTGTGTTTGGATAAAAAAAAGTTAAAATTATGAAGGTGAAAAAAAATGAATGAAAAAAAAAGATATGATTGGTGTGCTAGTTATACGTGTTCCTCTATGTTTTTAGGTCTGATCGATATTCCAGAATCTCAGACGGTGTTTCTTGAAGAAGACGGTAAGAAGAGAATTTCAATTTCTCACCTTTTAGAAGGAAATTGAAATTTCAGATTTTTAGTTGTTTAAAATTCAGTTTTAAAATTCCAAAATTTTAAATTCTTCACAAAAAAAAATCCAAACAATGAATTCTAGATTACAGAAATTCAAATTCTCTGATAAATTACTTTCCTCAGTTAAAATTCTGTATCCAAACATACTCTAAGAGTATTTTGGTCTTTTCATGGAAGCTAACTCTATTAGTTCTAAAAAAATTACCAATTTTTTTATTGATTATTCTAATCATTAGTTATCTAAATCATCAAGTTTATTAGTCAATATCACCCACTACTTTTTACCGTTGAGCGTAAGCTTCAAGCCGACAAAACTCAAAGTCATACTGAAGTTATAGTAAACAAGGCACAATCAAAGGATTTTGTTCATTAGTCAGAAATCCAACATAACATTAAATTTAACAAACCATTACCTTGGTCCTAAGGAAAGAATTGTTGTTGCCCAAATAACACATCAATGAAAATATTTTTAAGTTTGAATTTTTAAAGAAATAATCATGTTAATTACAAGAGTAACCCTTTTCCCTCTGTCTCTTCCGCTGAGTACAGTATTGATCGTTTATCTCAGGTGAGATTGAGATGCAATGAGATACTCACGTCGTGAATCATAGACACAACTTTGACAGGTCAAATTGTGGACTCCGGCAAAAGCATTGTTGGCAAGCACAAAGACTTCCAAAACACGGGTTTCGTGGCAAAAGTTACCCTACGTCTATGGTGTTCTCACTCAAAGATACTTCTTCTTCTTCAAACATTTTCAGGTGTAACTAGAGGAACAGATCATCATTTGGGGTCCAGCGATGATGATGAGTATTAACGGTAAAGGGCATGATCAAGTTTATGTCAACCAGATTGATTTGATGGAAGATAGAGATAAAGAGGAAAAATTGCAGAGGGAGATCATTCAGGGTGTTCAATAAAGATTATTTCATTGAATGTGAGGGGGTTGAGAGATTGAATTAAAAGGAGATGTATTCAATCCATTATTGCAAACTTTTGGGTTGATTGTTGTCTTTTTCAAGAGACAAAGTGTTAGAATTTGGAGGTTTTGGAGGTTTAGGAAATTTGGGGAGGCTCGGACTGTGATTGGTCGACTAAGCCTTCAAATGGTCTATCAGGGGGGCTATTATGCATTTGGAGACAATGTTTGTTTCTAAAGAAGGTTCACTTTTAAGGTGATGGATTCCTAAGCCTTGGCTTGGAATGGGTGGATAAGGGGATTCTATGTGTAATAGTTAATATGTCTTCCTCATGTTCAATAGAGCAGAAGTGAGGTTGTGGGAAACTCTGAAGATGTCTAAAAGAGGGTTTGGAATTGATCTCTAGTGCGTGGCTGAAGGAAAAAGAGGATTGTCAGGATACCATAATAGGGTGGAAATGCATGCAACAATTTGAAGAATTTATAGGCAACATGGAGTAGGTAGACATTTCTACCCTGGGGGAAGCAGTTCTCTTGGATCAATTTTAGACTTTTGGTAAGCGTACCAAATGTCGTTGTGGGTTACAGATTTGTAAAAAAAGATCATCTCCATATGAACTTGAGTTACTTAATTCATTCAGATAAAGGTTATCAATTTAATAGTTATGTACAAGTTTAGTCGAAATATCATGGGTTTGTGCAGTTAACGAAAGATAATTTAAAGTGATGAAATAACGGAATTTACGAAAAATAACGAAAACAATAGAATTTAGTGCATCGGAAATATATAAAGTTATGGAAACAATAATAATGAATTTGATTAATTCAAGAAAAACATAGGATTGGATTTCATCGTTCATACCCTCAGTATCCTAATAAGATTAACATATATGAATCATTTTCTAATATTACTGATGCACACATTAAGTTACTCCAAATCGATCTCTCGCACTTGAGACCAAAGAATATTTACAAAATATCAATCCCTTGCATATGAAGTAAATACCCTAGCATTACAATCATAATCTTGTGCTTTTTGCAATCAAAACGTTATGCTTTATTTCTAGCAACGTAACATAAAGAGTAACTTCATTAAGTGCAAATTTTAAGAGTACTTTCCAGTCAAACCTAAAATCCAATTAAGAAATTAGTGATTAAATAGAATCATGCATTACGAGTAGAATGAAATCACCAGTAATGACTAGAAAAGATTCGTACATATATAATATCCAAAGGGACACAAAAGGGTACAAAAATTACATTCAATCCTTAAGAAAAACTGAGCATTATGTAGAGCACAAAACTAACAAGAGAATTGAAGAAGGAAGCAATCCACGGTCACAAGTCTGCAGCGCACGGGCTCCACTTTCCACTTTCATCTTCTTCCTCAGCTTTCCACATTTTTCTTCTACTAGTGGATCATCATTTCCTTAACATATGCATGACTATTTATAGAAAACAGCCAAAACGTGCACACAAATTCGCCTGAGCGAGCTAGCGCAAACGAGCTGTAGCTCGCTTAGGCGAATTTGATGCTTAGTATTGAATAAACATACTCACCCTGGCGAGCTGTAGCTCGCCCAGGCGAGTGTGTTGCTTATGGTTGAAGCAAGATGACTAGCCCAGACAAGCTGGTTGCTAGCCTGGGCAAATGGATATCTGAAATATTTAAAAATGAACTATTTTGCCCTTCCTTTTGACTTTGTTTTTGGATCTAACAAGTAACCATCAAAACCTACAAAATCATGGATGAATCTTTCATATTTAAACAAAAACATTAGTAAATGTACAATATATATATATATATATATATATATATATATATATATATATATATATATAACAAATAGATTTAAGGGAAGTTTATAAGAAAACTATTAGAAAAGAAAGACAAGTGCTAACATTTTTGTTAGTGCTTAGCTCTACTGAGTATTTAAAAGATTGGCTAAGATTTTGTTAAAACATAAGCACTTAGACAATGAAGGAAAGCTGGAGTTGCTGCACATGATGTCCAACGTTATGTCAAGGAATCAGATCGGGCTGCACAATGCACAAGGCAAGATAAAATGTCAAATGAAGAATTGAAGCTGCAGGATCCACGATGTCGGAAACGATGTCCTGACATCCGGCTCGAAAATACTGGACACATAAATCTGTTATATCTTTAACAGAGTGTGCAGGATCCACGATGTCGGACACGATGTCCTGACATCCGGCCCGAAAATACTGGACACATAAATCTGTTATCTCTTTAACAGATTATTGTGCAGTTAGCAACAGATTAGACGATCTATCTCTTGGAACGAATTAAAAGATAATTAAAGTTCGAATTACAAACTTGAATAGTTCGTCCAGGGATTAAAGATTAAAGATTAAAGATAAAAACTAAAAGATCAAACTTGATCTTTTAGATCTTTAAGTGCAGATTTTTCAGGAAAGTGATAGATCTCATCCAACGCAAGCTGTTGCAGCCCAGAAACGCACACTGCTATATAAACATGAAGGCTGCACGAGTTCTGTACCAAGTCCGGGATTGAAGAGTTATTTTGTGAGTTTTGGGACTTGAGTGCTTTGTGAGCCACCTTGATGTCACCCTAACATCAAGTGTTGGACCTGAGTGTGTAGAGTTGATCTCTATAGTGTGTGGAGTTGATCTCTATTATTCAGAGAGCAATCTCTGGTGTGTATTCGATTTAATTGTAAACACGGGAGAGTGATTGAGAGGGAGTGAGAGGGGTTCTCATATCTAAGAGTGGCTCTTAGGTAGAGGTTGCACGGGTAGTGGTTAGGTGAGAAGGTTGTAAACAGTGGCTGTTAGATCTTCGAACTAACACTATTTTAGTGGATTTCCTCCCTGGCTTGGTAGCCCCCAGATGTAGGTGACGTTGCACCGAACTGGGTTAACAATTCTCTTGTGTTATTCACTTGTTTAATCTGTTCATACGGTCATATACATTCTGCATGTTCTGAAGCGCGATGTCGTGACATCCTGTACGACATCTGTCCCCAGTATCAGAATTTCAATTTTAATCCAAAAAATAACTAAAATATGCCAGTTATCAACTTAGAATCTTGCTTGTACTCAAGCAAAGTGTAACACCCAGAATTTTGATAATTGAAAATAAATGTTTGATGTCTTTCTTGTCTTTTTTAATTGATTAATTTGGATGAGTTAAGGTATTGTATGAATTAGCCATGTGCGATTTGCTTGATGTGGATGTTGAGTTATGTCGACTTTTATTGATTTAGGTTAAAATTATGAGATTTCAAGTTTTACCTAAACCTGTTTCACTAAAACTGAAATCTTGGATTTGTTAACCGTTGGATCACCTTCAAATTTGAATTGTAGGCTTGAAACCCAATTCTGCACATTCTTACTATCGGGATTTTCAATATAACATCTTAAGTACGATATATTATATTTTCACCGAAGCAGTAAAATTTGTTGGAGCAGAATTTTCCCAGGCAAGTCAAATTTTGCCCAAGCGAATTTGAGTTGGATCAGCTCGCCCAGATGAGCCAAAGTTTGCTTGAGCGAGTCTTGCAGGCTACAAATATGTCCAACAGTGTAAAACAACCATTTTCACCTCCATCTCTTCCCCTAAACCCTCCCCCAACACCCCCAACCTCTTCCTCCACCACCACTAACCATTGGTGACCGTCACGAGCCATCTTTGCTTGCCATCGGACCACCATACAGAGAAGAACATTTTAATCAGAGTGGAATCTTCAAAACTCAACTTGAGGATTCGGTAGAGAATGAAGCCTCCAATCCTTCCTTTGCGGTTTCTTCGAGGTAATCGTGATTTCTAAACCTAATCCTTGTTAGTTTGAGCCTATCTTTGCATCTTTTATGGCTTGGGTACCATTATTTGATGTTTTACACTTCCTTTGAAAAACCCTTGAAAAAGAGACATTGTAAAAGTTGCCTTTTTATAAAATAGACTTTGTTTTTGTAATATTTGTTGAACCCTGGTCACAAAGGCGTGATCAGAATTTCAAAATGACCTCTCAGTGATATGGATCTCAAAAGCACCCCTTTTTAAATTGAATGGGTATTTTCTCCCAAAAGTTAATATTAACCTTGTCTTTGAAATCTATACTGAATTATCTTTGATTTGGAATATAGAGCTCTGCATTTGAACAAACGGACGTTAACCTAAGATATCTTAGAACAACGCTGTAAGGAACTAGCAAAGAGATATAGATAGGTGAGGGGAGTTTATTGTTTGTTTATAGCTTTTGATTCCATAGTTGGGGTCAGGAAACCCAATTATGGGATGTATGTTTGTCCTTGTGCATGTTGGTTTTCAAGAAAAATTGTGTTTTTAACTAATGGGATGTGATATATTTGTTATTGATGTGCATGCTGGTTTTTAAGAAAAAAATGATGTTTTTAACTAATGTTGATGTTGATGATGTTAATGTGATAATGTATGTTGTGTATGTGCATGGTGTTGTTTATGTGCATGGGGGGTGTAGTGACCATGTTGGATATCCCTAGAGGGGGAAATTGAGTGTTTTAAAGAGTTTTAAGCATCCCTGGAGAAAGAAGGGGATGACTTAGAATCTTTAATTATCCATGATCAGTGCATTGATGATGCTCATGTTTCACACTTCATATTGCATGGAAATAGTACAAACTTTGTTAGTAAGTACTCGTAGTTTTTCATAAGGAAAACTACTTGTACTTGGGGGCATGTCACTCAATATGGAACTTCCTTAAGACTCAGGTTGATCACCATGGCGGGGAGTTGCCTGTGCAAGACAGGGTTACCTCGATACTTGTTGCCTAGTTTTCCTAAGTGAGAGTGTCATGTGGACATGCTTAGGCTATTTCCTGATAAATTGTACCACATTGCATTTTAGAGTTGAGTCAGGTACATGCATCATTCTGAGCATAATTGATTTGAATTATAGAAAAGTTTATGACTATTTTATTAAGTATATGTTGAATCAATGAGTTATTGAGAATGATTGTGGTTATTGTTATCGAACTTTCGTTCATGGGAGCATATGAACAGTAGTAGGTGACTTGGAGGGAAGTCTTTTGTTGGAACCGCCAAGTTGATGTGATAACGTTGGAATTTATTTTGGGGGAGAGTTGTATTTTGTTATGAACTCTTCCTTAGTTGGTTCCTTGACTCCTTTTGATTGGCCATGTAAGTCCCAAGTTTAGATATATGTAAAAACTGAATTATGTTCTAACATTTGAAAGATGTGTAGTGGTGTAATATGTGTGTGTGTGTGTGTACATGATTCAAACATTTATTTATCAACAAAGAACTTGTTTTCTTTTTTCTTTTCTATTTTTTTCTTTTCTTTTCTTTTTTGTTTCCCTTAATACCCACATATTTAAAAATAAAGTATTTACATCACATTAGCCACCAAATGATAGAAATTCTTAACAAAACACCTTTGCTCTCCTTGTTAGTGCTTAGCTCTACGGAGTTTTAAAAGATTGGCTAAGATTTTGTTAAAACATAAGCACTTAGACAATGAAGGAAAGCTGGAGTTGCTGCACATGATGTCCAACGTTATGTCAAGGAATAAGATCGGGCTGCACAATGCACAAGGCAAGATAAAATGTCAAATGAAGAATTGAAGTTGCAGGATCCACGATGTCGGATACAATGTCCTGACATCCTGCCCGAAAATACTGGAGTTGCTGCACAATGCATAAGTCAAGATAAAATGTCAAATGAAGAATTGAAGCTGCAGAATCCACGATGTCGGACACGATGTCCTGACATCTGGCCCGAAAATACTGGACACATAAATCTGTTATATCTTTAACAGATTATTGTGCAGTTAGCAAGAGATAAGATGATCTATCTTCTGGAACGAATTAAAAGATAATTAAAGTTCGAATTTCAAAGTAGAAGAGTTCGTTCAGGGATTAAAGATTAAAGATAAAAACTAAAAGATCAAACTGTATCTTTTAGTTCTTTAACTGCAGATTTTCAGGAAGAATGATAGATCTCCTCCAGCACAAGCCGTTGCAGCCCAGAAACGCACATTGCTATATAATCATGGAGGCTGCACGAGTTCTGTACCAAGTCCGGGATTGAAGAGTTATTTTGTGAGTTTTGGGACTTGAGTGTTTTGTGAGCCACCTTGATGGTACCCTAACATCAAGTGTTGGACCTGAGTGTGTAGAGTTGATCTCTAGTGTGTAGAGTTGATCTCTTGTGTGTAGAGTTGATCTCTAGTGTGTGGAGTTGATCTCCTTTGTTCAGAGAGCAATCTCTGGTGTGTCTTTGAATTGATTGTAAACACGGGAGTGTGAGTGAGAGGGAGTGAGCGGGGTTCTCATATCTAAGAGTGGCTCTTAGGTAGAGATTGCACGGGTAGTGGTTAGGTGAGAAGGTTGTAAACAGTGGCTGTTAGACCTTGAACTAACACTATTTTAGTGGATTTCCTCCCTGGCTTGGTAGCCCCCAGATGTAGGTGAGGTTGCACCGAACTGGGTTAACAATTCTCGTGTGTTATCTTCTTGTTTAAACTGTACACACTGTCAAATATAATCTGCATGTTCTGAAGCGTGATGTCGTGACATCCTGTACGACATCTGTCCCCAGTATCAGAATTTCAATTGGTATCAGAGCAGGCACTCGAAATCACTGAGTGAGATCTAGGGAGATAAATTCTGATGAACATGGAGAAAGAAGGAGGACCAGTGAACAGACCACCAATTCTTGATGGAACCAACTATGAAAACTGGAAAGCAAGAATGGTGGCCTTTCTCAAATCACTGGATAGCAGAACCTGGAAAGCTGTCATCAAAGGCTGGGAACATCCCAAGATGCTGGACACAGAAGGAAAGCCCACTGATGAATTGAAGCCAGAAGAAGACTGGACTAAAGAAGAAGACGATTTGGCACTTGGAAACTCCAAAGCTTTGAATGCTCTATTCAATGGAGTTGACAAGAATATCTTCAGACTGATCAACGCATGCACAGTGGCCAAGGATGCATGGGAGATCCTGAAAACCACTCATGAAGGAACCTCCAAAGTGAAGATGTCCAGATTGCAACTATTGGCCACAAAATTCGAAAATCTGAAGATGAAGGAGGAAGAATGTATTCATGACTTCCACATGAACATTCTTGAAATTGCCAATGCTTGCACTGCCTTGGGAGAGAGGATGACAGATGAAAAGCTGGTGAGAAAGATCCTCAGATCCTTGCCTAAGAGATTTGACATGAAAGTCACTGCAATAGAGGAGGCCCAAGACATTTGCAACATGAGAGTAGATGAACTCATTGGTTCCCTTCAAACCTTTGAGCTAGGACTCTCGGACAGGGCTGAAAAGAAGAGCAAGAATCTGGCGTTCGTGTCCAATGATGAAGAAGATGAGTATGACCTGGATACTGATGAAGGTTTGACTAATGCAGTTGTGCTCCTTGGAAAGCAGTTCAACAGAGTGATGAACAGAATGGACAGGAGGCAGAAACCACATGTCCAGAACATCCCTTTCGACATCAGGAAAGGTAGTAAATACCAGAAAAGGTCAGATGAAAAGCCCAGTCACAGCAAAGGAATTCAATGCCATGGGTGTGAAGGCTATGGACACATCATAGCTGAATGTCCCACTCATCTCAAGAAGCAGAGGAAAGGACTTTCTGTATGTCGGTCTGATAATACAGAGAGTGAACAAGAAAGTGATTCTGACAGAGATGTAAATGCACTCACTGGGAGATTTGAATCTGCTGAAGACTCAAGTGATACAGATAGTGAAATCACTTTTGATGAGCTTGCTATATCCTATAGAAAACTATGCATCAAAAGTGAGAAGATCCTTCAGCAAGAAGCACAACTGAAGAAGGTCATTGCAAATCTGGAGGCTGAAAAGGAGGCACATGAAGAGGAGATCTCTGAGCTTAAAGGAGAAGTTGGTTTTCTGAACTCTAAACTGGAAAACATGACAAAATCAATAAAGATGCTGAATAAAGGCTCAGATACGCTTGATGAGGTGCTGCAGCTTGGAAAGAATGTTGGAAACCAGAGAGGACTTGGATTTAATCCTAAGTCTGCTGGCAGAACAACCATGACAGAATTTGTTCCTGCCAAAAACAGCACTGGAGCCACGATGTCACAACATCGGTCTCGACATCATGGAACGCAGCAGAAAAGGAGCAAAAGAAAGAAGTGGAGGTGTCACTACTGTGGCAAGTATGGTCACATAAAGCCCTTTTGCTATCATCTACATGGCCATCCACATCATGGAACTCAAAGTAGCAACAGCAGAAAGAAGATGATGTGGGTTCCAAAACACAAGATTGTCAGTCTTGTTGTTCATACTTCACTTAGAGCTTCAGCTAAGGAAGATTGGTACCTAGATAGCGGCTGTTCCAGACACATGACAGGAGTTAAAGAATTCCTGGTGAACATTGAGCCCTGCTCCACTAGCTATGTGACATTTGGAGATGGCTCTAAAGGAAAGATCATTGGAATGGGAAAGCTAGTTCATGATGGACTTCCTAGTCTGAACAAAGTACTGCTGGTGAAGGGACTGACTGCAAACTTGATCAGCATCAGTCAGCTGTGTGATGAAGGATTCAATGTAAACTTCACAAAGTCAGAATGCTTGGTGACAAATGAGAAGAGTGAAGTTCTAATGAAGGGCGGCAGATCAAAGGACAACTGTTACCTATGGACACCTCAAGAAACCAGTTACTCCTCCACATGTCTATCCTCCAAAGAAGATGAAGTCAGAATATGGCATCAAAGATTTGGACATCTGCACTTAAGAGGCATGAAGAAAATCATTGACAAAGGTGCTGTTAGAGGCATTCCCAATCTGAAAATAAAAGAAGGCAGAATTTGTGGTGAATGTCAGATTGGAAAGCAAGTCAAGATGTCCCACCAGAAGCTTCAACATCAGACCACTTCCAGGGTGCTGGAACTACTTCACATGGACTTGATGGGGCCTATGCAAGTTGAAAGCCTTGGAGGAAAGAGGTATGCCTATGTTGTTGTGGATGATTTCTCCAGATTTACCTGGGTCAACTTTATCAGAGAAAAATCAGACACCTTTGAAGTATTCAAGGAGTTGAGTCTAAGACTTCAAAGAGAAAAAGACTGTGTCATCAAGAGAATCAGGAGTGACCATGGCAGAGAGTTTGAAAACAGCAGGTTCACTGAATTCTGCACATCTGAAGGCATCACTCATGAGTTCTCTGCAGCCATTACACCACAACAGAATGGCATAGTTGAGAGGAAAAACAGGACTTTGCAAGAGGCTGCTAGGGTCATGCTTCATGCCAAAGAACTTCCCTATAATCTCTGGGCTGAAGCCATGAACACAGCATGCTACATCCACAACAGAGTCACACTGAGAAGAGGGACTCCAACCACACTGTATGAAATCTGGAAAGGGAGGAAGCCAACTGTCAAGCACTTCCACATCTTTGGAAGTCCATGTTACATTTTGGCAGATAGAGAGCAAAGGAGAAAGATGGATCCCAAGAGTGATGCAGGAATATTCCTGGGATACTCTACAAACAGCAGAGCATATAGAGTATTCAATTCCAGAACCAGAACTGTGATGGAATCCATCAATGTGGTTGTTGATGATCTAACTCCAGCAAGAAAGAAGGATGTCGAAGAAGATGTCAGAACATCGGGAGACAATGTAGCAGATACAGCTAAAAGTGCAGAAAATACAGAAAACTCTGATTCTGCTACAGATGAATCAAACATCAACCAACCTGACAAGCGACCTTCCATTAGAATCCAGAAGATGCACCCCAAGGAGCTGATTATAGGAGATCCAAACAGAGGAGTCACTACAAGATCAAGGGAGATTGAGATAGTCTCCAACTCATGTTTTGTCTCCAAAATTGAGCCCAAGAATGTGAAAGAGGCACTGACTGATGAGTTCTGGATCAATGCTATGCAAGAAGAATTGGAGCAATTCAAAAGGAATGAAGTCTGGGAGCTAGTTCCGAGACCCGAGGGAACTAATGTGATTGGCACCAAGTGGATCTTCAAGAACAAAACCAATGAAGAAGGTGTTATAACCAGGAACAAGGCCAGACTTGTTGCTCAAGGCTACACTCAGATTGAAGGTGTAGACTTTGATGAAACCTTCGCTCCTGTTGCTAGACTTGAATCCATCAGATTGTTACTTGGTGTAGCTTGCATCCTCAAATTCAAGCTGTACCAGATGGATGTGAAGAGCGCGTTTCTGAATGGATACCTGAATGAAGAAGCCTATGCGGAGCAGCCAAAGGGATTTGTAGATCCAACTCATCCAGATCATGTATACAGGCTCAAGAAAGCTCTCTATGGATTGACGCAAGCTCCAAGAGCTTGGTATGAAAGGCTAACAGAATTCCTTACTCAGCAAGGGTATAGGAAGGGAGGAATTGACAAGACTCTCTTTGTCAAACAAGATGCTGATAACTTGATGATAGCACAGATATATGTTGATGACATTGTGTTTGGAGGGATGTCGAATGAGATGCTTCGACATTTTGTCCAACAGATGCAATCTGAATTTGAGATGAGTCTTGTTGGAGAGCTGACTTATTTTCTGGGACTTCAAGTGAAGCAGATGGAAGACTCCATATTCCTCTCACAAAGCAAGTATGCAAAGAACATTGTCAAGAAGTTTGGGATGGAGAATGCCAGCCATAAAAGAACACCTGCACCTACTCACTTGAAGCTGTCAAAAGATGAAGCTGGCACCAGTGTTGATCAAAGTCTGTACAGAAGCATGATTGGGAGCTTACTATATTTAACAGCTAGCAGACCTGACATCACCTATGCAGTAGGTGTTTGTGCAAGATATCAAGCCAATCCCAAGATAAGTCACTTGAATCAAGTAAAGAGAATTCTGAAATATGTAAATGGCACCAGTGACTATGGGATTATGTACTGTCATTGTTCAGATTCAATGCTGGTTGGGTATTGTGATGCTGATTGGGCTGGAAGTGCAGATGACAGAAAAAGCACTTCTGGTGGATGTTTCTATCTGGGCAACAATCTTATTTCATGGTTCAGCAAGAAGCAGAACTGTGTGTCCCTATCTACTGCAGAAGCCGAGTATATTGCAGCAGGAAGCAGCTGTTCACAACTAGTTTGGATGAAGCCGATGCTCAAGGAGTACAATGTCGAACAAGATGTCATGACATTATACTGTGACAACTTGAGTGCTATTAATATTTCTAAAAATCCTGTTCAACACAGCAGAACCAAGCACATTGACATTAGACATCACTATATTAGAGAGCTTGTTGATGATAAAGTTATCACACTGAAGCATGTTGACACTGAGGAACAAATCGCAGATATTTTCACAAAGGCATTGGATGCAAATCAGTTTGAAAAACTGAGGGGCAAGCTGGGCATTTGTCTGCTAGAGGAATTATAGCAGCTACTGATATCTGAACGTGCCCAAACGTCTCACTTAACATTAATAGCACGTTCACTACTAAGCCAAAACAAATTCGACCGTTGCTTCACACGCCCCTCTACATTCCTCATTCAAATTTATATTTTCGTGGTAATCTCGTTTTCAGCATTCCCTAACAACTCTCTGAGATTTACGAAATCATTCCAAACGCTCTGCTTTTCCATGGCTACCTCACCAAAAGAAACTTCAGCTCCTGGTTCACCCTCTGCACCATCAAACCAGGAACGACCCGAATTCAATATTCAGCCCATACAGATGATTCCTGGTCAAGCCCCTGTTCCTGAAAAACTGGTTCCCAAACGACAACAGGGAGTGAAGATTTCTGAAAACCCTAGCATTGCAACAAGTCCTAGGGAAGTAGACCTGGAGATGGATAAGAAGATCCGCAGTATTGTGAGTAGCATTTTGAAAGACGCCTCTGTTCCTGATGCTGGTGAAGATGTTCCAACATCCTCCACCCCGAATGTTTCTGTGCCTAATGTTGATAAAGATGTTCCAACATCTTCCGCTCCATATGCTGAAGTACTCTATTCACCCAGTGAAGAGGAATCATCAGAGGAAGAAGATCAAGCCACAGAGGAGACCCCTGCACCAAGGGCACCAGAACCTGCACCAAGGGCACCAGAACCTGCTCCAGGTGACCTCATTGACCTTGAAGAGGTAGAATCTGATGAGGAACCCATTGCCAACAAGTTGGCACCTGGCATTGCAGAAAGACTACAAAGCAGAAAGGGAAAAACCCCCATCAAGAGGTCTGGACGAATCAAAACTATGGCCCAGAAGAAGAGCACTCCAATCACTCCTACCACATCCAGAAGGAGCAAGGTTGCAATCCCCTCCAAGAAGAGGAAAGAAATTTCCTCATCCGATTCTGATGATGATGTCGAACTAGATGTCTCGACATCAAAGAGGGCCAAGAAATCTGGGAGAAAGGTGTCTGGAAATGTCCCTGATGCACCATTGGACAACATCTCTTTCCACTCCATTGGCAATGTTGAAAAGTGGAAATATGTGTATCAACGCAGACTTGCGGTTGAAAGAGAATTGGGAAGAGATGCCTTGGATTGCAAGGAGACCATGGACCTCATCAAGGCTGCTGGACTACTGAAGACAGTCACCAAGTTGGGAGACTGTTATGAAAGCCTAGTCAGGGAATTTATTGTCAACATTCCCTCTGACATAACAAACAGAAAGAGTAATGAGTATCAAAAGGTGTTTGTCAGAGGAAAGTGTATTAGATTCTCCCCTGCTGTGATCAACAAGTACCTGGGCAGACCTACTGAAGGAATGGTGGATATGGATGTTTCTGAGCATCAGATTGCCAAGGAAATCACTGCCAAACGAGTCCAGCATTGGCCAAAGAAAGGGAAGCTTTCTGCAGGGAAGCTGAGTGTGAAGTATGCAATTCTGCATAGGATTGGCGCTGCAAACTGGGTACCCACCAACCATACTTCCACTGTTGCCACAGGTTTGGGTAAATTTCTGTATGCTGTGGGAACCAAGTCCAAATTTAATTTTGGAAACTATATTTTTGATCAAACTGTTAAGCATTCAGAATCATTTGCTGTCAAATTACCCATTGCCTTCCCAACTGTATTGTGTGGCATTATGTTGAGTCAACATCCCAATGTCTTAAACAATATTGACTCTGTAATGAAGAGAGAATCTCCTCTATCCCTGCACTACAAACTGTTTGAGGGGACACATGTCCCAGACATTGTCTCGACATCAGGGAAAGCTGTTGCTTCAGGTGCTGTGTCCAAGGATGCCTTGATTGCTGAACTCAAGGACACATGCAAGGTGCTGGAAGCAACCATCAAAGCCACCACAGAGAAGAAGATGGAGCTAGAACGGCTGATCAAAAGGCTCTCAGAAAGTGGCATTGATGATGGTGAAGCAGCTGAGGAAGAAGAAGCAGCTGAGCAAGAAGAAGAAGAAGCTGAGGAAGAAGAAGAAGAAGCCGATGAGGAAGATGCAGCAGAGGATACAGAATCCGATGATGATGATTCTGAAGCCACCCCATGATCATCAGACCTTTATATTTTTTGCTTTTTACTAGCTATAGGGGCATGTCCCTTTGAACAATGGTTTACTATGGGTCTGTAATATTTGCACCTTGAGTTCATGCATTCTACTCTTGTCAAATTCTGTCTAAAAAGGGGGAGTAATAGTATTATGCTTGCTATTATGCATGATTTTGAGTAGTAGGACACTATGTATGCAATAGTAGTATTATGCATGATTGATACGATGTATGGCAGTAGGATACGATGTATGCATGATTCATGATTTTGAGGGGGAGTTGTATGAATATGATTTTGAGGGGGAGACTGCTGCTGATGATGACTGATGTAAGCTACTAGTAGCAAGAGCATGAAGACAGGGGGAGCAAAAAGCTGATGTCACATGAGATGTCTCGACATCCTGGAAAAGACTAGTAGCTGATAGAAGATGCTGCAGAAAGAGCATGAAGACAGGGGGAGCAAAAAGCTGATGTCACGTGAGATGTCTTGACATCCTGGAAACGATTTGCAACTTGAAGAATTTCCGCTGTGCTTGATTACTCTGATAATGAAAGTTGCTGATCCCAATTGCATAACTGCTCGTACCTGCTCAGGAAGTGTCTAAGTATGTTTTAGACAAAATTTGCCAAAGGGGGAGATTGTTAGTGCTTAGTTCTACGGAGTTTTAAAAGATTGGCTAAGATTTTGTTAAAACATAAGCACTTAGACAATGAAGGAAAGCTGGAGTTGCTGCACATGATGTCCAACGTTATGTCAAGGAATAAGATCGGGCTGCACAATGCACAAGGCAAGATAAAATGTCAAATGAAGAATTGAAGTTGCAGGATCCACGATGTCGGATACAATGTCCTGACATCCTGCCCGAAAATACTGGAGTTGCTGCACAATGCATAAGTCAAGATAAAATGTCAAATGAAGAATTGAAGCTGCAGAATCCACGATGTCGGACACGATGTCCTGACATCTGGCCCGAAAATACTGGACACATAAATCTGTTATATCTTTAACAGATTATTGTGCAGTTAGCAAGAGATAAGATGATCTATCTTCTGGAACGAATTAAAAGATAATTAAAGTTCGAATTTCAAAGTAGAAGAGTTCGTTCAGGGATTAAAGATTAAAGATAAAAACTAAAAGATCAAACTGTATCTTTTAGTTCTTTAACTGCAGATTTTCAGGAAGAATGATAGATCTCCTCCAGCACAAGCCGTTGCAGCCCAGAAACGCACATTGCTATATAATCATGGAGGCTGCACGAGTTCTGTACCAAGTCCGGGATTGAAGAGTTATTTTGTGAGTTTTGGGACTTGAGTGTTTTGTGAGCCACCTTGATGGTACCCTAACATCAAGTGTTGGGCCTGAGTGTGTAGAGTTGATCTCTAGTGTGTAGAGTTGATCTCTTGTGTGTAGAGTTGATCTCTAGTGTGTGGAGTTGATCTCCTTTGTTCAGAGAGCAATCTCTGGTGTGTCTTTGAATTGATTGTAAACACGGGAGTGTGAGTGAGAAGGAGTGAGCGGGGTTCTCATATCTAAGAGTGGCTCTTAGGTAGAGATTGCACGGGTAGTGGTTAGGTGAGAAGGTTGTAAACAGTGGCTGTTAGACCTTGAACTAACACTATTTTAGTGGATTTCCTCCCTGGCTTGGTAGCCCCCAGATGTAGGTGAGGTTGCACCGAACTGGGTTAACAATTCTCGTGTGTTATCTTCTTGTTTAAACTGTACACACTGTCAAATATAATCTGCATGTTCTGAAGCGTGATGTCGTGACATCCTGTACGACATCTGTCCCCAGTATCAGAATTTCACTCCTAACCGCAGGTAAGGCAGGAAATTTTCATCTAGGTTTAGTGTTCCCAAAAAATATGAAGTGTTTGGCTCAAAGGGCTTGTAAATGATACAACAGTATACATCAGGATAGCTTTTTGGCTAGTGGCTTAAAATGTAAAGAAAGATAGAATGCCTAGATCATATCCATGAATTATATGTTACGACAATTAGAAATTCATGCAAAATCAACTGTAGAACATATCAATGAGGACACTCAATGCAAAATCTATGGTTGCACAGAGTGATGCAATCCTACCCCCAAGGGCATTAGATAGAAGACTCCAAGAAGATTGAGCCAGAGATGTAGGAGAAGGCCCTAGGGTTCTCATGAGCCTTGGGGTAGATTTTGGGCCTATGGGCTAAGTATGAGCCCACTTATCTTTGTACATATTAGATAATGTTTCATTATTTTTGGGCCTTGTATTTAGGGCTCCATAGTGTAGGGAGGGTACCCTAGTAATGTAGGATTTTCCTGTCCTTGTATTTTAGGGCACCTAGACTAGTTTTTGTATTAGGGGTAGTTTTGTAATTTCACATGCATTAAGTGCACTATTTGATATATGTGTGTCGGGAAAGAAATTTAATTGAATTGGGAGAATCCCAATCCAATTAAATTTTGGACCATCTTAAGGGGGAGGTGAGCATTTGCTTGCTCCACCCCATTACTACATCATATAGTTACACTTTGTGCATGTCCTTCATGCTTTACATGCCTCATGACATCTAAGCACACTTAGTGGAGAATCTTGGACTTGATCTTGGATTAGTGGGTTGAACCATAACTAAAATTCACTAATCATAATTAGTGAAGTTTTGGCTCCACCAATTCAAATTCAAATTCAAGTGAAATTTGAATAAAAATTCAAATTTTCCTCCAATTTTGTGTGACACTTAGGCTATAAATAGAGGCCTTGTATGTGCATTTTTTCAACTTTGATCATTTGAGAATTACACTTCAAAGTTCATACCTCATTTGAGGCATAAAATTCTGTGCTCCTTCTCTCCTTCTCCCTCCACACTCATCTTCTCCTACGTTCAAGCTCTTATCCATGACTTTCTATGGTGGTGAGCTTGTTCTTGACTCATTTTTAGTCGCCTTATACGACTAAATTTTGTATAGAAAACTTTTACAAAATGTATATAAATATCCCAATTTATGGTTATTTTTGGTAGGATTGTAAATATTTCTAGTTTAATTTTCATATGTGCTCAATAGAAGCCATCCTTATGAATTTAATGTAAATTTCACCTCAATTTCAGGTGAAAAGGAGAAAATTATGAAGAAGCAAAAGTTGTTGTCTCGCTAAGCCTGAACAATGTGCTTAGCGAGACCAAACCGCTAAGCAAGACAACAATGGCTTAGCAGATGAGGATAAGCCTGAAGAGAGTTCTTCCATGCCAACATGCGCCCAGCGCGTTTGCAGCTCGCTAAGCGAGACAGTTTTCTCTTATGCGCTAAGCACGAGATTGACACTAAGCCAAATCTCACTTACTAGCACTTAGCGCGAGAATGGCGCTAAGAGTGCCTTCACGGACAGGAAGCCCTTTTTTAAGCTTGATTTGCAGAGAATGAGAAAAGCCGGAAAAACAGACAAGAAGGAATAGTCGTCAAAGCTTGAAGAGTGAAATATACAGAGGCAAAGAATAGAGCAAGAAGGCAATTTTTGGTCTTTTAGGAAGATTTGTGAGTTTTTGAGTGATTGTGAGGTTCCTAGAGGTGGAGGAGACATCCCCACTCCTTTGTAAGCAAGCAATTTCTCTTAATTCCTCTTCTTCATTGTAAAAAGACCTTCCTTGCTATGGAAGGCTAAACCCTCAGTTGGGGATTCTTGATGAGTAATTGATGTAAACTCTTTCCCTACCTAATTAAGGTTGTTTGTATGTGTTCATTGTTTCTATCTGTACTTTATGATTGCATGCTTGTGGCTTGATCACCCATATGTGTGTACTGTTAGGGGCATTAGCATTGAAAGATGTATTGTCTCCTTAGAACTTGATAGAGCAGGATTAGGTTACCATATGTATGGACATGGAGTGCAGTAATTTAGTTTTTATTATGCTGTGATCATAAAGTTGTTCAATTAAGCTAAGTTCAACAAGAGACATCTACGAACGAAGTTTAATTTGAATTAGGCTAAACTCACGAGACATCGGTGTTTAGTACTTGAGCCTTCAGCATAGGACACATGAACATCTTTAATTAGAGAAACATCCTTAATTGCATCAATTTGCTCAGTAAGAGGACCCAACGCCTATAGATATCTGTTTTCACACTTACTTGCTCACATTTATTGCTTTGTAATTAGAATAGAACATACTTTTACTTTCAGTCACAATCATGATTCTGTTTGCAAATGCCTGCTTATTGAACAAACCTTTACCAAATGAACAAGTTCCCTGAGTTCGATACTCGGTTCACACCATTTTAATTATTTACTTGACGACCCGGTGCACTTGCCGGTAGATTTCGCATCCACACAAACAAGTAGTATCCCGAAGGGCGAAACACTCATCTTCTCCTTGAAGTGGCGTCTCCAATCATCTTTCTTCCTTCTCTATTCCACTGCCATTCATCTCCAAGAAGCAAAGGACTCCATTGATGAAGAAGATCCAAGGCCTACAAGCTCCACATGGAGCTACGTCACACTGTCACTAAAGCTTAACGCCTGTTTTCATGTTCAAATTAAATCAGTATTTTGAAAATTATGCTTTAATCAAGTCCATGCAAAAACATCTGAATTCATTTGGTATTTGGGAAAGCCATTCATTGTTTTCATTCTCAATGTTTCCAAAAATCCTTTTCTTTTTGTGTTCTGATCCAATTCCAAAAATAAGTTTCAAAAACACTGGTTGTTGATTCTTTCCAAAGAATGTTATGTCCAAAAAAAATTTTGTTTAAGTCCCCAAAAGTTATATACAATCTACAACTACACTAATAAAACAAAATATATCAAAGCACGTGTAAATTAGTTAAAAACACAAACTCGGGTAAGTTTCCAAACAGATATCCAAAATAGTAAATAAGGTAATAAAGTACTAAAATTTAATACAAAGTGATAAATAAACATAAAGACAAGTTTACAAATTTTTTATGATTATGGATGAGCAGCTCGGTTTCCTTGATGATCATGGTTGAGGAGCTCAGTCTCTTCCAATGTAATAATCAATGGGTCTACCATATCTTCTTCCGCATCTATTTTTCCTCTTCCTGAAAAAATAGGTCTGTCCCCATGCCATGCAATGATAGCTTTAACAAAACAAATTATTCATTCAAAAACATAATTCATGAATAAAGACTCAAAAGTAAAGTTAAGAAATATAAGACATAAGATTAAAGTAACAAAAATTAAGACAAAATTTAGAAACACTAGGTTGCCTCTCAGGAGTGCTTCTTTAACGTCTTTTAAGATGGACGTCCTTGTTATGGCTTAGGCTCCATTGTTTCATCATCCATAATTCTTTTCTTCTTTGTAAGAAAATCCTTCATGAATTTAGCGTATGTTGGCATCTTCTCCAACGCCCCAGAAAAAAGAAATGTTAATCTGCAGTCATTTAAAAATGTCTAAGAACCACATGTACTTCCTTTCCTTATCTTTCCTTATCTTTGACATTTAAAAATGAATATATATATATATATATATATATATATATATATATATATATTAACTCAGTACACGTCATTCACTTAAAGGAAAGTAAATTAGTTCATACATATAATTAAATTTGTGATTTACATCCTAAATTCAAAAAGAATTATAAAACTAGCTACAAAGGTGTTGATTAACAAAACACAACTCTCTCCCAAAATAATCCTAACATCATCATGTTGGCTTGGTGGCTCCCTAAAAGAATCTCACTTCATGTACTCTACTGTTGTTCATCTGCTCCCACGAACAAAGGTTCGCGATCATCACAGGTACCAACTACACGGTACAAAAATTTCAATGGTGAGTTTATTATAAAAGAAATGCTTAAAACTCTTTAACCACTTTATTTCCCCCACAAGGGATATAAAATTTTGGGCAGAGTCTCCTCTGTAATTAAGACTTTTCCCAAAAATTTCAATCGTTTCAACAACAACATCATTCACAATTTCATTCATCAATAACAAATATATCACATCTCATTAGTCAAACACACAATTTTTCTTGAAAACCAATATGCAACAGGGACAACCATACATCCCCATAGTTAGGTTCCCTGACCCCAACTACGGTATCAAAGTGGTAAACCAAAATAAACTCCCCTCACCTATTGTGAGCTCTTGTTCGAACCCGGCAAGTGCACCAGATCATGCAAGTAGTATAAAATGGTAAGAACCGAGTATCGAACTCTCGGGGAACTTGTGTTACTTGGTAAAGCTATATTCAGTGAATAGGTGTCTAATCTAAAAAGATATGTGTGGACTATGAAAAGGTATGTAAACTAACAATTAAAAAGGAAAATCACATGAGTAATGATGTGTAAAGACAAGTAGACAACATGTTGGTCTTCCTATTAGGTGCATGACGTTATAAGGATATTCTCTACTTAACAATGCTCATGTGTTCTATGGTGTCTCCTGAAATGCTAAACCCTGATTCCTCATGATAGTCTAGCCTAATCCTGATCAAGCATCATCCTCAGATTCCTCTTGTTGGACTAAACTCGGCCAGAACTGCATTAAGACAAACATACAACAACTAGGTTACCGTACCCCGATCTCTCGTGATAATATGATAAACTAGCCCCGTCCTATCAAGTTCAAGAATCAGACCAGTTTCCACTATTGAATGATCCTAACAAAGCATGCATCTACGTGATCAAGGTAAAAGCACACTGAAATGACATACTGATAGCACAGAGAACACATAAAACATCATTAAATAGATATACAAGTATTTACATCAAGTACCTACAAGGAAAAACCAACAGAGGATTTAGCTCTCCATATCTGGGAAGCTTCCTTTACAACAAAGAGAAGAGAAAAATGAAGGATTGAAGAAATACGAGTAGTGGGGATGTCTCCTCCACCTCTAGAACCTCACAATCACTCACAGACTAGTCTCATGCTCTCAGGATGGCTTCCTCTTCACGCTCAGTTCTCTGCCAGTCTTCTCACAACAAAAGCTCTCAAAACTCTCTGGAACTTGAACCTTTCTCTCTCTAGAAATCTCTAAACATGAAAAAGATTCTAGAATTTCCCAAACTCCCTCTCCATTTCTGATTTTAGGCTTAAATAGGTGGCCTTTTTGGTGCTTGCATGCTTAGCGCAACTCTGGCACGCTTAGTGCGCATTAGTGAATTTCGGCTTAGCGCGTGTCTTTTTGCTTAGTGGATGGACTCAAGCGATGCGCTTAGCAGGATGATCCCTCACTCAGCAAACATGCACAGCTCATCCTGCTTCTTGATTCTTCCTCACGCTCAGCCAAAAGAGTGGTGCGCTCAGCGGATGGCTCGCTAAGTCAGTAGATTGGCTTAGCGAGCAGATCAAAATCAGCACTTCACAAACTTGCCTAATTAACCTGAAATTGAGAGGAAATGATTATTAAATACACAAAATGGGAGTACTAAGTATTTATTACCTATCTTTAACAAAAAGTAATTACAACACTACAAAATAAACATAAATTGGAGGAGTTTGATACAATTTACACAGGTTTTATACACAAAAGTTAGTCTTATTCATGGACTAACAGCTCTTCGTCTACTCCTCTATCGCTCAGAGACCTCTTTCGTTCACGTTTGTTAGTCCAAGAACAAGGTTCTATATACCAAATCGACGAGAATTTAGTATAGGTTTCAAAAACAAGTTTAATAATAACATTAAAGATCAATTAGCCTCGTCAAAACATAAAGGGCTAAGGGGTGTTTCGGATTCTACTACAAGAAGATGTTATTTTGAAATTCCGATCAGTGAAGGTCATGAAAATAACATCAATTTTATAAAAGATTACTTCTATAATGTCTCATTTTCAAGGGTTTTTCAAAGGAAGTGTAAAAACACCCATATTATAGTACCGCAAACACAAAAGACACTTAGAGAACTCAAACTAACTAGGAGAAAGGCTTAAAAGTCAAGATTACCTCAGAGTAGCTACAAAAGAAAGGATTGAGGGATTGATCTCCACTGAATCCTTCAGGTGTATTCTAAGGATTCGGCTTTGATTAAAACATTCCTCTCGGTGTGGTGGTTCAATGGCAACTGGCAAGCAACAGTGGGTCAAGGTGGCCATCGGTGGTCGTGGGTGGTGGAGAAGAATGTGTTATGGTTTAGGTGGGTGTTTGGAGAGGAGGAGAATGAAAAATCGTATTTTTCACACTGAAGAACATATTTATAATCTACAAATCTCGCTTAGCGAGCTCGTCTTGCTAGGTGGGAGTCCACTTTTGGCACTAAGCGCGAATTTTTGTGCTTAGCACAATTCCTCTTGGGTTGGGATTTACACTGAGCACGATAATTCACGCTGAGTGCAATTCCTCTTGCGCTAAGCACAACAATTCGTGCTCAGCATAATTCCTTCTCGGGTTGGAATTGCACTTAGCCCGCTTCTTGCGCTAAGCGAGAGATAAGAAATTATTGTTTTGTAAATCCCATTTCTCAAACTGTGGAGACATATTTTTGTTAGTCGATGAATACGACTAACTTTTATGTATAAAACCTATGTAAAATGTATCAAACTTCCCCAGTTTATGGTTATTTTGTAGTGTTATAAGTACTTTCTATTAAGTATAAGTAATAAATACTTAGTACTTCCATTTTGTGTGTTTAATAATCATTTTCTATCAATTTCAGGTTAATTAGGCGACTCTGAAAAGTTCTATTTTTCACCTTCTCGCTAAGCCAATCTGCTGGCTTAATGAGCATCCGCTAAGCGCAACATTCATTAGTTAAGCACGAGGAAGAATCTGGAAGAAGATGAGCTATACAGGTTCGCTGAGCGCACCGCTTCATCTCACTAAGCACACCGCTTCAGTCCATCCGCTGAGCGAGAAAAGCACGTGCTAAGCTGATATTCACTAATGTGCGCTAAGCGGTTCAGAATTGCGCTAAGTGCATGAGCACGAACAAGGCCACCTATTTAAGCCTGAAATCAGATTTTGTGAAAGGGAGTTTGGGCTGAGAGCTTAAGCTTTGCATGTCTAGTGATTCTAGAGAGAGAAAGGTCCAAGTTCCAGAGAGTTTTGAGAGATTTCGTTGTGTGAAGATCTGCAGAGACCAGAGCTGGAAGCGGAGGCTGTTTTGAGAGCTTGAGGTGAGTTTGTGAGTGGTTGTGAGATCCTAGAGGTGAGAGAGACATCCTCACCACTTGTATTTTTGCAATATTTCATCTTGTTCTTCTCTTTGTTGTAAAGGAGGCTTCCTGGTTATAGAAAGCTAAAATCCTCTATTGGATCTTCCTTGTAGGTACTTGATGTAAATATCTCTCTATCTGTTTAATGATGTTTTGTGTGTTCTCTGTGCTATCAGCTTTTCATTCTAGTATGCCTTTACCTTGATAACGTAGATGTATGCTTTGTTAGGGTCATTCAACAGTGGAAAATGGTCTGATTCTGATGACCTTTATAGGACAGGGCTAAGTTGTCGTACTATCATGAGGAATCGGGGTGCGATAATTTAGTTGTAGTATGTTTGTCTTAATGCGATCCTGATTGAGTTTAGTCCAACAAGAGGAATCTGAGGATGATGCTTGATCAGGATTAGGCTAAACTATCACAAGGAATTAGGGTTTAGCATCTCAGGAGACACCATAGGAACACATGAGCATTGTTAGATAGAAAAAATATTTTTAGCATCAGGCACCTATTAGGAAGACCAACGCGTTTTCTACTTGTTTTTACACATCATTTCTCTCACGTGATTTTCCTTTTTTGCATAGATAGTTTACACACCTGTTCATATTCACACTTAGATTTTCACACCAGACACCTATTCACTGAAATAGCTTATCAAATAACACAAGTTCCCCGAGAGTTCGATACTCGGTTCTTACCGTTTTATACTACTTGTGCGATTTGGTGCACTTGCCGGAAGCGAACAATTTTATGAACCTACAATCAGTTAGTCATCTTTTACGACTAATTTTTGTATAGAAAAGTTTCCAAAATGTAAATAAATCTCCCAATTTATGGTTATTTTTGGTAGGATTGTAAATATTTCTAGTTTAGTTTTCATTTGTGCTCAGTAGAAGCCTTCCTATTTAATTTAATGTAAGTTTCACTTCGATTTTAGGTAAAAAGGAGAAAATTATGAAGGTTCAAAAAGTGTTGTCTCGCTAAGCCTAAACCATGCGCTTAGCGAGACATTAGTGGCTTACGCATGAGGATAAGCTTGAAGAGAGTTCTTCCACGCTAGTATGCACTTAACGCGTATGCAGCTCGCTAAGCGAGGCAGTTGTCTCTTATGCGCTAAGCGCAAGATTGGCGCTAAGCCAAATATCACTTACTCGCGCTAAGCACGAGAATGGTGCTAAGCGCGCCTTCAAGTTCAGAAAGCCCTTTTTAAGCCTGATTTGCACAGAAAAAAAAAAAAAGAGAGTGTGATAACGTGAAAGAGGTCTGAATTGACTGCAAATTGTGTGCAGAGAACAGAGGAAAAGCTGAGCAAGGAAGAAAAGGTCCTAACTTTTAGGTAGATTCTAGGTTTTAGAGTTATTTTCTAGGTTCTTAGAGGTGGAGGAGACATCCCCACTGCTTTGTAATTTGGTATTTTCTCTAAAACCCTTCTCCTATTTGTGAAAGTTGCTCCCTTGTAATGGAGGGCTAAAATCCTTTGTTGGGAATTTCTACTGAGTACTTGATGTAAATATTTTTATTATCTATTTGAGGTTATTTTCATGTGTTTAATGTTTCTATCTAAGCTTATTGTATGCATGCTTATGGTTTGATCACCCATTGGTGTGTGCTGTTAGGAACTTTAGCATTGACAAATGTATTGTTTCCTTGGAACTTGATAGAGCAGGGCTAGATAATTGTAGTGCTAGACATAGTCTGCAAGGTTCTAGTTTTTATTATGTTGTGCTTATAATGCTTTTTAAATTAGGTTAAGTTCAACAAGAGACATCTGCGAATGAAGCTTAGTTTAAATTAGTCCAAACGCACGAGACATCGGTGTTGGTATTTTTGTCCTCAGCATAGAACACAGGAATAATTTCAAATAGAGAAGGACCCAACGCTTTTACTTTTTTATTTTCACACTCAATTGTTCACGTTTAATGTTTCTTCGATTACAACAAAATATACCTTTGTTTTCAATTCATGATACTTAATTCTTTTTACAAACAACTGTATTTTGAATGACGTTTTTCCAAGTAAAATAGGTTCCCTGAGTTCGATACTCGGATAACTCCATTTTAATTATTTGCTTGACTATTCGATGCACTTGCCGGTAGATTTTGAACCCACACAAACAAGTAGTATTCCTAGGGGTGGAAACACAATCCAAATTTTAAGACAATCCAACGATTAACGAATTTGCGATCGCGGTTTTACCCGAATAGGTTTAGGTAAAATTTGAAATCAACTTAGGTCAATAAAACTCCAGATAACTCAACATCTACATCAAGCAAATCACACATGAATAATTCACACCATAACTCAACTCATTCAAGTAAATCAAATAATCAAATAACACAATAAATACATTTAAACACCGATTTATAGTTAGTGAAATTTCAGGGCGTTACACACCTTGTTGATATTGTTGAGGAAGTTGACCTATTTGCTTGGTTAAGGCCTCTATTTGCTGAGTTAAGAGTTTGTTTTGAGCCAGGATTGCATTTTGAGTATCCAAATCCATTATACCTTTTCTTTGAATCCGAGCTCTATCATGGTGACCCTGATAATCTCTCTCTCCAATGGAGTCAATGAATAATACTGCTTCCTCGGGCTCTTAGACATCATAGTACCTCTAGCTGAGGAATCAAGAAGCATCAAATATGTAGTTATGCAACATCATCTTTGTTTGGGCACCTTCGCAACAAAGCTTTGAATCTCTCCTATGTTTCACAGAGAGGTTCATTAGACTTTTGGGAAAAAGTAGCAATGACGGATTTTGCACTAATGAATCTAGATGGAGGGAAGAACCTTGCAATGAATTTTTTTCATCACCTCTTCCCAAGTGTTGAGGCTTTTGTGTGGATGTGATTGGAGCCATGTTTTTGCCTTACCTGCCAAGGAGAATGGGAAAGCTCTGAGGTAGACAGCTTCAGCATCTTCGTCAAAAGCTCCCATGGTACTGCAAAGTTCCATGAAGGTAGACAGATGTGTGCATGGATCTTCATGATCCATTCCAGCAAAGGGGTGTGAGCCTATCAGACTGAGCAGTGTTGGCTGAAATTCCACAAACTTGTTGCAGAAAGGAGGAATGACTATGTTGTTGTAATGTTTTGGTCCTTGTTGATAAGCATAGTTGCCAAGAGTCCTCCTTGGTGGTTTATTTCCTTCTCCTTCTCAATCAGCCATGTTATCTTCTACAAGTGGTTGCTTGTTTATTTTTGTTCCTATTCTTCCTTTCAGTTTTGGTAATTTCCAACTCAAATGGTGATTTATCTACAAAAAAATTACTTCGTATTAAGAAAAAAATGAACACGCTACAACAACTCGTAAGCACCATGGTTAGTGAAAATAAAATATAACAAGAGATAATTTATACAAATTCAAATTAAAAGAAATAATTAAAAAAGTAAGGAAAATAGCTTTATCTAATTAAGAATTTAAATCTAAAAGAACTGAGCTGATGACTTAAGTCCCCGACAACAGCGCTAGAAACTTGTTAGACTTTTGGCAAGCGTACCAATTGTTGCCGTAGGATACATAATTGTAAAAAAGATATTGTCTCCACAAGGACTTGAGTTACTCAATTCATTCGGGTAAAGGTTATTAGTTTAATATTTATGTACAAGTTTAGTCAAAATATCATGGGTTTGTTTAGTTAACAAAATATAATTTAAAGTAATGAAATAACAGAATTTACGGAAATAACGGAAACAACAAAATTTAGTGCGTCAGAAATATGTAATGTTATGGAAGCAATAATAAAAAATTTGATTAATTCAAGAAAAGCGTAGGATTAGATTTCATCGTAACCTCATGCTTTTTGAAACAATCATAATCTCGTGCTTTTTGGAATCAAAATGTTATGCTTTATTCCTAACAATGTAACATAAAGAGTACTTCCTAGTCAAACTTGAAATCCAATTTCATGAAACTAGTGATCAAATAGAATCAAGCATTACGAGTAGAATGAAATCACCAATAATGAGTAGAAAAGATTCATGCATATATACTATCAAAAGGGATATATAAGGGTACAAAGGTTACATCCAATCCTTAAGAAAAACTAATCGATCATTACATAGAGCACAAAGAATAATAAGAAAAATGAAGAAGGATGCGATCCACGGTCACAACTCTGCAGCGCTCAAACTCCACTTTCCACTTTCTTCTTCTTTCTCCTCAGCTTCCCGCATTTTTCTTCTACTAATGGATCATCATTTCTTCAACATATGCTTGGCTATTTATAGAAAATAGTTAAAGGGTGCAGGCAAATTTGCTCAGGCGAGTTGTAGCTCACCCAGGCAAATTTGAGGCTTAGTGTTGAAGAAACATACTCGCCCAGGCGAGTGTGTTGCTTATGGCTGAAGCAAGTTGACTAGCCGAGGTGAGTTGGTTGCTAGCCTGAGCGAATATAAGTATGGAATCTCTGAAAAATGACCATTTTTTCCTTCTTTTTTACTTTGTTTCTGGAACTAACAAACAATCATCAAAACCTACAAAACAATGGATGAATCTTTCATATTTAAACAAAAAGATTAGTAAATGTACAATATATATGAAACAACTAGATTTAAGGGAAGTTTATAAGAAAGCTATTACAGAAGAAAGATAAGTTCTAACATTTTAATCCAAAAAATAACTGAAATATGACACTTATCAATCAATCTAGGTGGTCAATCTATGAGTAAGATTGATAGATTCCTTCTTTTAGAAAACTTCGTTTCCATTTGGAATGTGGTGGTCCAATGGATTAGACCTTGGGAAATTTTGTATCACAATGTTATTCTACTAAAGGATGTAGTGTGTGACTTGGTTCCTAAACCCTTCATGCTATTCAATTGCTGGATGGAGCATCTAACGTTCAAAAAGGTTGTCACGAAGGTATGGAAACAATAAAGGTAAGAGACATGGTGTTTGTTAGCTATTAAAGAGAAGTTTAAGACTTTAAAGTAGGCTTTAAAGCAGTGGAGTAAGGAAGTCTAGGATCACATTGATTTGCAAATAAAGGGGAAGTGTGAAGAGCTAAATGCTATTGATGGGAATATGATTTTGGGGAATCTGAAAAGTTCTAACCCGAGAAGAGAATTGGTGTTTGATTTATGGAATTGATTCAAATAAAAAAGGAATATGCTTCTTCATAAGTTGCGTTTAAGATGGGGTTGAGTAGAGGACATGAATTCATGGTCTTTTTGCTTGAGCTTGAGATCTAAAATGAGACTTAATCAGATATTCACCGTCAATTTTCCACATGGTTGGATTGAGGATGTAAAGGGGGTGAAGGAGGAAGCAGTATCCATTTTCTATCCTTGTTCATGAAGCAGAAGCACTTAGACCAGTTATAGATCGTGTAAACTTTCAGCATCTTTCAGATGGGGATAGATAGTTTCTAATTAAGCCTTTCTCAAACCAGGAAATCAAAGATGCAATGTGGAGCTGTGAGGGGGGGGGGGGGGGAAAGCCTTCGTCTCAACGACCTTAATTTCAAATTTTTCAAAACATGATTGGTCATTATAGGTAATGATATTTGTTTATGTGTGCAAGAATTTTACCTAAATGCTTTTCTTCCCAAATCTGTGGTTTATTCATTTATTGCTTTAATTCCAAAGAAGAAGAATCCATAGTCTATGTCAAATTTTTTTACCCTTATCACTTATAGGGAGTCTTCACAAAATCATATCTAAGTTGTTGTCCACACGAATGAAGAAGGTCTTGGGATCTGTTATATCAGAAGTTCAATTTTCCTACATTCCTAGTAGGCAAATGTTTGATGGCGTGATGATCATGAATGAGGTGGTGGATTGGGCCCAAAGATTTCACTGGAATTGTTTTTAATTTAAAGTAGACTTCAGAAAAGCATACAACTCGATAAGTTGGGCGTTCTTAGACTATATGCTTGCTCAGTTGGGTTTCGGAGATAAATGGAGATCTTGGACAAAAGCTTGATTCTCTCTCTCTCTCTCTCTCTCTCTCTCTATATATATATATATATATATATATATATATATATATATATCAACAACAGTCAAACTACGAAGTTCAGATCACAACAAGGGTTGACACTAGGCAATTCCATCTCCTTGTTCTTATTTGTAGTTATTGCCGAAGGCTTGCAAGTCCTTTTAGAAGTGCAATTAGTTTGGGGTTGTTCAAGGGTATCAGGCTAGGCGAGGAAACAAAAGTATCCATTTTATAGTATGCAAAGTGACTCCATAATTATGGGGGAAGTCAATTTTGAGAATCTTTGGGTGTTGAAGGCAATCTTGTGCAATCTTTGGGTATTTCTTAGAAATCATATTTTGTGTTGCTTGGCTAAAATGCCTAATGGTAGCTTTTGCTAGTGCCTTAAATTTTTTTTGTTTCTTTAATTGGCATTTTTTAACTTTTGTCTTTCTTTTTGTAGACTAAAATGTTCAATTCACAATAATTTTTTTGATAGTTCTATTATTATTATTATTATTATTATTATTATTATTATTATTATTATTTAGGCATTTATGGAACTTGTGAGGTGAAGGAATGACCATAAGAATACATTGTGTTATACTCAAATTCATTATTTTAATTTTTTTTTTTAAATTCTAAGATGGTTCTTTGAAAAATCGTCTTAGAATCCTTAATTTTTTTTTAAAAAAATATATTCTAAGAGGGCTTTTTTGAAAAATCATCTTAGATTGTAAATATTTTAAGACGGTTTTTGGAAAAACCGTTTTAGAATTGTCATTTTTTTTAAAAAAAATATATTCTGAGACGGTTTTTTGAGAAACCATCTTAGATTGTAGACATTTTAAGACAATTTTTGAAATAATCGTCTTAGAATTCTCAATTCTTTTATTTTATTTTTAAAAATACATTTTAAGACGGTTTATAGTAAAAATCATCTTAAAAAGATGACATTCTAAGACGATTTTCACTTAAGAACCGTCTTAGAATGGTGACATTCTAAGATAGTTTTCACTTAAAAACCATCTTAGAATTGACACTTTTTTAAGTTGATTTTTAAAGGACCATCATGAAAAGTGTTGACTTTCCACCATATAACCTTCAAAGACAGTTCGAAACCATCATAAAAGACTTATAATAACTATTGTATAATCTTCTTTTTGCATCAGTGTAAGAAATAATATAATTTTTAGACAAGGCAAGGCAAGTTACTTGAAACTACTGTCCTTTAATATAATTTTCTTCTCGTTGTGGTGCACTAACCGAGAAGTGTGCATTCTATCATGATAAATTTAAATATACTATCATTGGCGAATAGGTCCTTATTCTTTTTGCTAGAAACATAACAGACTCACCTCATATATATATATATATATACATTCAATTTTTGTAATCATCCATCTTTGTACTTCTGGTATAGATCAATGTGTAATTATCTTCTTTATTATATATAAATATATCTTGTGTTGTTAAAAAAAAAAACAAGAGTAAGTAATCTTGAATTATCCATGTCTTTAGATGAATTATACAAGGCGGTTTTCAAAGAAAATAATAATCATAAAAGGAATAATCATAACAATTGAAAAGCAAATAAGTTCTCCAGCTAGCCTAAAGTCTCCATCTAAGTGTTAATCATAGGTCTTAACCCTTAGAGATGTGTTAGTACCTTATTAAGTGTGCTCACATCAAACTGGTTTAAGAGGGTTCAAAGGGAGTCCTATACTTTGATGTTTGTATTGGTTACTTCATGTAGTGCATGGTACCAGGGGGTTAATAATTATATATTAAGCACAAGTTATTGTTAACAATGGCAGTGTCGATTCATGTTGTTATCTACCTTGAATTTCACTTATAGTTACATCGTTGTTTGAGTTAAATTGGCTTTTCTGAGAAGACTCTGAACTTTGACAATTTTGTTTCTGAACAAATGCAACTTGTCTTGGAGGAGGAAGATGTGTAATCTCACTTATGAGCATCAAAACCACAGTGGATATTGTGGGTCTTTCTTTTGTAAGTTCTTGCACACATAGAAGTCCTATATGTATGCACCTCAATATACTCTTTTCGAACATTGGATCATGTATCTCAGGATCTATTATAGACATAATGTTGTCTTCATTCCATAGTTTCCATGCCTAAGAAAACAAAAAAAAAAATATTAATAAAAATAATAATAACTTTTCTTGTAATAAAGAGGGAATATAGGGCACAGAGACATACATATCCAACAAGGCTAAGTGATTGCTCATTGTTATAAAAGCTGGTGTTTCTTCGTCCGCTTACAATTTCTAGCAATAACACTCCAAAGCTATAAACATCCGATTTTTCTGAGAAAATTCCCTCCATTGCATACTCAGGCGGCATATAACCACTGCATATAAAGCATACATTATGAGTAATAATGAAATCATATTCAATATTCCAAGAGTGCAATGACAAAGTATTACTCACTAAGTTCCAACAACCCTTTTCGTGTTAGCTTCATCATCATCGCCGCCTCTAACAATTCTAGCTAAACCAAAGTCTGATATTTTGGGATTCATCTCATCATCTAGTAAGATGTTGCTTGCTTTAAGATCTCTATGTATAATCCTTAGTCTTGAGTCTCGATGAAGATAAAGTACTCCTCGAGCTATTCCTTCAATTATGTTGAAGCGTTTTTTCCAATCTAGTATTTTCCTTTGGAGTGGATCTACAAAACAATAAAAAAATGCATGAAAATTACGGCAAAGTTAAATATTATATATACAAATCTTAAATAGTAAAACATTCTTATTTTCAAGAGCTTAATTAATAGTTGAAAAGAACTTTTTAATCAATTATATGCATTTGGTATACAATATGAAAGCACATGACTTGAATATTTTCTTATCACAGTACAAGTAAAGTAATTTATAGATGTCATGTTTTCATTATAGTATAACACCGAAATACCTATAGAACAACAGATAAGTTTTTTCTAAAATGAACTATGCATGTAAAAAGTATCAATAAGTTTTGATGTAAAAAGAGTAAAGAACTAACCAAAGAGAAACGAATCCAAACTTTTATTTGGCATAAACTCATATACCAACATCTGTTCGTCTCGTTCTATACAACAACCAAGAAGTCTTACAAGATTGCGATGTTGAAGTTTAGAAATCACTACTACTTCATTCATAAATTCTTCCAATCCTTGTCCAGATGCTTTTGAAAGTCTTTTTACAGCAATTTCTTGTCCGTTATCCAATTGCCCCTAAAAGTTTTAAAAAAATACAATCCTTATTTATGCAATATATGTAATGTGAAAATGACAAGCATATTTTAGACAAGATACCTTGTATACTGGACCAAAACCTCCCTTGCCAAGCATATTGGCCAAGTGAAAGTTATTTGTAGCAGTTGCTAGCATTTCAAATTCAAATAGAGGCAGCTCTTCCAGTTTAATTTGTTTTTGGTCACCAGTAATCAAGTTTTGAGGCTGATTTCCTGAATATATTTGTCATTGGCCCAATAAATTCAGAATATACAACTTTTTTTTTAAAAAAAAAACTGTGATTTTCTCTCCAATCTACTTTATTTTTCATAACAATGATTCTAAAGAGGCCTGAAGTTTTGACTTTTAATAAAATACGAAAAATTCTTACTGATATCTCACCTTCCGAGTTATCTATAAAAGTACCAATCAATTCATTGCATATCTACGTTTGAAATTTCTATATTTTGACATAAGTAAAATTGATATGATAATAACTTTTAATTTTATTTTTTTATAATATACCATTTTTAACTTAACACAGATTTAATTTGACATAGTTTAATATTTATGAAAAATTATTGCATAGTCTAATAATTAAATTGATAAAAAAAAAATACTATTGGATGACGTATGTATATTTTACATTAGTGCTAACTAGTTTTCAGAATTATCTGAGAAAAGGCAAGTAATTAAATGGCCAATTCAAGATCGTCTAGCTAGGATAACTAGCAATGAAGTGCTAAAATATTTAAATAGAATAAATAATTAAATTATCTTATTTTATGGAGGGTAGTTTTGGAAAATATTTTACTATTTTAAGATAAATGAAAAACAAGTTAGAAAAAAATGTAAAACTATTATATATTTTTTTACTGTAGTTAAACCTATTATATTATGAACATCCTTCCTCATATTTTCCTTTACATACCTTTTAAAATTAGATTAAATATGCTTTTAAATATCACCATTTTGTTATCTATTTCTTAATTTTTTTCAAAGACTCAAGTCGAGAATCACTTAGTCAAGAGTCATGAATCAAGAAACGAAAAAAAAAGAAAAATACTTGTTGAAAAATACATTGAGCTTAAAAGAGTCTATCCTTTGTAGTATACAAAGTATTAGTGAGAGATAAGATCCTTATTGTACATTCAGTCTCTGAGTGTTATAAAGAATCCTTGATTCTATATCAAACTTTTGTTTGTGAAAGACAAAAGTTTGTTTGGGGAAGTCTAGCTAAGGGTTGTGCCAAGAGTGATAGGAAAAAATACTTGTTGTAATCAAGGTTAATTAATGAAATTCTTTACTAATTGGTAAAGGAGAACTGAATCTAGTTCAAGTTGAGTGAAATAGTATAAAATGGAATATTTTTAATGATCTTCATTAACTTATTAAAGTTTTTTTATTGTCCATTAGTGTCACACTCTGTGCACAAGATTTTTATTAAAAGACAATTTTTTATATCTCATTGAAGGGCAGTCCTCCTTTTATCAGTAGACTGAGATTTTATAAACTTGTTTATTATAATATCTATTTTAAAAATATTTGATATTTTAATTAACATATTATTTAACTCCCTTTTTAGTATGATTTTTTAGTGTGATTTGTTGTATTTCACGGGCTACCATAGACAATGGTAATGTCGTCTCTTCCATGCCACTCTCATGTGCACATATTGGTCTCCACTTTGAAGAACTTCTACCTGCCACATATTTGTTTTCCACATACACCAAATCCCCCCTGATTGACCTTGAGCATCTACAAAGAACTTGCCATCGAAATCCATTCGCGGAAAAATTTGGTCAGCTTACACACTAGTTGCATGCATTTTCAAAAGGAAAAATAGAGCATAATCATACTCTTTAGATAAGTCCTTTATAAGAGAACTAAATCCTTTAGAGTTTGTTCCCTTACAATTCCATGTGATAATATTCATTAAGACATGGTTTGTTTGTTAGTCCCAATATAGCTATCGCTCACTGCCTCAACTTTAGCATCCTTAGATGTAGATAAATCCATTTCATCAATTGGTGTATTTATTGCCACAAGACCTCTTGTGTCATTAGCCTTCTTATTCTTCCCGAGTTCTCTTTTAGTTTTCTCCACAAAGCTTTTATCCATCTTCTCATACCATAGTTTCTCTCCATTATGTTTGTCCATGATTCGTATCATATGGAATATATCTGCCTCCTTTGCTTTCTAAGTACTGTGTTCCTCCTCCCTCTTTTGGACCTCTTCAATCATCTTTTCCTTCTCCATGTTGTTAGCAGTAATTTTCGGTTTCATACTCCCTAAGTAGGGGTGGAAATGAGCCGAGCTTCTTGTCGAGAGCCTTTGGCTCGGCCTATGTAAGGCTCAGCTCGGCTCGGCTTGTTTACTATAAAGGCCAAACTCAAGCTTTTTAAAAAGTCTTTTTAGATAAAAAGGCCAAGCTCAAACTATAAAAAAAGCTTGTTAAGCTTGACAAGCCGGCTTGTTTGACTAACAATAATAATAATAATAATAATAACTTTATTTTATCAAATCTTATCTTATCTAGATTTTATTCTATCTAGATTTTATTTTATCCAGATTTTATTCCATCTAGATTTTATTTCATTCAATCTTATCTTATCTTGTCCAGATTTTATTTTATTTCGTTTATAGGCTTGGACTTAAAATAGATTTGTGAGCTTGGGGGTTGAGGACCTATATAACAACACCAAGGTTTTAGTTTAGGGAGTTTTTTTCGGAGAGGAGAATAATTCTAGGATTTTAGAATTCCAGTTTTTATTACTGTTCATGCACACTATTCACGTAGAATAAAATTCATTTTCTGCAATTTTGTTTCGGCTTCAATCTACAATTTCATTTCTACTAATTAATGGAAGGCTAAGTCTCCAACATTGTTTTCTCTTGAGGATCAAGCACAACTCTCTTTGATGTTTTGTTATTACTATTGAATACAGATCAATTTTTCCACTTCACCAATTACTTTGTATTTGTTGCTATTAATCCATGCATGCTTAGTGTTTGATTAATTGTCTTTGCGCTTAATTTACATTCATGCTTAATAATCAGTTTCGTTCATGATTAATTGGTGTATGTGTTGTTTAATCACATAATGACAGCCTTATGTTAATTTTCGCTTAATAATTTAATTTAGGGTTGGATTAAGTGGTTGAACTGATTAAGGATAAATTCTCGTAACCTAGGATAAGAGACTTGCTTGTGAATCAAGGGGAAACATGTTTTAATTCTGTTATTTTCTAATTCAAATTTACTTGCTGTTTAATTTACAAAAACAAACAACCCCCCCCCCCAATTCGTTACTGTTTTATTACTATTTGTTATGAACGTTTGGTTGACCATTGCTCGTTGGGAGACGACCTAGGATCACTTCCTAGATACTGCATTTTTAATGTTTATTTGATTCGGGTATGGCCTCGATCAATAGTATATAAGATATGGCTTGAGTAGACTAAGATGAAATTATTGTAGATATATTTTTTAAAAAAATATTTAATATAATTATATATTCAAAAATTGGATTAAAAATTGTTAATTTAACTAATAATAATTTTTGTTTGGCTATATTAGTGTAAACCATCTCTAATCCATATATTTTTTAATATTATGCTCTTTTTATTTTCTTTTGATATACTTTGTGCTTTAACGACTTAAATTCAATATGATTTTATTTATCAATTATTTTTGGATTTGTACATTACTTATACAAAATTTTATAAGTTTCTCTTTTTAGTTAATATTTCAATAGGTTTTAAAATAATTAATTAATCAAAGACATCTTTAAGCAAGCTTTTAAATAGGCTCGTGGGCCAAGCCAGGCTTTTATGTAAGTCGAGTCAAGCCTTAAAAAAAAGCTTATGACAGGTAATGAGCCAAGCTCAAGCCTTACGTATTCAACTCAAGCCGAGCTGAAGCCTAGTAAAGCTTGGCTTGGCTTGGATCATTTCCACCCCTATCCCTAAGACATCATGTTTGTTTTACGTACTCCATGCACATGGTTACCTTTTGAAAGATGGCTCTCTTACCACGACCTTTTGTGTGTTGCACGTGATGCTTTCGCACTAGAGCGGTTGGCAGATTCCTCTTTGTGGGTCCCTTAGCATTTACTTCCATAAATTTTGGATCATCTCTATTATGCAAGTGCTCCTCCGTAACCGAAATATCCTCTTGGCTCTTGAACGTCCTCATTATTCTCATTTAAAGCAGAATAATGAGAGCCATGAAATTCGCTATTATTTTTGGAGCCAATGATCTTTTCCACATTAACTTCATGATTTCTAGATTTACCCAAAATCATACGATTTTTACTCCAGTTAACCATTTTTACCAGCATCCAGGGGCCAAATAAATCCTTTCCATATTGATTATATCCAACTAATTTCTCCTGGGATGATTCTACATTAATTCCAGAATTAATTGTGGTTGGGATAGGGCCGGGTTTTCCACTTGCACCTCCTGGTCATATTGTGCTATCTCCGCATCAGTGGTCTGCACTCCTTCCATGTTCTCCCCTCCTTCTATTGTTACCGCATTGTCCTCCACCAGTTTTTAACATTAGATAAGTTTGATATTATCTTTTTAATATTAGCTTTAATTTTGTATTTTCTAAAATACTAAATGATGACAAGTGCATGATTGTTATTCATTAGGGTTATTATATATTATAATGTTTGCACTCTATTGAGGTATCAATGAATGTGTTGGGAGTTGATTAGATGATAGTTGATAGTTGATAGTTTTAGAGAATTATTTTAGAAAGAAGGCTATGTCATTGATTTCTTGGATGATTAATTACAACATACCAAATGCTTATTTATAGGCTCAAGTCACCAACCTCTCAATGGTGATGAATGTTTCTACATTACTTTAGGTCTTTCTAGAGTTTTCATGATAGTTCTAGATTCTTCTATCTTATACATACACTTATAGTTCTAGATTGTTCTACCATATTCAAACACATTATAGTTCTAGATTGTTCTACCATATTCATACACACTATAATTCTAGGATATTATATTATTTTCATACATATTATATTTAAGAATATTCTGCAAATTTGTAGCAATTTCAACACTACTCCTTGATGCAAATTTCTGTAACTCCGAGCATAGCTCGTAATTCTTCAAATCTTGGTCTCGACAATGCCTTCGTGAATATGTCTGTAATTTGATCTTCTGTTCTGCAGTAGTCGAGTTTGATCTCTTTAGTTGCTTCAGCTTCTCTGATAAAGTGATACTTGATTGCTATGTGTTTTGTTCTGTTGTGATGAACTGGATTCTTCGCCATTACAATTGCCGATTTGTTGTTGTTGTTGATTTTAGTAGGCTCATCTTGTTTTTCTCCCATGTTTTCAAGTATCCTACGAAGCCATATAGCTTGACTCGTTGCTTCAACAGCTGCCACGTACTATGCTTCTACTGTTGAATGTGCTACTGTAGCTTGCTTCTTTGACGCCCAAGAGAACATTCCCTATCATAATGAGAAAGCATAGCCAGAGGTACTCTTCATGTCATCGGTCGAACCTGTCCAATCACTATCGGTGTAGCCAAGTAATTCTGAGTTGGTTTCGGTAGTATACCATATACCGAACTCTTTTGTTCCTTGTAGATACCTCAAAATTCTTTTTCCTGCTCCAAAGTGTATTTGACTTGGGCTTTGCATGAATCTTGATAGAAGACTTGTAGCATAGATTATGTCAGGCCGTGTAGCTTGAGACTTGATGTATAGTGTAGGCTCACTCTTGCTCCTCCTGAATCCTCGATCCATGAAATACTGATCAATTCTGCTATACCATGCTCAAGGTGCTTGCTTCAAACCGTAGAGTGCTTTTCTTAGTCTTAACACTTTGCTTTCTTTGCCTTCAGACACGAATCCTTGTGGCTGCTCCACATAGATCTCTTCTTCAAGTACGCCGTTAAGGAATGCGGATTTGACATCTAGTTTATGGATACTCCATCCTTTTTGTGACGCAAGAGCTATTAGAGCTCTTATGGTATCAAGACGAGCTACTGGTGCAAATGTCTCATTGTAGTTAATTCCCGGTCGCTATGAGTAACCCTTAGCTACTAGCCTCGCCTTGTGTTTTTGTATGGTGCCATCAGGGTTGAGCTTTGTCTTATAGACCCACTTAACCCCAATGATATCTTTTCCATGGGGAGGATTTACTAACTCCCATGTGTTGTTTTTCTCGATCATTTGTATATCTTCTTCCATTGCCTTGACCCATACTTCCTGCTTTTATGCTTCTTCAAAGCTTTCAGGTTCAAGTATGGCCAAGTTACAGGTTTCATATATGTCCACCAAAGATCTTACTCGTCTTGGAGTAGACTCTGGTGATGATAGTTCTTGATCTTGTTGTTGTGGTGGAGGTGAAGGTGGTTCACTTGGGTCTTCTTCTTCAGCTTCTTCTTGAGGTAGTTGAGCGGGTATAAGAACGTTCTTCTCCACTTTTTCTTCATCCTAATTCCAAGAAGCGTACTCATCAACTTCAACATCTCGACTGATGATGAGTTTCTTAGTTTGCAAGTTGTGGACACGGTAGCCCTTAGAGATATTGCTATACCCAAGGAAGATACCTCGTATAGTCTTGTCTTCAAGCTTGTGCCTCTTCACGTCTGGAATATAAATGTAGCATATAGATCCAAAGACCCTTAGGTGCGTTGCTGATGGCTTCTTCCCGTTCCAAGCTTCAATTGGAGTCTTGTCTTTTACAGACTTAGTTGGACATCTATTGAGTATATAAATAGCAGTGTAGACTGCTTCAGCCCAGAATATGTTAGGTAGTCCCTTCTCCTTGAGTATCGATCTAGCCATTTCCATAACTGTGTGATTCTTTCTCTCGGACACTCCATTTTGTTGAGGAGAATATGCGACTGTAAGTTGTCGTTCAATGCCTTCATCGTCACAAAATCTTTCAAACTCGTGAGAGGTGTATACTCTTTGCCACAATCACTCCTTAGTACTTTTATCCATTTTCCACTTTGATTTTCAGCAAGGGCCTTGAACTTTTTGAATACTCCAAAGACTTCTGATTTTTCTTTTAGAAAATATATCCATGTTGTTCCACAGAAGTCATCAATGAAGAGTATGAAGTACTTGTTGTTCTCATGTGATGGCATCCTCATTGGTCCACAGGCATTCATATGTATCAGCTCCAATAAATCTTTCGCTCTCCATGCTCCGCTTGTTGAGAAAGGAAATCGGTGTTGCTTACCAAGGAGACATCCTTCACACACTTCATTGTTCTCCTTTATGCTTGGAAGATCTCTCATCATGTTTTTCTCATGTAACAACTTGAAGGCATGTGTGTTGAAGTGGCCAAATCTTCGATGCCATAGCCATGAATCATCAACTTGTACCTTCATGGCAATGTTTGTTGCATATTTTAAATTTAGAAGGAAGCTTCTATTGCTCTTATTCATCTTTACTTGGGCTATCTCAAAACTTTTATTTTTGTTGTCTAAGATTTTGCATACACCTCCTTCAAAGTGAAGTGTGTAGCCTCTCTCCATCATTTGGCCAATGCTTAGAAGATTTTCTTTTAGGCTGGGAACTAGTAAGACATCATGGATGAGTCGCGTACCTTTATCTGCCTCCACCATGATAGTGCCTTTGCCTTTTGATTCAACCACACTTCCATTTCCCAGTCGAACTTTGACTTTGACAGACTCTTCAATGCTTTTGAAAATAGTCTCATCCTTGGCCATGTGATTGCTACATCCACTATCCAAGTACCAGCTTCCTCCCTTTTCTTTTATTGAGTCTTGAGTGGTATAGAACATACATTGTTCTTGATCATGCTCCTCTGTGATATTAGCTTGATGCCTATTTTTGTTGCGAAAATTTTTCTCTATATGCCCAAACTTCTTGTAATGGTTGCATTGTGGCATATTACAGAACCAACAATTTTTCTCTGCGTGACCTTGCCTTTTGCATATATTGCATGGAGGATTTTTATTTGTTTTGTTCTTAAGGAAATTCCTAGAACCTTCTCTTCTTCTGGAAGTTTCTCCATAATTTTTCTTTCCTCCATTTTCTTTGTTTTGAGGCTGAAATTTAAACTTTGACTAGAAGGCATTTTCAAGCATATCTTCTTTATGCCTATACAGTCTTTGCTCATATGCTTCAAGAGAGCCCACAAGTTTTGTCTCTGATAGAGTGGACAGATCTTTGGTTTCCTCAATCATTGTCACGATTGGGTCAAACTTTTAGGGCATAGTAATTAGAAATTTCTCAACAATTTTCTTGTCAAGAATATCTTCCCCAAAAGCTCTCATTTGATTAACTATTTCTTTAACTTTAAAATAGTAATCTTTAACTGTCTCAGACTCCTTCATCTTCGATAGTTCAAAATCTCTTCTTAGAGATTGAAGTTTAACGGCACGTACCTTAACACTTCCTTGAAACTCCTCCTACAATGTGTTCCACACTTCTTTGGCAGTCTTAGCTCCCATAATTCTTAGGAAAATTGGATCAGTCATTGCTTGTTGCAAGGTGAATAACGCCTTTGAATTTTTCTGTTTATTTTTCTTCAACTCTTTTTCTTGAGATGCATTAAGAGCTGAAGTATCCGCGGGAACGGTGAAGCCTTCTTCTACTATGTCCCATAAATCTTGAGATGAAAAATATGTTTCCATTTTAACACGCCAAAAATCATAATTTTCACCATTGAAGATAGGGACAGAAATAGTTGACGATTGAGTAGTGTTATCCATAGCTTAGAAAAAAATATTATTGGAGTGGGTTAATAGTACAAAGGAAATTTTTGAAGTACTTGGAAGGATTTTGGAATGGTAGGTAGGTAATATAACTACGCCCAATGTATGACCGAACGTATCTCTGATACCACTATTGGGAGTTGATTAGAAGATAGTTGATAGTTGATAGTTTTAGATAATTGTTTTAGAAAGAACGCTATGTCATTGATTTCTTGGATGATCAATTACAACTTACCAATTTTCTATTTATAGGCTCAAGTCATCAACCTCTCAATGGCGGTGAATGTTTCTACATTACTTTAGGTTTTTCTAGAGTTTTCATGATAGATTAGTATCATGATAGTTCTAGATTCTTCTATCTTATACATACACTTATAGTTCTAGATTGTTCTACCATATTCATACACATTATAGTTCTAGATTGTTCTACCATATTCATACACACTATAGTTCTAGGATATTCTACTATTTCATACATATTATATTTAAGAATATTCTAGAAATTTGTAGCAATTTTAATAGAATGAAATCAGAATTTTATCTTGTTTGTGTCTTTATAGTTTTCTCTAGTCTTTTATAATATTTTCTTAGGAGTAGTGGTAGTGTAGCTTTGAGCACTCTATCATAATGCCACCACCTTCTTTCTCCTCTCTGAAACTTTGCCACCATATGATCAGTGTCACCACTCTCAACCCTTTTCCTTCTCCACCTTAGCAATTCCTTGAAACCCCACCACTTGTTGTTGTCTCTCTCTCTCGCGCGCGCAATCCTTAAAACCACCTGCAATGTTAAAGGTTTCCCGTGTTGGGAGTTGGGACCTTCAAATGTGTTGCAAATCTTACAGGCTTTCCAGTCCCAGTGCATCATGATTGAAAACGTTCAATCTTTGTGGTAGATTTTCAAATGGGGTGCTCACCAAAATATGGGTTTCAACTTCAACCACATCTCATAGTCCCACAAAATCATGGCCTTGTTGCTCTTGCAAGTGAGGTTAATTAGAAAAGTCGAGGACTTGAGTTTGGTGTCGATTTTTTTTTTTATGATCTCATTGAAAGGTATATTGGTGCGAGAGAATGGGAAAAAGGTGATTCTTTGTATGTGTTTCAATGCTAGGGTTTTACTTTGAGGGATTGTTATGATCGATGTTTTGATTAATCTCTCGATAAAGATGAAGAGGATGCTTACTGATCCATGAAGTTGAACTCGTTGATAGAGTTTTCAGCCCCAGAGCGATCGTTGGAACTGAGGGAGGAGAGGTGGCGAGGCGAATGAAGAAAAAAAAGAAATGCAGCCTTGCAAATCCCCTTCGGTGGTAGCAAACAATGGTCAGACATGATATCTTTTCTTACATTAATTAAATGTTTTCTATTTAGAACAAGTTCTAGAATTTAAAGAAAACGTTCACAAACATATTTGATGAGAGCCTAACAACAAAAACAAAACCAACTAAAAGTAAGATTTGTCCTTTAAAAAATGTTCCTCGTTAATTTTAATGATACCTTCCTCCCTAATCTTGTGTTCTTTCTTGAGTACCCTACTGGATTTTTACATGCAACTTTATGTGAGTGCTCTTGAATTTACTTAAGAAACGGAAATAAGGCAACTTTACCTGTATGCTTAGGAGTAAACTTCCTCCACAAAAGATACGCAGTGACAGCTGTGATTAATGCTCCAATTGCCAAAGTAATGCCAATAATTAATCCCTTGTAATCTTTTTCCTTTTTACCACCAGCTGTTGCATGTTATTGAATACATTAGGGCGATGACATTTACAATTATTATCATAAAATTCATACTAACAATTATATATAGGGACAGACCAGGTTAAGAAGAGGGGACCTTGCTCCCCTGATTTTTTTCAAATTTAAAAAATTAATAGATTAGTACTATTTATTTATTTTAAAAAATCTGATTTTTTTTATCAAGTAAAGAAGTTGGATTAGAAACTAAATAAGTTAAATAATACTCAATATGGATTATAGAGAGATGAGTGCAACTTAGGGTAATACGTTCTCAGCAATTGGGATGGGAGATACTGACACTATAAGGCAGAGGAGGAGGTAAACAACATTATTTTCAAGGACATGGAGATGGGCAACAAGGCAGCCCCGACTCTGCAACAGAAAGAGGATTTGATTCAACAGATGTTAGCAACGATAGTCTTTTAGAACAACAACCGTTTGAATCCTATGGTGGATGTAGAAAATCTTTATTTTGATGGGTTCTGTGCACCATGGCAGGATGCGCTGGTTGTGAAGCTTCTAGGAAAAATCATTGGGTACCACGTGATGATGGATAGACTAAACAAGAATTGGAAACTGACGACAAGCTTTGACATGTTGGATATTGGCAACAATTTCTATATGGTCAAGTTCGACATTGAAGCAGATAGGACGAAGGTAATGGAGGAAGGCCCCTAGATGATCTTTGATCACTACCTAACAATTCATACTTGGTCCCAGGATTTTATCTCCACGGCGACAAAGATTGATGAAACCCTAGTGTGGGTTCGATTTCCTGGCCTTGACCTTTTACTATGATGAAAGCATTCTCTTGGCTCTGGCAACGACCATTGGCAATCCAATTAGTGTTAATTCAAATACCCTAGACATAAGACATGGAAGGTTTGCGAGAGTTTGTGTGCAAATTGATTTGGACAAACCTGTTGTGGGGAAGATTTGGCTAAAGGGTCACTGGCATAGAGTAGAATATGAAGGTTTATACCACAGCTGTGCCTCATGTGGTCGTTATGGTCATTTGGCTCGAAACTGCCCTACTTCATTACATGTAGACACCCATCATCCTACTCCGGCGAAAACTCATGGTGGCACAAAAGGGAATTAAGGAGAAATAACCTGTAGAGGATCTGACGACAGTTAATGTTGGGCCCATGTCAACTGATGTTAATAATGGGAATATTAAAGCCAATAATGAGGGCGAGAATGAGGGGCACAAAACCAATCAGGAGCAAGAGCAGCTATATGGGGATTGGCTAGTTGCTAAATGTAAATCTCGCAACAAAACCAATAAAAACACAAGATTGGGGAAATGAAGATATGGGGCCTAAAAGTTAGCGGCAAATTAATGACAACGAAAGGAAAGATATTCCTATTATTTAGTTACCTCAATTTCCTAAATATGTGACTCAAGTGAATGTGGCGCAACCATCAAGAGATAGGATTCCAAATTCTAAAAAGAAAAATAAATGTGCTCGAAGTGATACGGTCTCTGCTTTAAAAACCCAAGAACCATAGGATAATATTGGAGTGCCCAATAAACAAGCTACATCTATTAATGACCACCCTCCATAGCACGTGGCTAAGAAGGGCTGTGGTGCTAAGTCAACTAATCATATGCAAGCAGTCTCACCAACTAGGTTTGTTATGTTGACTGACGAGGAGGATGATCGAAGTCAGCCTATGGAGATGTCGAAAAAGGATGATGATTCTCAGTTGGTGGGCCAGGATGATATGGTTCAAGAAACCTTCTTGGGAGACCAATCTGCAACGTAGAACCACCAAGTTTGGTACCATGCTTTCCAGAATGCTTTAAATTAATGAACGTGTTTAAAGACTTTTCTATGATTGCATGAATATCATAGGTGCCCTTGGTAGAGTTGTAGGTGCCATGTATTTGACATTGTGAACTATTATCATCCTTCTATGTTTCTTGTTTTTCAAAACTCATGGTTTGTTTTCTAAAGTTGAGACTTTCTAGAATAGCCTTGGCTTTATACTCATGTTCCTTCAGGAAGCTACTAGTCATTCTTGAGGTATCTGGGTCTTATCTTCTTCCTTGGACATTTCTTGTTCTCTTATTCATACTATGACTTAAGTTATTTCCTTCTCCGTCAAGAAAAGAGATGTTGTGTGGTATTGCACTTCACTCGTGGGAGCACCTGGTGAATATGAGAAATCAAATTATGGGCCTGTGGTTGTTGTTTGATGATTTTAATGAAATCCTTTTACCTTCTGAGGTGTTAGGAGGTTCTTTTAAATACTCTTGTGCTTGTCAGTTGGTAGCTAGATATGATGAATGTATGTGGGGTTATGGATATGGATGCTCTTGGAGGGTGATTTACTCGGAGGAAGAATATGCAGGCAGGTGGTCATATTAGGAAAAAGCTTGACAAATGCTTGGTGGACTCAGACTGGTGTCTTATGTTCCCTCATGCACTCCTTGAACTTTTACCCATGCATAATTCTGGTCATAACCCTCTTGCTTCTTAGTTGTTTAAGAGATAGAAGCAAGAGGATTAAATCCTTTCATTTTCAGGCAGTTTGGATTACTCATCCTGATTATGCCCTACTGGTCAACAGACATGGAGGTCCATTGATGGTATTGTTAAAAAAAACTTGGATCTATTAAAAAATAGTCTATTGAGTTCAATGAAAAGATCTTTGGCAACATTTTTAGAAGAAAATGACAAGTTGAGGCAAGAATTAAAGGAGTTCACAAATAGTTGGACTAATCTTATCATTCTAGAAAGGCAGTTGCAGGCTCAATATAATCAAGTTCTTCATCAAGAGAAGATGTTGTGGTATCAAAAGTCAAGGGAGAAATGGATAAAATTTGATAACAAGAATACTAAATTTTTCCCATACTCAAGCTGTTATTAGAAGAAGAAGAAATAGAATTTTTGCTTTTGATATTGGTGGCATTTGGTGCAATGATGAAGAGATGCTAAAAAGAGAGGCCTTGATTTTCTTCAAACAACTTTTCCAATCCAATGAACAGTCTCACCCTAAGAGTCTTCAGCTTCCCCTTATTCCTCAGGAGGACTAGTACCTTGGAGGATGTCAAACATGTCATTTTTTCCATGAGTTCTTACAAAGCTCCCAGAGTTGATGGATTTCAGCTTATCTGCCTTGAAACTTATTGGGAGGTGGTGGCTATTGATGTGTGGACCATGGTTTCTAACGCATTTTCTATAGGGACCTTTGATCCTGGCCTTGTAGAGACTCTCATTGTACCCATTCCCAAGATAGATGCTCCTAAGTCTTTTAAGGATTTATGCCCTATCATCCTATGCAATGTTCTTCTCAAAGTCATTACCAAGGTCATGGTGAATAGAATCCACCCTCATTTGGGCAAGCTCATTGATCCCCTTCAAAAAAAATTCATTCCTAAGAAAGGTACCTCTAATAATGCTTTAATTTCAAAAGAAATGGTTCATCATATACATAAAAAGAAAGGGAAGAGGGGTTAGGTGATGTTCAAAATTGATTTTGAGAAAGCTAATGATAGAGTTGATTGGAATTTTTTGAGACTTACTCTAAACTGACTTTGGATTCCCTCCCCATATTATCTCCCTTGTAATAAACTATACCTCAATAGTTTTAACTTTGAAGTGGAATGGGGAGAAGCTTGATAGTTTTAAACCTAATAGGAGGATAAGACAAGGGGAGATCCAATGTCCCTTTTATTTGTTTTTTTTTTATGCATGGAGAAATTATCCATGTTAATCCAACAGAAGGTACATGATAATCACTTATGGTTGTCTGTCAAAGTTTCTCCAAATGTGCCTAGCATTTCCCACTTATTTTTTTTTATAAATGATTGATTACTTTTTATAAAAGCAAAAGCGTCTCAAGTTAGGTTGGTCAAAGAAGTTCTTGATGAGTTTTGTAATGCTTCTGGGCTAAAGGTTAATATTCATAAATCTAGGATTATATGACCTTTAGCAACATGTGTTAGAAAAAAAAAATATTAAATAACATGATAATGTGACTCATGTGAATTAAGGGTCTAAAGTTGATTTAATAAAATAAAGGGACCATTGACAAATATGGGAAGTTAATAAACATTATGGAGAGTTAATAAACTTCTGATAACTAACTTGATGAAAGTTTGTTAATAAAATGCAAAGGGTTCTATCTCTGCCACAAGAGTTTTTCCCTCTAATTACCCATCAAGAACGTGAGAGGAAAATAAGAGAAGGAAAGAGATAGATTGGGACAAAGAAGATTGAAGAACTTATACCTTTCATGGATCAAGGTGAGTTCTACTTACTTTCAAACTGTATGAGGGAATCATAGATTCTAATATTCTTACAATACGTAATATATTTATTGAATATAAATGTATGGAATCTATAACTAACATGTGGTATCAGAGCATTAGGTTATTGAATTTATGATTCTCCATGAATAATGTTTCCTCCACACATTGTATGAATCTGATTCCAATTGGAAAATTATTCAAACCATTTTTTATTTCTGTTGTGCATATTATATTTGGAGTTTGGAATGCCCTGAATCCAATTTTTGAATGTCTTGAATTGAAATTCAATATCTCTCTCTTATGTCAATTTCAATTCAAAAAATTGATCTTAAATTTACTGCAATTTGAAATGGAAATATGTTGAATGCCTTCATATGGTGAATGTAATATATTGTTACCCCCATATTAGGAATGCATTCAAAAAATAGATTTTGGAAATAAAAAAATTGTTATTCAAAATTGGATCAAGTAATTTGGATTAAATGTATGATAGATTTGTAATCACCAAAGTGGTCAAATTTTATATTTTGTTTAATTCCAAATTAGTGAAAATTTTATTTCAATTACCCAAAGAATGGATGCTAAATTATAGATTATTGGTTTATGGGTTAATTGAATTTCATTATTATAAGACATTTATGGATCACCCAAAGGTTGATTAGTTGTTCTTATAATTTATGGATATAACTGTTGGTAGTATGTATGCATTATTAGTTTTATTTATATATCCAAAGATAATAAGTATTTCTAATTAATGCATATGCCTTACTAAGTAATGTTAAAATTATTAGCATCGGTATGTTTTTTGTGTATTAATGTATCAACAAAGGAAAACATTAGTATACATAGAATGTTTGTTTGTTGTTTGAATATGTATTGTATTTTTAGTTTATGACTCAAAGTATTAATGTTAAACATGTGTTAATTGCAATATCCCTTCCTGTCTCTTTGATTCTCTTGATATGTCTGTTCTGATTTTTAATGGGTTAAATTTCTTTGATTGGAGCGAACTAGTCCAATTTCACTTAGGTGTGTTGGATCTTGCTTTGGCTCTTCAAGTTGAAAAACCTGCTGCTATTACTGATACTAGTAGCAATGAAGATAAAACCCATTATAAGGCCTGAGAAAAGTCAAATAGAATTTGTTTGATGCTTATGCACATGAGCATAGCAAATAACATTAAGTCTGCTCTTCCCAAAATTGAAAGTGCAAAAGAATTTATGAAATATGTTGAAGAGCACTCCTAAACTGCTGATAAGTCTCTTGCTGGGACATTAATGAGTACTTTAACCACCATGAAGTTTGATGATTCTTGTACTATGCATGAACATGTCATTGAGATGACAAATATTGCAGCAAAACTTAAGTCTCTTGGAATGGTGGTGGATGAAAATTTCCTTGTGTAGTTCATTTTGAACTCATTATCGTCTGAGTATGGTCCCTTCCAAATGAACTATAATACCATGAAAAAGGGAAAAGGACTTAAGAATCAAGGAAACCACTCTGTTCATTATCTAAATAATCAGGCAGTTGGAAAGAAAGTCAATAAGAAACATGGAAAGGGAAAAGGACCATTAAAGATTGTCGAGTCCTCTACTAAGACACAAAAGAAAAATGACAAATTTCATTTCTGTGGGAAATTTGGACATTTCCAGATGAACTGCCTAAAACATAAAGCGTAGTTCGAAAAGAAAGGTGAGCATAATGCTTATGTATGTTTTGAATCAAATTTAACCGAAGTTCCCCATAATACTTGGTGGATTGATTCTGGATGTACAACTCATGTTTCTAATATGATGCAGGGATTCCTTACAACCTGAACCATAAACCCAAATGAGAAGTTTGTCTTCATGAGGAATAGAGTGAAAGTTCCAGTGAAAGTTGTTGGGACTTATCGTTTAATCCTTGACACTGGATTTCATTTAGACTTATTTGATACTGTATTTCTAGGAATTTAGTTTCTTTGTCTAAACTTGATGTTGTTGGATACTCTTTTAGGTTTGGGAATGGTTATTTTAGTTTGTATAAACGTATTTGTATGATTGGATCTGGTACACTTTATGATGGTTTATATAAATTAAATCTTGATAATTTATATGTTGAAACTCTTATGACCTTGCATCATAGTGTTAACACTAAACGTAGTTTAGTGAATGAATGTTCTGCTTACTTGTGGCATAAACGTTTGGGACACATTTCCAAAGAAAGGATGCAAAGATTAGTAAAGAATGAAATCCTTCCAAATTTGGATTTTACTGATCTGAATGTATGTGTGTATTGTATTAAAGGAAAACAAACAAAATACACAAAGAAAGGAGCCACAAGAAGCACTAAACTTCTTGAAATTATACACATTGATATATGGGAACCTTTTGATGTAAATTCTTTCAATAAAGAAAAGTACTTTATCACTTTTATTGATGATTTTTCACGTTATGGGTATGTCTATTTACTGCATGAGAAATCTCAAGCAATGGATGCCTTAGAAATTTTTATAAATGAACTGGAAAGAAAATTAGACAGAAAGGTGAAAATTGTCAGATCAGAAAGAGATGGTGAGTATTATGGAAGATATAGTGAAAGTGGACAACATCCTGGTCCATTTGCTAAGTTCCTTGAAAGGCGTGGTATTTCTTCTCAATACACAATGCCAGGTACACCACAACAAAATGGTGTGTCATAAAGGTGTAATTGAACCTTAATGGATATGGTTAGGAGCATGTTAAGTAATTCATCTTTACCTGTATCATTGTGGATGTATGCTTTAAAAACTACCATGTATTTGTTGAACATGGTTTCTAGTAAGGCAGTTGAAAAGACACTTTTTGAACTGTGGACAGGTAGGAAACCTAGTTTGAGACACTTATATATTTGGGGTTGTCAAGCAGAAATTAGAATATATAATCCACAAGAAAAGAAATTGGATACAAGAACAATCAGTGGATATTTCATTGGTTATCCAGTAAAATCAAAAGGGTATATATTTTATTGTCCTACCCATAGTACAAGAATTGTTGAAACTGAAAATGCCAGGTTCATTGAGAATGGTGAAACCATTGGGAGTAAAGCTTCACAAAATGTGGAGATTAAGGAAAGTAGAGTACAAGCTCCTTTAACTAGTGCTTCTAGTTCAAGAATTGTTGTTCCTTATATTGTTGAACCACTCAATAATCAAGAAGAAGAACAAATTAATGATCCTGAGGTTAACAATGAACCTATAGTAGAACAATCACAAGAAATAGTATTAAGAAGATCTCAAAGAGAAAGGAGATCTACTATTTTGAATGACTATGTGATTTATCTATGAGAGTCAGAAAATGACTTAAGCATTGATAATGATCCAGTTTTATTTTCAGATGCCATTAATGGTGATGATTATGGAAAATGTTAGATGCTATGAAAGATGAGCTTAAATCAATGGCACAAAATAGTGTATGGGATCAAGTGGAATTGCCTGAAGAATGCAAGAGTTAGGTGTAAATGGGTCTTTAAGACTAAGCGTGACTCTCATGGCAATATTAAACTACACAAGGCTCGACTTGTTGCTAAAGGTTTTACTCAAAAAATGGCATTGATTATAAGGAAACATTTTCTCCCGTTTCTAAGAAAGATTCTTTTAGGATTATCATGACACTAGTAGCTCATTATGATCTTGAGTTGCATCAAATGGATGTTAAAAATTCCTTTTTGAATGGGAATTTAGAGGAAGATATTTATATGGACCAACCAGTGGGGTTCATTGAAGAAGGAAAGGAACACAAGGTGTGTAAACTTAAGAAATCAATATATGGACTTAAGCAGGCTTCCCGACAATGGTATCTTAAGTTCAATGATACTATTACATCCTTTGGATTTAAGGAAAACACTGTTGATCAGTGTATATATCTGAAGGTCAGTGGGAGCAAATTTATATTTCTTATTTTGTATGTTGATGACATCTTGCTTGCAACTAATGATCTTGGTCTATTAAGTGAGACTAAGAATTTTCTCTCTAACAACTTTGAAATGAAAGATATGGGTGAGGCAGGCTATGTGATAGGAATAGAAATATTTCGTGATAGATCACAAGGACTATTAGGCTTGTCTCAGAAATCATATATTAATAAAGTTTTAAAGAGATTCAAAATGGATAAATGTTCAGCATCTCCCGTTTCAATACAGAAAGGAGACAAATTTAGTCTCATGCAATGTCCAAAGAATGATCTGGAACGGAAATAGATGGAAAATATCCCTTATATATCTGTTGTTGGGAGTCTGATGTATGCTCAAACATGCATAAAACCAGATATTAGCTTTGCAGTTGGTATGCTTGGTAGATACCAAAGTAATCCATGATTGGATCATTGGAAAATTGCAAAGAATGTCTTAAGATACTTGCAAGGGACAAAGGATCACATGCTTACTTATAGGAGATCTGGTCATCTTGAGGTGATTGGATACAGATTCAGATTTTGCTGGTTGTATAGACACAAGAAAGTCTACATTTGGTTATGTGTATCTTTTAGCCGGAGGAGCGATTTCATGGAAAAATGCAAAGCAGTCAGTCATTGTTGCATCCACCATGGAGGCTGAATTTGTGGCATGCAGAGGCCACAGTTCAGGCTAATTGGTTGCAAAATCTTATTTGAGGACTTGGAGTAGTTGACAGCATTGCCAAGCCACTGGAATTTTATTGTGATAATACCGCAACTGTCTTCTTTTTTAAAAATGACAAGTATTCTAAAGGTGCTAAGCATATAAAATTTGAAATACTCTATCGTTAAAGAAGAAGTTCAGAAACATAGAGTTTTAATATAACATATTAGCACTAATCTAATGATTGCTTACCCTTTAACAAAAGGGTTACCACCCAAAGTATTTACTGGCCATGTAGTGAATATAGGCATTATGTCTGCTAGTGAATGTTGAATGTTATTATTATTAATAATGTCTAGTTGACACTTTGAGCTCATTATTGTGTAAGTTTAGGAAATTTATGTTTTCTACTTTATGTGTATATGCATGCAAATTATGATGTGGAAAACATATTATGTTTTTGTTAATGAAAGAATGACTTTTGTTTGAATCCATTATCAACATCTCATTTTACAGTCATATTAAAGAGAAGGATAATATAATAGTATATGGAAGGGAATATGTTGATTAAATGACATGTAACCGCCATGACTCTTATTATTTTTTGTCTTTAATTATGATTAATGATGGAGTCAATTTATCTAAAGTCTTTTAATGCACATTATGATTTATGTAATTATTAAACCATGAAGTGTTATGGCATCACAAGAGTCAAGTGGGAGAATGTTAGAAAAAAAATATTAAATAACATGATAATGTGACTCATGTAAATTAAGGGCCTAAACTTGATTTAATAAAATAAAGGGACCTATTAGCAAACATGGGAAGTTAATAAACTTCTGATAACTAACTTGATGGAAGTTTGTTAATAAAAGACAAAGGATTCTATCTCTGTCATAAGAGTTTTTCCCTCTAATTACCCATAAAAAACGTGAGAGGAAAATAAAAGAAGGAAAGAGATAGATTGGGACAAAGAAGATTGAAGAACTTATGTCTTTCATGGATGAAGGTAAGTTCTACTTGCTTTCAAAATGTATGAGGGAATCATATATTCTAAGATCCTTACAATACTTAATAATTCATTGAATATAAATGCATGGAATCTATAACTAACAACATCTCCCATGTGAATGTGGATAAGTTTATGTCGATTGCTCATTTCCGGCATACTCGTCAAATATGGAAATACCTAGGTTTCCCAATGTTTTCTAGTAGAATAAAGAATTTTGATTTCAATTATATCCTGGAAAAAATTAACTCAAGGTTGAGTTGGAAGATGACACTATTAAATAAAGTTGGGAGAGTCACTTTAGCCTAATCTATCCTGACTTCTATGCTAATTTACACTATGCAAAATTTGTGGATCCTGGAGGGAGTTAGTGACAAGATTGATTCAACAGTCCACAATTTTATTTGGGTAAATGATCTTTGCCATTGCGTGAAATGGGATAGCCTTACCCTCCCTAAGTCCAAGGGTGGTTTAGGTATCCGTTCTGCCAGGAATATAAATATTTCCCTTTTACGGAACACACTTGGGATATGATACATGACAAGGAAAAAATGTGGGCTCAACTTTGGGAGGCTCATTACATGAATGAGGACTTTATATTACACACATAGGAGGTGAAAGAGGCATCTTACACTTGAAATTCTATAATTAAAGCTACGCATATTCTCAAGTTGGGGTTTAAGTTGTGTATTGGCAGAGGGGACATTTCCTTATGGTATGAAAAATGGCATGATGAAGTACTTATGCCATTTAGTTCCTTATGTCAACATCCAGGACACATATCTAAAGCTGTGTGATATCTACCAACGTGACTCTTGGTGTTTCAATAATTGGGAAATTATTATTCCTTTGGAGGTGAAGGAGGCGCTGTGAAACCATGTTATCGATATAATGATGCTATAGATGATGTTACATATGGGAGCAATCCAAAAATGGTGTTTATTCTTCTAAATCTGCCTATAGATGGCTTACTGCCGAGAATCCGTCTCCTATATCCCACAAAGAGAGCACTGCCCCTGGGTCTGGAAACAGCAATTACCTGAGAAAATTCTCCATTTTTTATGGCTTACCTTGCATGGTAGCCTTCCTACTAACGCATTCCATGTCTTTAGACAATTGTCTATGGATTCTTTTTGTAACAGATGTAGCAGTGAGCTAGAGACGATTCTGCATCTCCTTTGCGACATCTGGAGCTGGAATTACAGGCATATATTTTATACGCCAAATGTTTCTGACCAGCTCATTTCCAACATTAAGGGACATAACGAGACTCTATTTGCAACAACTTACGACACTTTGTGGAAGGCTAGAAATACAGGAATTTTTAGAGATCAACAATGGAATCTCTAACATGTATTAAGTAAAATTCATTCTCTCTTCAATGATATTTGTAGAACTATGCACCATTAAGTTCGACTTAGACCTTGCAAGCATGTTAGCTGGGAGCCTCCTCCACCACCGAGAATAAAGATCAACATTGATGGTAGCTCATTTGGTAACCCTGGACGAGTTGGATTTGGAGGTTTATTTCGAGATCATTGTGGCAACTGGATATCGGGATTCTCAGGGTACTCAGCATAAGAGCAGAGCTTTTTGCCATGCTTAATGGACTGCGAAAAGCTTGGAATGATGGCTTTTGGGAAATTAATTACTTGTGACACTGACTCTAAGGCATTATGTCTGCTAGTGAATGTTGAATGTTATTATTATTAATAATGTCTAGTTGACACTTTGAGCTCATTATTGTGTAAGTTTAGGAAATTTATGTTTTCTACTTTATGTGTATATGCATGCAAATTATGATGTGGAAAACATATTATGTTTTTGTTAATGAAAGAATGACTTTTGTTTGAATCCATTATGAACTTCTCAGTTTACAGTCATATTAAAGAGAATGATAATATAATAGTATATGGAAGGGAATATGTTGATTAAATGACATGTATCTGTCATGACTCTTATTGTTTTTTGTCTTTAATGATTAATGATGGAGCCAATTTATCTAAAGTCTTTTAATGCGCATTATGATTTATGTAATTATTAAATCATGAAGTGTTATGGCATCACAAGAGTCAAGTGGGAGAATGTTAGAAAAAAAATATTAAATAACATGATAATGTGACTCATGTAAATTAAGGGCCTAAACTTGATTTAATAAAATAAAGGGACCTATTAGCAAACATGGGAAGTTAATAAACTTCTGATAACTAACTTGATGAAAGTTTGTTAATAAAAGACAAAGGGTTCTATCTGTCATAAGAGTTTTTTTCCTCTAATTACCTATCAAAAACGTGCGAGGAAAATAAAAGAAGGAAAGAGATAGATTGGGACAAAGAAGATTGAAGAACTTATGTCTTTCATGGAAGAAGGTAAGTTCTACTTGCTTTCAAAATGTATGAGGGAATCATAGATTCTAAAATTCTTACAATACGTATTAATTCATTGAATATAAATGCATGGAATCTATAACTAACAACATCTCCCATCTGAAGGTGGATAAGTTTATGTCGATTGCTCATTTCCGGCATACTCGTCAAATATGGTAATACCTAGGTTTCCCAATGTTTTCTAGTAGAATAAACAATTGTGATTTCAATTATATCCGTGAAAAAATTAACTCAAGGTTGAGTTGGAAGATGACACTATTAAATAAAGTTGGGAGAGTCACTTTAGTCCAATCTATCTTGACTTCTATGTCAATTTACACTATGCAAAATTTGTGGATACTGGAGGAAGTTAGTGACAAGATTGATTCAACAGTCCACAATTTTATTTGGGGAAATTATTATGCAATTAATGTATTCCTTAACTTTATTTTTTAAATTTAAAATCAATAGTAATATTTTTTAATAAAATTTTATCTCAATATTATATTTTATCAAAATTTAGTTATTATATAATAAAGGTTTTTATCAAAATTTAGTTTTGCCAATTCTATTTTTTTAAAATTTAAATTATTATGCAATTAATGCATTCCTTAACTTTATTTTTTAAATATAAAATCAATAGTAATATTTTTTTTAATAAAATTTTATCTCAATATTATATTTTATCAAAATTTAGTTATTATATAATAAAGATTTTTTTTACTTTGTTAATATCTAATTGTTAAACTCTATTTTTTTTTACATCGAAGAAGTTCTTATTTTTCAAATCTAACTTAAACAAGTATTATTGAATTGATTGTTTGAAAATAGTTATAATTTTCAAAGTATGAAAATACCAACAACATTTGTTATGCTCACGACTTGTTACATTGACATGATGATGGTCAAAGTGGGAGACACCACACCACATAAAAAAAAAATATTTTTTATTTTTTATATTTAATATTTAATATTTTAATAATAAGACTACATTTGGTAATAAGATGAAAGATAATTTTTTATTGAATATTTATTAGTATATATTGAAAAAAAATTCTTAAAAAATTAGTAATTATTAATCATATAAGAAAGATGTGATTTTTTTTTGTTATAAGACATAATGTATTTTGATAAATTATTAATGTAATTTTTATCAAATAATATTTTGTATAAAAGTTAATAATATATAATTATACATGAGTTTTATTTTTTATAATTGTCTTCCTCTTATCTCGGTTTGAGTGCTGCCCTATGATTGATTGATTGGGTAAATGTTGATAATACCTAAAAATAACACTAATTATGAAAGTGATTCTTTATTTTTGTTTTGTTTTTAACTATCAAAATTTTGTATAAAAACAGAAACAGAACATGAAAACGGATAACAAGTTTTCTGAGCATAACATTCCCGTAAGGAATGAACTTTATACTAAATAACTCCAAAATATTGTGTAGAAGGAGAGAAAAACATACCTACAACTAGAAGTTGTGCTGGCACGCGAATGAAGAGATCAACCCCTCCATTTGGAAATTTCTGCAAATCAATCAAGTCCCTACTCCAAAACATGCAACCAATGTAAGAATCATATGCGTAGGCCAAGCAAGAGCAATTTGCTAAGCAATCTGCTCTGCATTTGTCTTGGTCTCCATTTATTGATCTCTCTGCAAAGTCAGGCACTTTCATGTTATGGTACTCCAAAAACCCATCTTGTTGAACATCACTCCCATTATTCAACTTGTCACAGTTCAGTTGCATATTCCTCACACACCCACTAGTCCAATTTTCCCTGTTCCATTCATCAAGATTGCTGGGCTTAAACCCTTCAAAACAGCTGCAAATCGGTAAAGTTGAGTTATCACAGCTTCCATAAGGCCCACATGTCCCATAAAAGTCACATTTATTTTGGTCCACCTCAAGTTCTAGAAATATCTTTTTGTTCAAAAACTCTACCAATTTAAGTGTGCCATGTGGAGTTATGGTCAGGACTCCAAACATAGAGGGATTTTCAAAATTGTAGGTTAGATAAGCTGTTCCATTATCATTAGGCTCAAAACGCCAGCCATATAGGTACTCAGTTAACATCCTTGGTGATCCAAGGAAGACCCTTCCATTCCATGGACCAGTTCTCCAATATGGCTTTGTTTTGTTGAACCAAAAAAACACTTCTGGAGCATCCAAGCGTTCAAGGCTCCCGGTGAAGTATCCAGAAGAAGGATCAGAACTGCTTTTCCATGACACATATGCAATTTTCTCGCCTGTTATGATACAAAAATATGATACATGTTTTAGATACGATATTATACATGCTTCTATATCTCAAATGCAGCTAGATTAAATATTCATAATCATAAGTTTCTTTTGAAGTCATGGATACTTCATCTCGCATTTTCCCTGATACTCAATTTTCTCAAATAGGATATGCTTTTCAAATACGATATTATACATGTTTCTATATCTTCTAAGCAACAATGATTATATCTCATTGTTACACCCAAGATAAATCACACCAAAATAAGAGAGATCCAAAGGCTGGACAAATATGAGACTGTATAGTTAAGGATAACTTAAAAAAATAATTAGTACTATCTATGTCAACAAGATGCATCTATTTTTTGGTAGCTTATCACTTAAGAACTATACAGTTAAGTTTGACTTAAAGTAGTTATGGAGTTATGGAATAAGTGACCTTATGAAAAGTTTTTCAGAAATGGTGAGTGAGGACAAAACATGCTGAAAAATCTCATGTTGATTTGTGGGAATAGACATTGATCTTGGAAATAGGAGAAACAGATTGTCTGAGGTATTAGAAAAGATTTTCTACGAAAGATTCTAACAGATGGAGTGTTATGATCAATAAAGAATTGATTGTCTGAGGTATTTGAAAAGATTTTCTACGAAAGATTCTAACTGGTGGAGTGTTATGATCAATAAAGAATTGAATGAAGTGTCATCATATGAAATGTTAGAGTATGAACCGTAGAGAAATCTATAATCAAGAATGTTACATTCATAATAATAATTTTCTTTTAAAGTCTTGGATACTTCATCTTGCATATATGTATTGATGAAGTATCCTAGAGTATCATATACTAATAGGTTAATACGTGTATGTGAAGTAAACAAAAATATTGGTGTCTCGTAGCTTACCTGTGAGCCTGTTGGCAGCAATCTTCATCGATGGCACTGCAACATCAGCAGGGTGTGTGAAACTGTCCCATAGTATTTTTCCATCTGAAACATCACGCAGGATCAGATTTCCGGAATCATCAAGTTGAGCACTTGTATTGGTAGCAATGATTGACACATTTGTTGACCATATGATCCTATTTTGTGGATTCATTACCACAAGATTCCCATCCTTGTGAATTTGGAACACCCCAGATGAATCATTAAGTGGTTGGTCTCTATTGGCTATCCATATGATGTAGGTTTCAGAGAGATACCAGATTGCCACATAGCGATTTGTGGATTTTTCAGGGCTGAAGAATCCGAGCTTGAAGTCACCATTGCTTGAGATTATAGCCTCAGGGTCCCTGATGAATCTGGTTGATGTGATGGTATCATTCACAGAGATTATACCAAAATAGAAGCTGGAAAGTATGAGCAAAAAAATCAAGTAATTAACTTGAGTTAGCGAACCCATGAATCAATGGTTTTGAATGCGGAGAATCTTGGTGTTCTTTGGATGATCGTGCTGTCTTTGTGAATACTAATACAACTTTGAGTTTGAGGATTTTGATTCCATGTTTGCCACCAAAATTCGTCTTGAAACTGGCGTTGAATTGTAGTGCTATGTACCATGATAGTGAAGATACTCTTATTCTTTAGTTGACTTTAGTAGTGCGTAAAGCATGCTAATTTGACGGGGAAAAATCGGTATTGGCATTATTTTATTCAAAAGCCAACTTGTGTACTTGTATGCAGCTACTTCTTCGAAAAATAATATTGAACTAAGACTACAATTCATTATATATGTAATTAATTAGGAGTTGTTTTGTTCTCATGAAATAGGCAATAAAGTCCCTGAATAAATTAGATCTGTACTTAGACTACAACAGTTGCTTAATTAACTAGGAGCTGCTTTGGCCTCAAGAGATAGGCAATAGTTGAACTAAGACTACAATTCATTAAATAAAAATATGACAACGTTATCATTTGAGCTTACTTTTTAGACCGGTACACGTAGTGCAAAGCAATATCTACAAATTATTAAGGCTTAATTACAAATTTTATTATATTATTTTTATTATTTTTTAAATTTTATGAATTAAGTTTTATTTTCATAAATTTTACTATTTAAATTTTTTATTTGTATGTATTTTATCGCTGCAAAAGATGAATAATTTTTAGTTTTGAAATCGATTGTAATTAATGTAGAAAAATAACTTTTTATATCAATTATTACCATAATGATGTAAAAAATTATTTTTCTACAAAATCATTTTTGAAAAAAGTTTTATTTTATCGGTCAACAAAATATTTTTTATTACATTATCATTAAGAATATTGAACCATCTATACAAAATCTTGTTCGTTGACTCTAGGTAGATTTTTATTTATTTTAGAAACTTGATAGATTAGTTGAACATTATAAGCTATAATTAATTTTAAAATAAAGTTAGATAAATGTTTCAAAACTTTGAGATTTCATTTAGCAACATTAAGTTTTTTTTTACGGATAGTAACATTAAGTTTGTCATATTGAAATTAAAGCTATTAAATTTTGCCGTCAAATATATATATTTTATTACATTAAAAATACTATTATTAAAACATTATAATTGATGGTCATTATAATAATTTTCTGGTAGAATTGATTAAAATAATAGAGTCAACAAGTGACAGCCAATTATCAACCCAGTGACTTTGACATATCACAGCTTAGATCAATGATTTGTTTGTGGGATTTTGAAGTGTAGCCTGGCATATCACGTCTTTGTTTTCTTTGAGACGCGCCATTCTATTTTTTTTATTTTTTCTTACAGAGGATGAAAAAAAAAAAAAAAAGAGCACCACCCCCACATGGTTGCACTTTGTTTATACGAAAACGATATGGCGTAGGAGAGTGTCAACTGTGATATTCTTGGTTTTCGGTCATTCCGTGATTTGCGTTACTTGTTCAGTTGATTATCTCGGATGACTTGGTCCAACTTTATTTCTTTTCTTTTTTTTTAATAGTAAATTACACATATCTCATTTGAGATATAATAAAATTATAGTCTTTCCTTCATTTTGGAGGCCTACAAAATGCCCCCTAAATGTTCACCTAATTATACATATACTTTCCCTCACACTTACTTTGTTTGATATTTGATAGGAAGGAATCATGCACATATCCTATTCTTCAACCTTTAAACATTTGAACTGAAAGTTTGAAACAAAATTATGATCCCACTTTTAGAACAAAAAACACACCAACAAAAAGTATACTCATTAAAAGTTATCAAACCCTGTTCCCCCACACAACCCAATAACATTCACCATTTTGAATTGTTAACACGATTTCAAATCCACAAACATGCACAATTCTCTGCAAACACAAATCCAAATCCACAGCAAGCATTTCTCGTTCACCACCTCTCCTAAAAGGATGATGTACCCTTTCTTAAACCCAACCAACTTCAAGACTCCCACAAAGAAAAAGCCTAAGGTTTTAGACTTTTGAGCTTCAAGACCCAATGACCCATTCCTATTCCTAAAAGGACCCCACAGTTCCCTAATTCCATCTATAATGCAGGGGAGAAAAGGAGAAAAAGATGATAATGTGCAGGAATTGAAGGCTCCGATGGTGGTCTTGTTGAGAGGACGGTGGGGCTAGTGCGGAGGGTGGGAGCAATGGCTGGACAATCGGAGATGACATTGTTCTCATTCAGATCTGAAGAGAAAATGAGTAGGGGAAAAGGATAATATGATTTTATGATAAAAGAAAAAGTATTTCAATTAATGAAGATTTGACACTATTTACAAGAGGGGCTAAAAGTAATAAGAAAAAAAGAGGGGAGACTTGTGTAATTTTATCAAACTTCACATGCAATTTAAATTGTTGTAATGCATTATTGTACGGGTAATTTCCTCATGAAATTATACAAATATATTTTACAAAATCATTTATCATATAAATAAATTTTAAAATAAATGTTACATTTACTATATTTGTGCATTACAAACAATAGGTGTCGTGTAAATCTAACCCCTTTGCTCATTATAATTGGTGGCCATGGAAATAGGAGTTGATATTGACCCATTCACACTGCTATTGGCCCCCCTTATAAGGGATTGACACTTTTTTTATTCCAAAAACACATTTTCCACATAATCATGTTTTCATTTTATAACCGTGTATAAAGTTCACAACAAAAATATGTTTGTATTATAGTGAAGAGGATGTGACTAAATAACACAACATTAACATGATTTCTTTGTGTGATTTTTTCACACCTCTTTTTTATACAAAGAAAATGCATTTTCATTAAGTATTTTTTCACCATAAATTATTTGTATAAATAAGTTATCATTTTTATTTGAATTAATTTTGATATAAATTATGTTAATGATGACACATTACTTTTTTTAATAATAATCAACTTAATTGTTACATAAATGACCTTTATTTATTTTATCCGTAAATCAATTATAATCAAATTAATATAATCAATTAATTACTATTAAAGATAATTCTTATAATAATTAATTTAATTATCTTTATAATGGTAACTTATATCGGAATGCATGGAGTAATTGCCTTAATATCCGTTTATTAGATAATGGACTGCCCGGGTTAGATTGAGTGGACTAGGAAACTTTGACCCATTAATGTGAATGAGATCCCATTAAAGGATTCTATGCAAATTAATTGTTCATTGAGTAAGACAATTATTAATAAGGGAACGCATAAATAATAGATGCAGTGACTCATACCAGGGTGCAACACTAATCAGTTCTTTGTTCTTTCATCATCCCAAACATGCCATATATTAGCACTTACATCATATATTTATCAGCACATGCATGTAAAACATGACCATTGAAGAACATTATTTGTCATTTATTTACTACTATCATAAAAATTCAACCTGACTGCAATTAAACAATGGGGAAAGATTCACACAACACACATCAAAGACAAATGCGTCCTATATCCAACAAGCAATACACAATTTCAATTAATCACCACAATCATAACACACTTCTTTAATTAAAAAATCAACTCTCCAAAGAACAAACAAAGCATGTTTTTAAATTCCAAAAGTAACTTGCATATGGTATCAATGAATTAAACAAACCTCATGTTGCACCTCGGTTACGGCTGGTTGACGCAGTAAAAGGTCTCCGGATGTTGCGTATAGTTACAAAGAAAATCAAAACAAAGTAACCATTTGATAAACTTAAGGAATGCAAAATATTACAAATAACAAAGTGCATGATTAGTTTTGGTTACCAATGTAAAATTTCTAAGTATATTGCACTACTACAAAAACCAGTGTTAACATCACTAGCTTAACATCGATTTTTGACAAAACCGATATTAAGGTAAACGCGGTGGCATAATTGTAAATAATATATATCCGTTAACATCGGTTTTCTGAAAATCCGATGTTAACGAACTGATGTTAACATCGGTTCTTGGAAAACCGATGTTAACATTAATCAGTTAACATCGGTTTTCCAAGAATCGATGTTAACGTAAGTATGCTAACATCGGGTTTTGAGAAAACCAATGTTGAACTTAGATAAGTTAACATATGATAAGTTAACATTGGTTTCTTCTAGAAAATCGATGTTAACGTTAACATCATTTTGTTAACATCAGTTTTTTTTTTTTAAAAAATAATGTTGAACTTAGATTTTAAAATATTACTCGAGCCCTATTTTGCTCGCGCTCTCTTCTTCTCCATCTAAGCTCTATGTTCTCCATCTAAGCGACCCATTTGAGCATCGTTTCATCTAAGCTCCGAGCATTGCTTCCGTCGCACTCGAGCATCATGACAACTCTCTTGTTCTTCTCCTTCTTCTTCCCAGTTCAACAGGTTCTTTTTCCTACTTCTCCTCCTTCCTCTCTTTCTCAATTTATTGCTTTATTGTTTTGTGAATATTTAGACTTTATTATAACAATGTTGAGTTAGAGTTGCAATGAATAACGTTATACACACGGTTAAAACCTTGGTGTAGTGAAAAGGCATTCTGACTCGTGAAGTGTAAGCTGTAGCAATTATAGGTGGAAAGATTTTGTTGGGTTTGCAAACAGTTAAAAGTTATCAGATGATGAGGAGCAGTTAAACTTCTACTAGTGATTTTATATTCTTATTTGTAAAAATTGATTAGAAAATGTATTGTGCAGTGTGCACTTTGAAGTAGTGCCATAGTTTGTTTGGCTTGATTTTCTGTAAGATGTATGTTTTCATGTCTTAGTGGTTTTTGTATTAAGTTTTGTATTGGTAATCTTAAAGCTCTATTTGTTGCCAGATTATCCAATAGCCTAGTTTTTGTATTTTATTAATTTAAGTTGAGAAAGTATTTGTTTTTTGTTAGCACCCCCTAAAGCAGACAACATTGTTGGATTTCCCCTGCGATTACTTTTTGTTCCACTTTTTCTTCGTACAAATATATTCAAGGGAAATCCGGTTTGCTGGAAAGCACATTGGATCATCAAGTATTTAAAAATTAAAACAGATGAACCCGAGTATCGAACACAGGGAACTAATGTTAGCCTGAGTTAAGTTCAGAAATGAAGTATTGTTGAGAGAACATGTATGATTGATAATTTCAAACAGAATTTAAACTAAACCTTCATGCTAAAACTATAAAATGCAAGGTAAGTAAAAGTGACAGCAGTAGGTAGAAATGTTGGGTCTTTCTAACAAACAAGCTAATGCATATAAATATATTTCTCTAATCAATCATGCTCTTGTGTTCTATGTTGTAGCCTAAATTACTAAACTTCGATCCCTCGTCAGACCGAATCAATCCAAGCTTCATCCTCAGATCCCTCTTGTTGGACTAGGCCCAATTTAGACGGCCCTTTTAGGTTTAGACTAACTTAAACTGAGTTTCATCCGCAGATCCCTCTTGTAAGACTAGACTCAGCTCAAGCAGCTTACGAAAGTTTAGCCTAATTTAGCCTAAGCTTCGTCCGTAGATCTCTCTTGTAAGACTAGACCTAGACTAAACAACATTATTGTAACAACATAATTGAAACCAAAACTTAATCCACAGATCCCTCTTGTAAGACTAAGTTTTGATCCTACTTCAATCAAGTTCTAAGGCAATAGTACATTTCCCAATGCTAAAGTCACCTAACTATGCACACAAATGGATGATCAGACCAAAAGCATACAAACATTAAGCATTGAAGGAAGCATTGAACACAGAAAACATAATCAATTAGATATTAAGTATTTACATTAGCTGTTCATTAGAAATTCCCAACTAGGGTGTTTAGCCAGCCATTGCAGATGAAACCCTAACAATAATAAGCTTACAAAACCTAGGTATCTCTGCAAAAGCTGCTCCTCTTGTTGCCTCCAAAGCTCTTTTCCCGAAATAGGCACTGTGGTGTGCGGTGGAATTCTGTGCCCTGGCTATTCTTCAAGTTCTACCCTAATTCTGCACCAGACAGGCTTTAAATAGGCTCTGAATTCGCGATGTTGCCCTTAGTGCCACCCTCGCGCTCAGCACGAGTAAGTGGATTTGAGCTTAGCGCCAGTCATGCGCTGAGCCTGGCTGAAGACAACTGCTGTGCTTAGCGCACTAATCTCGCGCTTAGCGCGTGGCCTTGATGCTGATGCTTTGCCAGACTCTCCTTCGCGCTAAGCGCGCCGAAGCTGCGCTTAGCGATGGATGCGCGCTTAGCCCACTGATGAGCTAAGCTCAACTATCACTTTTAGCACTTCATGACTTAGCCTCATTTCACCTGAAAGTGCGCATAATTCATCATTAAATCCAATGGACATATTCTAGAGACAGCTTAAACCATAAAACAAGATTTATTTACAAAATAACCATAAATTGGGGAACTATACAAGTTTTTGAAAATGTTTTCTATACAAAAGTTAGTCGTATAAGAAGACTAACAAACTCCTCCAAATTTACAATTTTGCTTGTCCCCAAGCAAAGAATGAACAGTTCACTTGTCCTCAAGTGACAAATACAATGGTAAATCAAAAGAAAATGGTGTCTGATTCATAAAGGAATTCAACCATATGAACTGAATATCATGGAATGCTTAAATCAATTACTTCTCACAAGCATGCAACTTTTCAAAGATAAGAGCATAAGTGTCGCAACCTACCCTTTGGCGGGAGGGCGACACGAGGGCTCATGGGTGCGTCTTCCAAGAAAGGAAAATGCGCAGAGTTGCCACCAATGTTTATTTGAGGAAAACGTAAAAAAAAAACCGGAAAGGTGTGGTCTACAAACTTTAAGTGTGAAAGATTCAGGAGTTGTTTTTACGCACGGGGAAGATATTAGCACCCCACGCGTCCGTCACAAGGGATGATAGCCTTTAATCAAATGTGCAATATCATGTCTTCAATTTGTTTTATTTTCCCTTTTTTATGTTTTTATGTTTTTTATGGGCTTTTTGTATTTTTTGTCTTTTTGTGGTCGATAATGGTGTTTCCCTCGCTCTTACGTATCCTTAATTGCGATGAGGAAATCAGACCTACGTAGTTCTTTTAGAACTAAACGTTGGTTAGATTGTTTTGATCTTTTTCCACAAGATCAATTTTAACCACACAAAAGTCGTTTAAGGCATTGGACCATTAAACGATCTTTTGATTCTTTTGAAAGGAGAGAAACGTTAAGGCGTTGGACCATTAACGATCTCTTGTTTTTGAAAGGAGAGAAACATTAAGGCGTTGGACCATTAACGATCTCTTAGGGTGGTTGACGAAAGCGGGGCTTTTGCTCCTACGTATCCTCAATTGCGATGAGGAAATCAAACCTACGTAGTTCTTGCAAAAGTGGTAAAGTTACATGTTGATTTTATGCTTTTGAACGGTCCATGTTAACTGATAAAAGCAAAGAGGACCGTTTAAGGCGTTGGACCTTAAAGCGGTTTTTAGTGATTTTTGCGGATAAAGCTTGATTTGTGAGTTGATTTTAGCCTTAATTTCACTTTGGTTATTAGTCAATTCATTCATGGAAACTTCCAAAGAAAAAACATCCGGTTGATTTTTTTGATTATTTTATTCAAAGATATTTTGATTATTTTATTATTATTTTTTCAAGATATTTTGATTATTTTATTATTATTTTGTCCTTTTTTTTGTTTAACTATGGTTACAGGGTAAACGATCGATTAGATTTTATTTTAATGGTGATTAAACGAGATTACAACACAAATGATCGATTGAAATTCATTTTATCATTTATTAGGTGAGAAACGGCTTAAATAAACAGTTAAAAGCTCGTTTAAAAGGGTGCGAAAAATAAACGTAATGAAAGCAAGAGTACACAAAACAAGTAGAGACCACTGAGAGTGCATAGAATGAATTGAAAGATTCGATTTCGGGAACTTACCGGTTGAAGACCGAAGAACGACGAAGAACGATGAAGAACGGTGAAGAATCTCCACAAAATCGCATACGGAAACGTTTCAAAAGCGTTATGGAAGCACCTTGGCTTGGATTTTTTCCACGAAAATAATTTTTCTCACTAATTTCGAGAGATTTCTCAATACAAGAAGGGCTGAACCTTTTTGCTCTACCCTCTTTCCCCTATTTGTAGGATAAAAGAGGGAGGTGGTTGCCGCCCAGCTCGCTTTGGGGAGCTCAGCTTGCCCAGGCGAACAGAGTTGCTTCCACCAGAAGGCACCGTCTTCTTTTGGAACCCTCCGGAAGGCCCAAGTGGGCTTAGTTTCTATTTGCACCCTCCTTTTCACTAAATACACCCGCTTTTTGTGTTTTTTTTTTATTGATTTCTATCCGAAATGTTGTGGAACTTTATGGATTACGTAACGACACCTATTTTCTTTCTGGAATGTTGCGAAACTTTACAGATTACGCAACAATGCTCGTTTTCCTTCCGGAATGTTGCGAAACTTTACGGATTATGTAACGATGCTTGTTTCGAGGGTTCTGAATGGAGCAAAAAAGGTTCAAGGATCGACTGCAAGTACTCCTGGATGAAATTAGGGTATGATAGTTGCCCCTCTTTACTTATCTTTTATTGGTGATAAAAGGGAAGTAAAGATAAGATACTAATTTCGTTTGAGTGGAACATCATTTGGTCGATGAATATCCTAACCAGCGGAACCTGTCATTCAGAAAGAAAAAAGGCGTCAGCAAAACTTCAATGCCTCAAAAGCGATAAAATGGGATAACCACGACGTTTCCAAATGCTATCGAACTCGATCATCCCTGCCTAGCAGAGAAGAATCTCGTGCGTCGTCAGGCTTGAATGTCTCTGGATGACGAAAGTAAAACCTGCAAAAATTTTCAAAAATAATTTGAATCGGACGACCAACATTATCTCGATACCATCAAACTCGTTCGCCTTGGTTGACGAAAGGTGCGGATAACCATAAGCTACCCCCGCATGTCATCGGACTCGCCATCTCTGGATGAAAAAAGGTGCAGAAGACGATGTTAGTTTCTGCGTGTCAACGGGCTCGCTTGCCTCTGGTTGAAAAAAGGTGCGGATAACCATAAGGTACTCCCACATGCCACCTGACTTCACGGTTAAGATTAACAGAAAAGCGTTTGTATGGATAACCACTTGGGCATCTCTGCCTGCCACCTGACTTCACGGGTCAAGATTAACAGAAAAGCGTTTGTATGGATAACCACTTGGGTATCTCTGCCTTCCACTTGACTTCACGGGTCAGGATTAACAGAAAAGCGTTTGTACGAATAACCACTTGGGTATCTCCGCCTGCCACCTGACTTCACGGGTTAGGATTAACAGAAAAGCGTTTGTACGGATAACCACTCGGGTATCTCCGCCTGCCACCTGACTTCACGGGTTAGGATTAACAGAAAGGTGGGGTGGTCGACAAAAGCAGGGCTTTTGCTCCTACGTATCCTCAATTTGTGATAAGGAACTCAAACCTACATAGTTCTTGAGAAAGCGGTGTGAGACTAAAATAGTCTCTACCGAAAGATGCTGACATCTCCAGAAAGGGTGCAGATGATCACATTGGTCTCTGCTTGTCAATCGGACTTGGGGTCTCCGAATGATGAGGTGCGGATAACCGTAAGGTGTCTCCGCACGCTACCAAACTCTCGGGTCACTAGATAGCAAAGGGTGTGTGCGGGTTACCGTCGGGTGTCTCCGCATGCCACCAGACTCTTGGGTCACGGTAACAAAAGGTGGGGTGGTCGACACATGCAGGGCTTTTGCTCCTACGTATCCTCAATTTGAGATGAGGAACTCAGACCTACGTAGTTCTTGATTTTGTGATGTGTGAGACTAAAATAGTCTGGTGTTCTTTCACTAAAATACGAACATGCTTTAGTAAAGAAACAAAACCTCCAACTGATCAGAGCAATATATGATTTTTGGTGAAAAACAATGTGTCTATTGGGAAAGGAGAGTATGCCGATGAAATTTTCTCATAACCATAAATGAGATTTTGGATGTTAGCGTTTCGTTTCTAAATGACCATTTAGAGGAAACACTGGGTCCAACAAAATAGAAGAAAATCACTCGAAGTGTATCAATCTCACATAAGTAAATGTTTTATCCTAATTACGATCCATAGATATGTCATGACTTGATTAAGCAAATCATTTTTTATCAAATTAAAGATTACATGCATGATCATGGATCAATAGGACTTTTCCGGGAATGGTGTTTTGGTGAGGAATTTGGCTTTGAGTGTTTGAGCCTTTTCCTTTTCTATTTTTGTTTAGTGCAGGGCGAGAAAGTCGCTAGCGCACAGGATTTTGGTTGGCGATCAAAGGGAGAGGACCACTTCAAGTCATGGTTTCCTTTCTTTTCTTATTTGCTTGTGATAATTCAAATATTGTCTTCTTTGATTGGGAATTTTCTTCTTTTGCTTTCTCCCGATCTTTGATTGGGAACTTTGTTTTTCTTTTTTTGTTTTCTTCCGAGGGCAAGGATGGACATTCTCACCTTGGGTCAAGGTTTATGGTGAGTTCGAATTTTGGCTCAAGGCTTGTAGAATGACTGGAAATGATGTATGTCAGGGTGTTGGTTTGGCCAGCGGTTCAGGGATAAAGGGGACGCCCCACATTATTTCCATAACACACATGCAACAACGATGATTAGGAAATTTTATGCAAAACTTGTCATGCGTGCACCCATGTGGACACTCAGGCATCAAGTTTTTATGGTCATGTGACACTAGGGCTTAGGATTCATTTTTCCTATTTAAGTCAACTCAGTGTTTTCAAAATATGCTCCTTTATCAATTCATGCATTCATCCGAGTCCATTTTTGGTGTTCGGGAAAATTTTCACAGCATTCACCCTTCAAGTGTATACACATTTTTTCAACAAAACCCTTTGTTTTGATCGGTGAATCTTTTTCAAAGAAAAACTGGAAGTTATTTCTTTTCAAAAGCATGCTGGCTTTTTAGCTGAAAGATATATTTTTTGTTCTTGTTTGTTTTTGTTGTTTTTTTCAAAAGATTAAAAACAGCTTGTAACTTGGGCACGGCTGCTGCCCGAGATCACATCTTTTTGAAAAAGGCGTGCGAACGAAAGTGCACAAGACCTACACTTTTTTTGTGTTTCAGACAAATTGTTGTAAAGTAAGTACGACCATATGCCCAAAGCGATAAATTACTCGCAATGCGACAGATAACTGCATGTTCAGTTTAATCACAATGGACATAATAATTGGAAGCAGATAATGTCAGATCACAAGAGAAATAACAAAATAATAGAAGAACTGAAAGCATTAATGAAGGATAAATCACAAGTTTGGCGATCCCGATTGTATGGCTCCGCCTCCTCCAAGGAAGTGCGGAAATTCATCATCCCTCAGCTGCCCCTGTCTCTATCTGAGGAATGACCATCCTTTGATGGCCTCGAAACGCTATTGATGTTCCACGCTCTAGAATCGGTGTTTGTCAAAGCCTGTGTCGGCTTGTGGGGCCACACTGGAATCCTCTTCAATGGTGCCCTTCCTGGACCACTTCATGGGGAGCTTCTTCGTAGCCAATTCTAGGTTGCCTCCTAGTAGCGCTTCTTTAATATCTTGAGCCGAACGCGTGATGACTTGTTGGTCACGGGTACTTTTGCTTTCCTTTGGCTTTGGACTTGGTCGCCTACTGGTCGGCCACGGGTCGTAGGCAACGCTCCAGCCGTTGTAGATGAGCTGAGGGGCTCTGGAGGTGGCGGCTGTTTGTCTGTTGCCTGCTGCCGGCCATCCCCTGGCTGCTGTGGTGTCTCGCCCTGTGCCTGCCTAGGGGCGCAGTACTTCTTGATGAAAGCTCGGTTAGTAGGAGGCCTGATGACCTTGCTGGGGGCGATGGGCACTCCGTAGAATTGACAGAGTCCCGTAATCAGAGCTGGAAACCCCAAGACCCTGTTGGACTTCTCCGGGTCCATTGGGTGTCTTGCGGGTGCGATCCCTGCAAACAATAGATGACATCAGAAATCAGCTGAGCGATGTGCATACTTACCTATGTCACGATGGCGTGACCTTGTTGGGGGGGACGGGCACCTTGTAGGATTGACAGAGGCCCGTAACCAAAGTTGGAAACCCCAGTGCCCTGTTGGACTCCTCTGGGTCCACTAGGTATCTTGTGGGTGCGATCCCTGCAAATATTGGATGGCATTAGAAATCAGTTGAGCCACGTGCATACTTACCTATGTCACGATGCCATGACCTTGCTGGGGGGACAAGCACCCTGTAGTACTGGCAAAGGCCCGTAACCAGAGCTGGAAACCCCAGGGCCCTGATGGACTCCTCCGGGTCCACTGGGTGTCTTGTGGGCGTGATCCCTGCAAATAATAGATGACATTAGAAATCAGTTGAGCGATGTGCATACTTATGTCATGATGGCACAGACCAACTGATATTTTCGCAGGAGGAGATCAGCATTGTGGTCGCTGGATAGAATGTTGCTAAGTAGAAACGTCATCCATATCTGTGTAAGAGTGGTCATGTTGGTGCGCATGATCCGCACTCGTCTCTTTGCAGCGGCACAGGTGAAATCTTGCATCGATATGCATAGTAGCTGCGCGATAGCCTCCTCCTCTGGTTGTGCTCGCATAGTTAGCCTTCCTCCAGGATCAGGGGGTGGCCCAGGAGCTGATAAAAGGAAACTACTGGCCCCTTAGCCGGGAGCGCAAGTCTCGGTTAAGGATTAAGGGCAGAGGACCTTAAATTCTATTAAGGTGTGGATGTGGAGCCCACTGAAAGTAAGGACGCGTAGCCCTCTCAAGGCAAGGGGGCGTGCAGCCCTTCAAAGTCGAGGACGTGTAACCCTTTGAAGACGAGGGCGTACAGGTCTCTGAAGGCGAGGGCGTGTAGCCCTCTGAAGGCGAGGACGCGTAGTCCTCTAAAGGTGAGGGCGTGTAGCCCTTTGAAGGGGAGGACGTGTAGTCCTCTGGAGGTAAGGGTGTGCAGCCCTCCAAAGGCGAGGACGTGTAGTCCTCTCAAGGGGAGGACGTATAGTCCTCTGAAGGTGAGGACGTCCAGTCCTCTGAAGGTGAGGACGTGTAGTCCTCTGAAGAGGAGGACGTGTAGCCCTCTGAAGGCGAGGGCGTGTAGCCCTCTGAAGGCGAGGGCGTGCAGCCTCTGAAGGCGAGGGCGTGCAACCCTCTGAAGGCGAGGACGTGTACTCCCCTGAAGGCGAGGGCATGCAGCCCTCTGAAGATAAGGGCATGTAGCCCTCTAAAGGCGAGGGCGTGCAGCCCTCTGAAGGTGAAGACGTGTAGTCCTCCGAAGGCGAGGGCGTGTAACCTTCTGAAGGCGAGGGCGTGTAGCCCTCTGAAGGCGAGGACGTGTAGTCCCTTGAAGGCGAGGGCGTACAGGCCTCTGATGGCGAAGGCGTGTAGCCCTCTGAAGGCGAGGACGTGTAGTCCTCTGAAGGTGAAGGCGTGTAGCCCTCTAAAGGCGAGGATATGTAGTCCTCTGATGGCGAGGGCGTGCAGTCCTCTGAAGGCGAGGACATGTAATCCTCTGGAGGTGAGGATGTGCAGTCCTCTGTAGGCGAGGACGTGTAGTCCTCTAAAGGCAATAGGTTCTAGTACCCAAGGGTCCACCCCTATGAGAAAGCAAGAGATTGACTCATCGAGAGGGCCTCTCATCCCTAACTTAAAATTTGGGACATTAGATGTTGGAAATCTATGCAGTTAACATGATTTTTAGGGATGCAGATGCGTGCAACCTTTGTCTGGAAATGCGGTAAATGTAGACTTTGTATGCAAAAATGAAATGTAGTGGAAAGTTGTACAATATTCATGACATTCTTTCTCTATTGTGTGATTTTGATTTGATTTGAAAAAACACAGATTGACTGTCCTTTTGAAAAAGGTGATAATTCATGCAACCTTATCCTATCTTTCACAAATCTCTCCGGGAACTCCCTCAGAGTATATGTCCTGTTTGATTTACTCACTTGATAATTTTGGAGTGACGGCAATGGAGTTGTTTAACGTTTAATCAATCCATTAAAATCCCCGAGTTTGTCCCCCCTTTTGTTTAAAAACATCGACGGGTGAGAAGTTTTGATTTTCCCCTAAGTTCGCTTGAGGCTCATGTACGGTGCCCCTTATTGCCCCAGTGTAAGGCTTTGAGGTACCAATCATTGTCTTTCATCATGACCTTGTAGCAGGGAACCTATTGGGTGAGAATTTCTAATTTGCCCCTAGGTTCGCTTGAGGTTTATGCATGGTGCCTTTCATTGCCCCAGTGTAGGGCTCTAAGGTATCCATCGTTGTTTTGTTTTCACAACCTTGTAGCAAGGAAGAATGAAAGAAGCGGTTGATTCTCGCAAAAAGAATTTTTCAAGGATGAGAAATAGTTGGAAGATTTTTTCAGTTGACGGATTAAGTCAAATGACTCCTATTCTTGATAACTCACTTCTCTCTAAAAAAAACAAACTTTCTAGAATGATAAAATGAGGTCACATGAACGTCTATATTTTACTTGAAAACACAGTCAATGGAATGCTTTTTTCCTTTTCTTTTTGAACTTTTCTACTTCACTCGTTGTTTACGACACCCTCACCAAATGTGTAGCACGAATAATTTCTGATTGAACGGTCTTGGAAGTCCAAACTCAGGAGCGCAGGTCACTTGAGCAAACAAACCAATGGCTTGCACCCATATTCTAGTGGAAGCAAAGATGTAATTACGAGAGGATGAGGGACAAAGATGTCAAATTTATTCATTTTATTTATCATTGTAATTGTGGTTTACAATAATGGCATAAACTTGAAAATCCTGATGAGTCATTAGAGACATCTAACAACAGCTTTCAAAATTTCCCCATGTGAGGTGTCGCTTGTCAATGATAGGATTTACAAGCGATTCTCCTCAAATTTCAGCCAGCCCGCATCAATTAGACCTTGCACTTTATGCTTCAGGGCCCTACAATGCTCAATGGAATGACCCGGGGCTCCTCCATGATAAGCACACGTTGCGTTCGAGTCGTATCCTCGGAGAAATGGAGGTTGATGAACCTTGGCTGGGGTTATAGCTACCATTGAATTGCATAGGACACCGGAATTGGGGTGAATTCTACAGGCTTTGTCACTGCAAAATTCATTTCTTGATTGGTGTTTTGGTTTGTGTTAAAGGTGGTGTTCGTCATTGGAAGTGTGGTAGATAGGCTTTGTGGTTGATTTAGGGATGGCCTTTGTGGATGACTGGGTGGTGGGTAATGAGAGGAGCTGATATTGGCTGAGTAATGACATTGTTGGGTTGGTGGGAAGTTTGGCCATGTAGGAATGACAGTCGCAGCATGGATTTCTCCTTCATTCTCACCCTCTTCATTTGCCCCAGTTTTCTCATTCGTCCAAGCAGGATGATTAAATTTGCCTCCTTTCAGACCCACTTCGATCCTTTCGTCAGCGAAAACTAAATCAGCAAAGCTTGAAGGTGTGTAGCCCACCATCTTTTCATAGTAGAACACTGGTAATGTGTCTACTATCATGGTTATCATCTCCCTTTTTGTCATTGGGGGTTGTCATACCCTAATTTCGTCCGGGAGTACTTGCGGTCGGTCCTTGAACCTTATTTGCTCCCTTCAGAACCCTCAAAACAAGCATCGTTGCCTAATCCGTAAAGTTTCGCAACATTCTGGAAGTCAAAAAAAGCATTGTTGCGCAATCCGTAAAGTTCTATAACATTCTGAAAGTCAAAAAGAGCATTGTTGCGTAATCCGTAAAGTCCCGCAACATTTCGGAGGACAAAAAGAGTATCGTTGCGTAATCCGTAAAGTTTTGAGATGATTTGGAAAGAAACCGGTCAAAAACACGAAAATAAGAGTGTATTTAGCAAAGTGGGGGGTGTGTAAATAAATGAGAGTGTATTTAGCAAAGGGGGGGGGTGAACTTATCAAGATCCTCCACGTTTTGTTGAAAAATGGTTTCTGGGGCTTCTGGAGGTTCCGTAATGCTTCTGTAAAATTTTCAAAAACCTTGGGTAAGCATATTTCACTTAATATTGGTGAAAGGGAAGAGGAAAAAGAGGGAAATCAAGTCCTATATGCTTCCAAAAGGCTTCTATAATGCTTCCGTAAAATTCACATAACCCTAAATAAGCATACTTCACTTAATATGGGTGAGAAGGAAGATAAAAAAGAAGAAAGTCAAGTTCTATATGCTTCCGTAAGGCTTCCGTAACTTTTACGTAAATTACGAAAGAATGGGGGGTGAACTTATCAAGATGGGGGTGCAAATAGCAATTTTCAAATTTTCGAATTTGTGCCTTCCTGAACATTTTGGAAGCTGGGTTACTTAAGAAGGAAACAACCCAGCTCGCTTGGGCAAGCTGAGCGGCAACCTCCTCCCCCCTTTTCCTATAAATAGGCGAAGGGAGGCTGTTCCAAATGGTCCCTAACCCCCTTGGCTATGCATTTCAGCTGTTTTCGGTGAAAAAATTGTTTCTGTGAAGAAAATCCAAGCTGAGGTGCTTCCGTAACGCTTCCGAGACGTTTCCGTGAGCAAATCCGTGAAGGTTTTCCGTCGTTCTTCATCCGTTCTTCGTTCGTTCTTCGTTCTTCAACTAGTAAGTTTTCGAATTCGAGACTTTCAATTCATTTCTTGTTTTGTTGGCTTTCATCTTTATTTCATTCACTTTCGGTTTTCTTTTCTTTCGTTTTTAACGAGCTTTAACCGATCGTTTAAGCCGTTATCTCGTCTAATAAATGATAAAATGAATTTCAACCGATCATTTGCGTTGTAATCTCGTTTAATCACTGTTAAAGCAAAATTTAACCGATCGTTCACGTTGTAACCACGGTTAAACAAAAAAAAGGTAAAATAATAATAAAATAATCAAAATATCTTGAAAAATAATAATAAAATAATCAAAATATCTTTGAATAAAATATTCAAAAAAATCAATCGGATGTTTTTCTTTAGAAATTTCCTTGAATGAATTGACTAATAACCAAAGTGAAATTAAGGCTAAAACCAACCCACAAATCAAGCTTTGTTCGCAAAAATCACTAAAAACCGTTTTAAGGTCCAACGCCTTAAACAATCCTCTTTGCTTTTATTGGTTAACATGGACCGTTCAAAAGCATAAAATCAACATGTAACTTTACCACTTTTGCAAGAACTACGTAGGTTTGATTTCCTCATCGCAATTGAGGATACGTAGGAGCAAAAGCCCCGTTTTTGTCGACCACCCCAAGAGACCGTTAATGGTCCAATGCCTTAACGTTTCTCTCCTCTCAAAAACCAAGAGATCGTTAATGGTCCAACGCCTTAACGTTTCTCTCCTTTCAAAACTAAGAGACCGTTAATGGTCCAATGCCTTAACGTTTCTCTCCTTTTCAAAAATCAAAAGATCGTTTAATGGTCCAATGCCTTAAACGACTTTTGTTCGGTCAAAATATATCATGCAAAAAAAGATAAAAACAACTTAACCAACGTTCAGGGCGACGTGAGGGCTCACTGGTGCGTCTTCCAAGAAAGGAAAATGCGCAGAGTTGCCACCAATGTTTATTTAGGGAAAACGTTGGAAAAAACCGGAAAGGTGTGGTCTACGAACTTTAAGTGTGAAAGGTTCGGGAGTTGTTTTTACGCACGGGGAAGGTATTAGCACCCCACGCGTCCGTCATAAGGGACGACAACCTTTAATCAAATGTGCAATATCATGTCTTCAATTTTTTTTATTTTCCCTTTTTTATGTTTTTATGTTTTTTATGGGCTTTTTGTATTTTTTTTCTTTTTGTGGTCGACAATGGTGTTTCCCTCGCTCCTACGTATCCTCAATTGCGATGAGGAAATCAGACCTACATAGTTCTTTTAGAACTAAATGTTGGTTAAGTTGTTTTGATCTTTTTTCGCAAGATCGATTTTAACCGCACAAAAGTCTTTAAGGCATTAGACCATTAAATGATCTTATGATTCTTTTGAATGGAGAGAAACGTTAAGGCGTTGGACCATTAACGATCTCTTGTTTTTGAAAGGAGAGAAACGTTAAGGCGTTGGACCATTAACGATCTCTTGGGGTGGTCGACAAAAGCGGGGCTTTTGCTCCTACGTATCCTCAATTGTGATGAGGAAATCATACCTACGTAGTTCTTGCAAAAGCGGTAAAGTTACATGTTGATTTTATGATTTTGAACGGTCCATGTTAACCGATAAAAGCAAAGAGGATCATTTAAGGCGTTGGACCTTAAAATGATTTTTAGTGATTTTTGTGGACAAAGCTTGATTTGTGAGTTGATTTTATCCTTAGTTTCACTTTGGTTATTAGTCAATTCATTCAAGGAAACTTCCAAAGAAAAAATGTCCGATTGATTTTTTTGATTATTTTATTATTATTTTTCAAGATATTTTGATTATTTTATTATTATTTTGCCCTTTTTTTTTGGTTTAATCGTGGTTACAGGGTGAACGATCAGTTAGATTTGATTTTAACGGTGATTAAACGAGATTACAACACAAATGATCGGTTGAAATTTATTTTATCATTTATTGGGCGAGAAACGACTTAAATAAACGGTTAAAAGCTCGTTAAAAAGGGTACGGAAAATAAACGTAATGAAAGTAAATGTACACAAAACAAGTAGGGACCACTAAGGGTGCATAGAATGAATTGAAAGATTCGATTTCGAGAACTTACCGGTTGAAGATCGAAGAACGACGAAGAACGAACAAAGAATGATGAAGAATCTCCACGAAATCGCTTATGGAAACGTCTCGAAAGCATTACGGAAACACCTCGGCTTGGATTTTTTCCACGAAAACAATTTTTCTCACTAATTTCGAGAGATTTCTCAATACCAGAAGGGCTGAACCTTTTTGCTCTGCCCTCTTTCCCCTATTTATAGGAGAAAAGAGGGAGGTGGTTGCCGCCCAGCTCGCCTAGGCGAGCAGGGTTGCTTCCACTAGAAGGCACCGCCTTCTTTTGGAACCCTCAAGAAGGCCTGAGTGGGCCTGGTTTCTATTTGCACCCCCTTTTTCACTAAATACACCCCCATTTGTGTTTTTCTATTGATTTCTTTCTGAAACGTTGCAGAACTTTACGGATTACGTAACGACACCTATTTTGTTTCCGGAATGTTGCAAAACTGAACGAATTACGCAACAATGCTCGTTTTCCTTCCGGAATGTTGCGAAACTTTACGGATAACACTGTATAGGCTCAGGGTTCAATCAATCAATAATTCATTTAGCTCAAACAGGGTACAAGGGATAATTCATTCAAGCACATGGTCAGCTTTTTGGCTAAGTGGCTATCACAATCAAAAATGGCCTTCATCATCCTCAATTTCATCCATTCAGTCCAAACTTCAGAGATTCACGCAAAAATCAGTACTAAATGATAGTCGTTTCTCTCCAAATTTAAGGATCACACTCTCACTAGGATATGGTTAATGCATTCCTTCACAATCAATTTGACAAATTGACTAACATTTTCAATCATAATTCCAATCACATGCTCATTCTCTTCTAATGACTGCAAGCTTGATCAAAACAATTCTCTAACCATTCCAATCCATTCAAATCATACAATTGCTCATTCAAATCATTCTCAAACACTCATTTCATACAAAGCAATCCACTGCATACAAAGTTCAACCAATTCACTGTTCAATCAAGCTTTTTGTACAAGCAAACAAACAACTACACTACTGAAATTTAAATGCTGAAATTTAAAGAACTGAAACATAAAATCTGTAATTTAAATGATATAAATCATAAATAACTAAAAATAAACTAAAGTGTTCAGAATGAAAAAATTTAAACATCTTGCTCCTCCTATGGCTGGTCTTCATTCAAATCCAGTGCTGGAGCTGCTGATGAATCCTGTATAAGCTGCTCAAGCTCCGCAACTGGTGCAACATCCTTAGGTATATGTGCAGGGGCTGTAGATGGCTGTGGAGTCTAATCTGGAGTAGTCTCCTCCTCCTGAACCATGTGTGTACTTGCATCAAAATAAGAGGGTTCAGGAGGAGTGAGCTTATCCTCATCCTTTGCTGGTGCTGGTGCTAGTGCTGGTGGCTCCTCAATATCAGGCTCCTGGGCTATAGAGGCCCCACCCCCTCCAGAAGAAGAAGGCTGGTCTCCTGGCCATGCCACCTGAGCCTCAAACTCCTTCATGCTCATAATGGAAGGCAAGCCCAAGCCCTGAAGGCTCTACATGATAATGGACTACCCCCTGTGGATGCTTTGGAGCATGAAGTTCAGCATCTGTGGTGTAAAAATAAAATCTGATGGTCCCGCAGATAAAGGAGCTAGAAAAAGAGATGTGGATGCAGATAGGACAGATGGAACAGGTGCTGGAGCTGTGGAAGGGGGAACCTCAGAAGATGGGGGAGCCTCAGACCTCTTCCCCTTGGCCTTGCGCGGCCTTCTAAAAGTAACTGAGAGGTCATCTAGGTTCCAGTAGTTTTTCTTCACATAAGCCACATTAATAGCTGGACCGAGGCTCTCCAATGTCAAAGAATCAGAAATGACTCCCCTGGCTTTGTAAAGAGCAGTGATTAAGGTTGCAAACCCAAGCCTAGAAGAGTCATGCTGGGCAATCGTAGAAATTTGAGCTGAAATAATATAGCCTAGGTTCATATCCATCTTCTGAATGATTCCAAAAATCAACCTGGCCCTATCTAATGTGATATTAGATGTGTGAGAGGTAGGGACCAAGTTAGAGAAAGAAAGAACGCTCCATGTTTAAGTGAGCATGGTTAGATTCTTCCGTAAGATCTTTAGTGGCAGTCCATCAGCATTTAACTCGAATCCCCTTCCAGGGATGCATAATCAAGTTGCCAACTCCTATGGTTCTGGCTTCAAACAAAAAAACCTGGAGTATACTGGAAAGTTCTCCTCCTTCTCAAGTATCACTGGGGTCTTCAATAATGAGTTCAAGGTGTCTACCTTGAATTTCACCAAACAACCTCTCACCTTCACCTGCTTAGGTGGTTTATCCTCAAGGTCATAGAGGTTTGTGTAAAACTCCTTTAAGATGGCCACATCAATATTGCCATCCATAAAGTTTGTCAACTCCTTGTGCCAGCTTTTGCGCTTGAGTTCTTCAGTAAATTCATCAAACTCAGAGTGATGGAGAATGACATTCCTTTCAGGTAGAATCTTCCTAGGCACCACAATATATGTGTATCTCTCCCAAGCCTCTTGGGATGTGAACCTGGATCTATCAAATCTAGCTTGGGTGGGTGTAGAGGGAGCTTTCCTCTTCTTAGATGCCATATGCACAACATAAGACAAACACAAGTTATTTTCACAAAAATAGAAAAATAAAACTGAAATTAGAGCTGGGCGCTTAGTGCAACATGCTGAGCTTAGTGCACCTTATGAAATTTACTCAAGCGCTAAGCGCAGCAAGCTAGCGCTTAGCTCGAGAACACAAAAAACATTTTTTTCTGCAGAATAGGCTTAGCGCACACCTGAGCTTAGCTTAAGTCTACGATTTCCAAAAATGCAAAGGATTGGAGCTTAGCGCAGCATGCTGGCGCTTAGCTCAGCCTCAACAGAAAGACACTTAGGCTTAGCGCACAGGACACGCTTAGCTTGACTACAAAAACTTAAAAAACAATGAGGGTGTTGAGCTTAGCGCAGCAAGGCACTTAGCTCAACGCACAACAACGGCTTAGCGCACAGGTACGCTTAGCCTTATTACAAAGAAAAACTTACAGAAGCAAAGTGGCGCTTAGCCGTACAGGTCCGGCTTAGCGCTGAACAAAAATTTTCAAAACCCTAAATGTTAGAACACTGGTCCCACTTAGTGCACAGACACGCTTAGCGGGCTCATCACTTAAGTTCATCAACAGGGATGAACGCGCTTAGCATGACAAGGTCCGTCTAGTGCGTTCATCTGGAAATCCCAAGTTTTAAGAGAAGCGCTTTCATTGCGATTTCCAGATAGAACTTCAGGGATCATCTCCCCTTTTTCAGCCACATTGCCCCTAATGGGCTTCTAGGTTACCAAAAATCCTACATTGACTAACCCTAATACTAATAACCTTAACCTAACAACAACTAACTAAGAAAAACAAGAAGTCATCTATCCTAAGGTTTGAACACTGAAAAGTAAAAATATAAATGTGCTAACTTACTTGAATTGTTCTTGAAATGAAGCAAAAATGTTGCAGAGAAGTAGTACGCACGTAGTAGAAAGTAAAAGAATGTGCTTAAAGATGAGAGGGTGCAGAGGTTTGGGTGCAAAGGTAGCAACCCAAGTGCCTCTGCCTTTGATTTATAAAAACTTAAATTTGTATAGCGCGCTTAGCACATAGTTGCGCTTAGCGTGCCAACATGACGTTTGAGTTTAAAACACTAGCACTTAGCCTAGTCTCACGCTAAGCCCAGCTTGAAGGTGTAAGGTCCAGTGAGCATCTGGGGCTTAGCGTAGTAGGCTGCGCTTAGCACTTTCTGCAGCACCAAAAATCTTTTTGCCATATGCGCTTAGCCTGAGATGCGAGGCTCAGTGTAACATCAAGCTTCAACTTACAGTGAGTAGTTTAGGCTTAGCGTAACAGGCGCGCTAAGCGCACTTCCAAGAGTTCAAAAACCGTAAGGGATTGGTGCTTAGCACCTCCTAGCCAGCTAAGCCCAGCTTAAAAGCTCAAGTTACAGAATGAATTTGGGGCTTAGCGCAGGATAGCGTGCTTGTTAGTCGGTGAAAATGACTAACTTTTGTGTATAAAACTTGTATAAATTGTATCAAAGTCTCCCAATTTATAGTTATTTTGTAATGTTATAAGTATTTTCTGTTAAGTATAGGTAATAAATACTTAGTATTTCCATTTTGTGTGTTAATAATCATTTTCTCTCAATTTCAGGTTAATTAGGTAAGCTTTGGAAAAGGCTATTTTCACCTTCTCGCTAAGCCAATCTGCTGGCTTAGCGAGCATCTACTAAGCACAACATTCCTGGGCTATGCACGAGGAAGAATCTAGAAGAAGATGAGCTATACAAGTTCGCTAAGCACACCGCTTCATCTCTCTAAGCGCCCTGCTTTAGTTCATCCGCTAAGCGAGAAAGGCGCGCTAAGCTAAAAATCACTAACGTGCGCTAAGCGGTCCATATGTGCGCTAAGCGCACGAGCAAGAACAAGGCCACCTATTTAAGCCTGAAATCAGATTATGTGAAGGGAGTTTGGACTGGGATTCAGAGCTTTGCATGTCTAGGGTTTCTAGAGAGAGAAAGGTCCAAGTTCCAGAGAGTTTTGAGAGATGTTTCTGTGTAAAGATCTGCTGAGACCAGAGCTCAAAGCAAGAGCTGATTTGAGAGATTGAGATGAGTTTGTGAGTGATTGCGAGATCCTAGAGGTGAACGAGACATCCTCACCACTTTTATTTTTGCAATCTTTCATCTTGCTCTTCTCTTTGTTGTTAAGAAGGTTTCTTGGTATGGAAAGCTAAATCGTCTGTTGGATCTTCCCTGTAGGTACCTGATGTAAATATATGTTTATCTATTTAATGATGTTTTGTGTGTTCTCTGTGTTATCTGCTTTTCATTCCAGTATGCCTTTACCTTGATCACGTAGATGCATGCTTTGTTAGGGTCATTCAATAGTGGAAACTGGTCTAACGCTAAAGTCCTTGATAGTGCAGGGCTGAGTTGTTGTGCTTTCACGAGGAATCAGGGTGCGATAAGTTAGTTGAGTATGTGTGTCTTAATGTGGTCCAGGTTGAGTTAAGTCTTACAAGAGGAATCTACAGACAATGCTTGATCAGGATTAGGCTAAGCTATCATGAGGAATCGGGCTTTAGTATTTCAGGAGACACCATAGAACACATGAGCATTGTTAGACAGAGAATAGCTTTTTAGCATCAGGCACCTATTAGGAAGACCAACATGTTCTCTACTTGTTTTTACACATCATTTCTCTCGCGTGATTTTCTTTCTTTTTGCATAGATAGTTTATACACTTGTTCATATTCACACTTACTTTTACACAATAGACGCCTATTTGCTGAAATAGCTTACCAAATAACACAAGTTCCCCGAGTGTTCGATACTTGGTTCTTACCGTTTTATACTACTTGTGCGATCCGGTGCACTTGCCGGAAGCCGAACAAGTTTTTGGCGCCATTGCCAGGGAACTTCTTTTTATTAGGGAAGTTAGCTCGTTTTTAGGTGTCTATTCTTTATTTGTTATTCTTTGATTGTTTTCTGTGAATATTCGTTCATAATTTCTATTTGTCTTTTCTTGTTAATCTGTATAACCGTTGTTCTGTTAGTATTTTGCATGTATAGACTCTCCTGCAGGTGATCTAGTCACTCCTAAATAAAGCAGCTCTTTTACCGCTATATCATGAAGATTATTATCTCAATTCCATTTATGAATTGTAATTTAGCCGATGGAGAGCATCATAAGGACAGTTGTTATTATTATTCTATAAATAATTTTGACTGGAAATAGGAACCGATCATGTACGATTACCATGAGAAAGAAAGAGCTCCAGATCTTGAAAGTATTTTGGCAGATTTCATGACGTACCAAGCAAGCTCTAAAGGTTATTGTTATTCTATGCAAAACCAGGGAATTCAATTTGAAAGGAACAGTCTTCTATAGGTTATCAATGGGAGTCATTCCAGCAATCTGAGTATCACAATAAAGCAGAAGGAGTTCTTAATCTGGATGATCTGTTATTGCAATTCAAAGATACGGTAGAATCAATACAACAGGCCTTTAGAAGGACTGAAACTCAGATTAGTAAGTTGATTGATGACATGACTAACACTATGACTAGAAAAGAGGAAGAGCGTACAGAGATTGAAACACATCAAGAAAGCATTTGTCAAGTTACCTCACTCCATCATCAATTGACCAACGAAGAGGAAACGCCTGAAGTCTCCAGTACTCCAGAATATCCCTACTTGGCTACTATTGGCTATGTTGGAGGGAAAGATAAAGGTAGGTTGGAACTCAACATAGAGGATCAAGAGATCTCTTTTGACCTCTTTGAGGCCATGAAACACCCAGATATGGGTGATGCCTGTTTTGAAGAAGAAGAGGTGGAACAGGAAATAGCATTATTAGCCACAACCATGGTACTACAGCCTCCCTTGGAAAAAGAACCTGGCTGTGGGAGATATTGCTTAGCTTCTGATGAAGAGCTTGATGATTCAAAAGATAGTTGTGTTGACCAGGTGGTTTTTGAAGAATTGGAAAAACTAAGACCAGCAGAAAAGCCCAAAGCAGAATTAAAGACCCTTCCGGCACATTTAAAATATGTATTTTTGGAAGAAGATGAGACCAAACCTGTTATAATTAGCAACTCTTTGAAGAAAGAAGAAGAAGATCAACTAGTGCAGATTCTAAAACGACGTAAAGCGACTATTGGTTGGCATATTTCTGATCTAAAAGGAATCAGTCCATTATATTGTATGCACAAAATCAATTTGGAAGCCAATTATAAGCCTGTGCGACAGCCCCAGAGAAGGTTGAATCCTATAATGAAGGAAGAAGTAAGAAAAGAAGTGCTTAAGTTATTAGAGAAGGGCATTATCTATCCAATTTCAGACAGCTCATGGGTTAGTCCTGTTCGATTTGTTCCAAAAAAAGGAGGGATGACAGTAATAAAAAATGATCAAAATGAACTAATTCCTACCAGAACAGTCACAGGGTAGAGAATGTGCATTGATTATAGAAAGCTTAATAAAGCCACAAGAAAAGATCACTACCCGCTTCCCTTCATGGATCAAATGCTTGAGAGACTTGCAGGGCAATCTTTCTACTGTTTTTTGGATGGCTACTTAGGTTACAATAAGATTGCAGTAGATCCTCAGGACCAAGAAAAGATAGCTTTCACATGTCCCTTTGGTGTTTTTGCTTATCGCCGCATGCCATTCGGGTTATGTAATGCCCCCGTTACTTTCTAGAGATGTATGATGGCTATTTTTGCTGACATGGTAGAAAAATGTATTGAAGTCTTCATGGATGATTTTTCAGTTTTTGTTGCATCTTTTGAGAACTGTTTAGCAAATCTAGAGAAAGTGTTACAACACTGTGAAGAATCCAATTTGGTGCTTAACTGGGAAAAATGTCACTTTATGGTTCAAGAAGGCATTGTGCTGGGACACAAGATTTCAAAAAGAAGGAATTGAGGTGGATAAAGCTAAATTAGATGTTATTGATAAGCTCCCATCCCCAGTCAATGTGAAAGGCATACGCAGTTTTTTGGGACATGCAGGGTTTTATCGGAGATTCATTAAAGATTTCTCCAAAATTGCTAAAACCTTAAATAATCTGTTGAACAAGGAAGCTGTGTTTGTATTTAATGAAGAATGTCTAGAAGCCTTTAACACTCTCAAAGCTAAACTGGTTTCTGCTCCTGTGATTACGTCACCAGACTGGGGGCAAGAGTTTGAATTGATGTGTGATGCAAGTGATTATGCAGTAGGTGCTGTACTTGGGCAGCGGAAAGGTAGAATATTCCATACCATCTATTATGCTAGCAAAGTTCTGAATGATGCTCAGATTAACTATGCCAGAACTGAAAAAGAATTATTGACAATTGTGTTTGCACTCGAGAAATTTCGGTCTTATCTAGTAGGATCAAAAATAGTAATTTACACTGATCACACAACAATTAAATATTTGTTGCGAAAAGCTGATTCCAAGCCACGATTGACCAGATGGATACTGCTGCTTCAAGAATTTGATCTGGTCATCAAGGACAAGAAAGGGTCTAAAAATGTAATAGCAGATCACCTATCCAGATTGGTGAATGAGGATGTCACTTCAAAGGAAGCTAAAATAAGAGATAAGTTCCTTGATGAATCTTTGTTTTCGATTGTAGGAAGACCCTGGTTTGCTGATATGGCCAATTTTAAAGCAGCAAGGGTCATACCTAAAGATCTCAATTGGCAGCAGAGAAAGAGGTTCTTCTATGATGCTCGACACTATGTCTGGGATGACCCACACTTGTTCAAAATAGGTGCAGATAATCTCCTTCGGAGATGTGTAACAAGTGAGGAGGCCAAGGGCATATTGTGGCATTTTCATAATTCACCATGTGGCAGGGATTATGGCGGAGGCAAAACAGCAGCCAAGGTCTTACAGTCAGGATTCTTTTGGCCAACACTGTTTAAAGATGCCCATCATCATGTCCTGAAGTGTGACCAATGTCAGAGAATGGGGGGGATTTCCCGAAGAAATGAGATGCCTCTGCAAAATATCATGGAAGTTGAAGTTTTTGATTGTTAGGGTATTGATTTCATGGGTCCATTCCCTTCATCCGCAGGGAATGAATATATTCTGGTGGTTGTTGATTATGTGTCTAAATGGGTGGAAGCTATGGCCACATCAAGGAATGATGCTAAGACAATGGTGAGATTTATCAAGAAGAACATTTTTTCTCGATTTGGGGTACCTCGAATATTGATCAGTGATGGTGGTTCACACTTCTGTAATACTCAGCTTCAAAAGGTATTGAGTCAATACCATGTGAATCATAGAGTAGCGTCCCATTACCATCCGCAAACCAATGGGCAAGTCGAAATATCCAACAGAGAATTAAAGAAAATATTAGAAAAAACAGTGGCATCAACCAGGAAAGATTGGTCAGCCAAATTGGAAGATGCATTATGGGCTTACATAACTGCATACAAAACTCCAATTGGTCTATCTCCTTTTCAAATAGTGTATGGCAAATCATGTCATTTACCGGTTGAAATGGAACACAAGGCATATTGGGCTCTTAAATTTCTGAACTTTGATGAGAAGGCATCCAGGGAGCACAGAAAGATTCAAATGTTGGAACTAGAAGAAATGCGATTAACAACTTATGAATCCTCACGACTTTACAAAGAAAAAGTCAAGACGTATCATGATAAGAAATTGTTAAAGAGAGAATTCAAACCAAGACAAGATGTGCTACTTTTTAATTCAAGATTGAAATTATTTCCTGGTAAGCTGAAATCCAAGTGGTCTGGACCTTTTATTATTAAGGAAGTTCGATCTTATGGTGCAATAGAGCTATATGACCCACAATCTCAGAATCCAGATAGGACATGGGTTGTGAATGGCCAGAGGTTAAAATTGTATCATGATGATGAATTTACAAGGACATAGGGCACTGTTCATTTGATCACCCAGTGAGGTAAAATCGTCAAGCTAATGATGTTAAAGAAGCACTTCCTGGGAGGCAACCCAGTTTTAAATTCTGTTATTTTTGTTTTGTTTTATGCATTTAAATCATTTGGAACTTGCTATGTAATATGTACATAGGAGTATATCAGCCAATCTTTGAATGCTTAACATAAGGGTTTCAATTTCATGGAAAAGGATTGAAAAATAACTCAGAAAATATTTTATGAAAAAACAGTCCTTTCGCTAAGAGCAAGTCTGGCGCTAAGCGCATCTTTGTTCATGCGCTAAGCTGCGAGTCTTAAGCGCTTAGCGCCCAACCCTTGCATCTGAGGCTGATTTGGTTCGCTAAGCTAGCCAAGGTTGAGCTAAGCTAACTTCGATTCGATCTGAATTCAGCTAAGCTTCAGCCTGATCGCTAAGCGACAGCTTATCCGTGGCTAAGCGGGACCTATTATCGCCAAGCGCAATCCCTTACGGCCTTAATTGAGGTCCAAGACGCTAAGCGCCAGTCATGGCAGCTAAGCGAGATTCATTGTGGTAATGTGAGCGCTAAGCGAGTCAATCTCATCTAAGCGCATCCTCCCCTGTACTTAAGATGCATCATTTTAGCTAAGCTGGCTAGAGCCAAGCTTAACGAGAGCTGTAGCTTTTCTAATCTGCAGACCTCACTAAGTGGACACACCCTCGCGCTAAGCCTAGTTTTTGTGTAAAAAAAAATTGATTTTCAATTTGAAACGTCGGCTAAGTGCGCGGATTCGCTAAGCAACAGGTCTTGAAAAACCAAACATCTCTCTCGCTTGGCGAGACATTTCGCTAAGTGCGAGTGTCGAAAATCGCTTGGTTAAGTGTAACTTCAGGACATTGACAAGTGCTGAACGTAAGGGACAGTTGGAGAATTCTGTACAAACACCATTTTCTCTTTCTCCCTCTCTCATCCAATTTTGCATCTGCATTGTGTTTACTGCATCAACAATTCAAGTAAGTTCCATACAATCTCTTTCTATGTTGGTTTGCTCAACCTTAGGTTAGACAACATTTAAAACTAGCTTCAGGAATTGTAGGACTGTAGTATATTTAGAAGTACTTAAAATTTAGGATTTTGTATAGGTTGTTTGATGTAGATTGTGTTATAAACTTGTCATGTGTGATTTGACTGTAAAGGCTCCAATATTTGAAGAAAATGCACAGTGTTTTTTGCGCTTTTTCTGGAAAATGCAATGAGCTTGCTTAGTGAGCTTGTCGCGCTCAGTGAACTTATCTATATTTGTTGCATATATGCATTTTATGGAAGACCTCGCTGAGCGTGATTATCGCACTGAGCGAGTGCATCAGTGTTAGTTGAATTCTTCTGAAGAAATTGCTGAGCGCATCTATTGCGTTAAGCGAGCTGACTTCGAAAGGATGAATGTTCATCCTCTTGATGAAGTATTGATGGCTAAGCGAGGCTAATTCGCTAAGCCTAGATAACTTAATCAGAAGTTTTTGCTAACAGCCGCGAGCTATGCCGCCAATCTCTGGGCTAAACGAAATTTGTTGCGGCAGGTGCTGGCTAAGCGAGCCCTCTTTCGCTAAGCGGTATATATTGTTTGTGAGGACCACTAAGCGAGTTCCATTTTGCTAAGTGGCCTTTGTATTTCTTTTAATTTGACTTTTGCAAATGTTCACATTCTTTTCTTGCAGATGGCATTGAGAAAGAGAGCAAGAACTAAAGACATCCCTTCATCTTCCAACTTACCTCCTCCGACAGAACCCATGGAACCAGATGCTCAACAAGCTCATCCCATGATTCCTATGTTGCAGAGCTTATTCAGGGGGCAGTTGATGATTGTATACAACCAGCAAGAGTTAGCTCACAACAAGCCAGTTATATCCATGGAACAATTTCTAGAAATGGTGGCCTGGCTTGAAGCTTAGCTTCCTCTAGGGAGGTCCCCCAAGGCTGTTCCTTCCAGTCATGTACCAGCAAGGACAGAGCCAAGACCAGCTGAGCCACAACCTCCGGTAGCAGATCCACTTGCTTCTCCGGAGGTTGAAATACTATCTCCTCCACCAGCTCCATCGGCACCACCTCTGATAATCATTCTCGATGACTCAGCTGATGAAACTGCTGCTCCTTCTGATTCACCATCGTGTTCCAAAATGCACACACAAGGCCTCAATTTATAGCCTAAGTGTTATACAAAATTGGAGGGAACTTTGAATTTCTATTCAAATTTCACTTGAATTTGAATTTGTGGAACCAAATTTGGAGCCAAAATTTCACTAATTATGATTTGTGAATTTCAGCTATGGTTCAGTCCACTAATCTAGGATCAAATCCAAGATTCTCCACTAAGTGTGCTTAGGTGTCATGAGGCATGTAAAGCATGAAGGGCATGCACAAATTGTGACTATATGATGTGGCAATGAGGAGTAGCAAGCAAATGCTCACCTCCCCCTTAGGCTGGTATGAAATTTAATTGGATTGAGCTTCTTCAAATTCAATTAAATTTCTCTCCCAAGACACACATCAAATAGTGCACTCAATGTATGTGAAATTACAAAACTATCCCTGATACAAAAACTAGTCTAGGTGCCCTAAAATACAAGGGCGGCAAAATCTTACATTACTATGGTACCCTCCTTACACTATGGAGTCTTAAATACATGGCCCAAAAATAATGAAACCCTAATCTAATATGTACAAAGATAAGTGGGCTCATACTTAGCCCATGGGCCCAAAATCTACCCTAAGGCTTATGAGAATCAAAGGGCTTTCTCCTGCATCTCTGGCTCAATCTTCTTAGAGTCTTCTATCCAATTCCCTTGAGGGTAGGATTACATCAATATTGAAATGAGATGATGTTGATGTTGATGATGTCATTGTGATGATGTGTGTTGTGTATGTACATGGGGGGTGCAGTGACCAAGTTAGATGTCCCTGAAGTGGCATCTCCAATCACCTTTCCTCCTTCTCCATTCCGCTACCATTGATCTTCAAGAAGCAAAGGACTCCATTGATGAAGAAGATCCAAGGCCTACAAGCTTCATATGATATTCTCAGCATCAACATCATCTCAATGACATCATCAATATCAACATCATCTCACATCAACATTATCATAAACATCAACATCATCATTATCATAGACATCAACATCATCTTATATCATTATTATCATCAACATTATCTCATCTCTATGTTGTCAACATCATCGGTAATCGTATTCCTCCTATATATACATATAAATTTTATGCCATGGATTCACACTCCCCAGGTCTTTAGACAACACAAGTCTCATACAACAATAGTATCATTCACAATTTCAATCATCAATAACAAATAAGTTGCATGTCATTAGTCAAAAACACAATTTTTCATGAAAACTAGCATGCAATAGGGATAGACATACATCAATATAGTTGGGTTCCCTGACCCCAAGTATGGTGTCAATGCGATAAAGCAAAGTAAACTCCCCTCACATATCATTATCTCTCTATCAACTCCTCTCTACGTCATTCAGAGGTCTCTCACGTTCAAGTTCGTCTATCGAAACGCAAAGTCCTTAGAGAAACTACAAAAGAAAGGATTGAGAGTTTCTTTCTCTATCGAATCCTTGAGGTGGATTTTGAGGATTCCTCATCAATTAAAATGTTTTTCTCCAAGCAGTGGTTCAGCGATAAACAATGGCAGCTTGTGGTGACCACCGGTGGTCGTGGGTGATGGAGAATAAGGTGTTAGGGTTTGGGTGGTCATTTGGAGTGAAAATTCATGTTTTTCACACTGAAGAACGTATTTAAAATTGAGCTCATATCGCTAAGCAAAATTCAACTTTCAGCGTTGAGCACGACATTTCGCTCTAAGCACAATTTCTCTGCTGGTTGGAATTACGCTTAGCGCGTTGACCTCGCTGAGAGAATTTTCTCCTTGTGTTAGAATTGCGCTTAGTGCACTTGTCTCGCTAAGAGAGATGTCCAATAGTGTTACTTTACAAATCCCAATGGTCACAACGTGAAATCTTGGGTTACAAATCTACAGTCCAAATTTGAAGGAAAACCAACGAGTAACCAGTCCGAGATCACGGTTTTACTAGAACAGGTTTGGGTTGTAGACAAAGGATCAAGCTGATGTTTTGATGATGCCAAAAGATTACATGCGTCTCAAAGCTTTATTCAAGACAAAGCAATTAAAGATATTCAAGATGGATGATCAAGACAGTCTATAGAGTCTTAGAAAGGGTATATTAAATAGGAAGTGAATTCCAATTGAAGTAGCAAAAGGTTTGGCCATGAAAATTAAGTTAAAAAGTATTTTACAAGAAATTTACTCTCTGGTAATCAATTACCAGAGGATGTAATCGATTACCAGTGGCCAAAACTAATTTACAACAGCTATTAAAATTTGAATTCAAAATTTGCCCAGTGTAATCGATTACACATATATGGTAATCGATTACCAGCAGTTTCTAAACGTTTTAATTCAAATTTTAAAGCTTGTAATCGATTACACATATACTGTAATCGATTACCAGTGTAGATTTTCAGAAAATATTCTCAACAGTCACATCTTTTTATGTGGTTCTTGAATGGCTATCAAAGGCCTATATATATGTGACTTGAGACACGAATTTGCTAAGAGAGTTTTTCAGAACAAAAAGGTCTTATCCTCTTATAAAGCAAAATCGTTTTATCCTCTTACAAATTCCTTGGCCAAATTACTTGTGATTCAATAAGGAATTATTTGAGTGCTCAAATTGTTCAATCTATCTCTTTCAAGAGAGATTTCTTCTTTTCTTCTTCTTCATTCTGAAAAGCGATTAAGAGACCGAGGGTCTCTTGTTGTGAAAGAATTCTAAACACAATGGAAGGGTTGTCCTTGTGTGTTTAGAACTTGTAAAAGGAATTTACAAGATAGTGGAACTCTCAAGCGGGTTGCTTGGGGACTGGACGTAGGCACAAGGGTGTGGCCAAACCAGTATAAATCTGAGTTTGCATTTTCTCTTCCCTTAAACTCCTTTATTTATTATTGTTTTATATTCATATTCAAATTGTTCTATTTGAATCAATATTTAAGAAATTCATTATTAAGGGAATTTATAACTTGAATAGAAAGTTAAATAGAATTTTTAATTGGGGAAATAAGTTGTAATATCTTAATTCAACCCCCCCTTCTTAAGATATCTGAGGCCACTTGTCCAACAAGTGGTATCAGAGCTTCATTCTTGTATAAAGTTTAGAAGCTTCAAGAATTATGGCCTCATCAAACTACTTGTTTCCCGAGGGAAATTCTATAAATAGACCTCCCATCTTTAATGGAGTGGGTTACCACTACTGGAAAACCCACATGCAAATCTTTATAGAGGCACTAGATTTAAATATTTGGGAAGCCATAGAACAAGGACCATATGTTCCCTCTATAATAGCCGGAAGTGCAACAATAGAAAAACCTAGAGCAGATTGGACTGAGGAAGAAAGAAGATTAGTACAATATAATTTAAAGGCCAAAAATATTATTACATCTGCCTTAGGAATAGATGAATACTTTAGGGTTTCAAATTGTAAAAGTGCTAAGGATATGTGGGATACACTACAAGTAACACATGAAGGCACAACAGATGTTAAAAGATCTAGGATAAACACTTTAACTCGTGAATATGAACTTTTTAGGATGAATATAAATGAAAGTATACAAGACATGCAAAAGAGATTCACACACATAGTTAATCATCTTGCATCTCTAGGAAAAAATTTTCAAAATGAAGATCTAGTAAATAAAGTTTTAAGATGTCTTAATAGAGAATGGCTACCAAAGGTAACAGCCATCACAAAATCTCAAGATTTGTCTAGTATGTCTCTTGCTACGTTATTTGGAAAATTGCAGGAGCATGAAATGGAATTATTGAGATTAAATCAACATGAAGAAACTGATAAGAAGAAGAAGGGAATCGCTCTTAAAGCCTCATCTGCAATCCAAGAAGACAGTGATAAAGAAGATTCAATTGACTTGGATAATGATGAAGATATTAATCTTTTTGTAAAAAGATTCAACAAGTTCCTGAGAATCAGAGGAAATCAAAAGCGACCCAATTTTAAACCTAAAAGAAGGACAAAAACTTCATCCTCTACTCTAAAATGCTTTGAGTGCAATCAACCTGGACATCTGAGGGTTGATTGTCCCATCTTCAAGAAAAAGATGGAGAAGTCTGAAAAGAAAAATATCAATGAAAAGAAATTGAAGAAAGCATACATTACATGGGATGAAAACGATATGGAATCTTCTGAAGATTCAGAAAATGAAGAAATAAACCTCTGCTTTATGGCTAAAAGTTATGAAAGTGATGAAGAAGTAACATCTTCAAACAACTTATCTATTTCTTTTGATGAATTGCAAGATGCATTTGCTGATCTGCATAAAGAGTCAATTAAACTTGCAAAGTTAGTTTCATCTTCAAAGAAAACAATTTCAAATTTAGAAAATGAAATTTCAAAATTAAACAAAGAATTAGATCATCTTAGAAATGAAGTCTCAATTTCTAAACCAAATGAAAAAGTTCATATTTCTACTATTTCTGACAAGAAAATGTCAGACTCTTGTAGTTGTTGTGAAAAGTATGAAAATGAAATCAAAGAGTTGAAAAACTCACTTGCAAAATTTTCTTATAGTAAAAATAATTTAGATGTCATATTAGGAAAACAAAGACATGTCTCTAATAAGGCTGGACTAGGATATAAATATGAAAAACAACAAAAATTTCATAAAAACTTCTCTACTTCCACACAAAAATATAATTCTAGTTTTATCACATGTTTTTACTGTGGAAGAAAAGGGCATGACACATCTACATGCTATTTTAGAAGAAATTGTAACAATATTAAAATGATTTGGGTCCCAAAAGGATCCTTTATTCATACTAACACACAAGGACCCAATAAAGTTTGGGTACCTAAGTCACAACCTTGATTTTGTAGGAACCCTTGAGGAAATAGTGGTACATAGATAGCGGATGCTCAAAACATATGACGGGAGACACATCAAAATTCACACATATCTCTCCTAAGAAAAGCGGACATGTAACTTATAGTGAAAACAACAAAGGTAGAATTCTTGGAGTTGGAAAAATAGGTACAAATTCTTCAACCTCCATTAAAAATGTTCTACTTGTTGAAGGTCTTAAACATAGTCTGCTTAGTGTGAGTCAATTATGTGACAAAGGCTATCTGGTATCATTTGATTCTCAAAAGTGTGTCATTGAACATAAACATGATACGAATATAAAGCATATAGGGTTTAGAGTCAACAATGTTTACATGATAGACTTAAGTCAAAAACTAGATAATAGTCAATGTTTTCTTAGTAAAGATGATGATCCATGGTTGTGGCATAAACGGATTGCACATATAAACATGGAACACTTAAATAGATTAATATCAAAAGATTTAGTTGTTGGTTTGCCAAAACTAAGATTTGAAAAAGATAGGCTATGTGATGCATGTCAAAAGGGAAAACAAACTAGAGTTTCTTTCAAATCTAAAAACATTGTTTCAACTACTCAACCCTTACAATTACTTCATATGGATTTGTTTGGTCCTTCCAGAATCATGAGTTTTGGAGGAAGTTACTATGCTCTTGTTATAGTTGATGATTATTCTAGATACACATGGACTCTTTTTATCACTCATAAGAATGATGCATTTCAAGCATTTAGAAAACTTGGCAAAAATCATTCAAAATAAGAAAAATCTAAAGATTATATCTATTAGGAGTGATCATGGGGGTGAGTTTGAAAATAAAGAATTTGAATTATTTTGTGATAAGCATGGGATTGAGCATAACTTTTCTGCACCAAGAACCCCTCAACAAAATGGTGTTGTTGAAAGGAAAAATAGATCTTTGGAAGAGATTGCTAGAACTTTATTAAATGATACTCCTCTTCCAAAATACTTTTGGGCTGAAGCCATTAACACTTCATGCTACATTTTAAATAGGGCTTTAATAAGACCCATTTTAAAGAAAACTCCATATGAATTGTTCAATGGCAGAAAACCAAACATCTCACATCTTCATATCTTTGGTTGTAAATGTTTTGTATTGAATAATGGAAAAGATAACTTAGGAAAATTTGATGCTAAGTCAGATGAAGGTATTTTCCTTGGATATTCTCTGCATAGTAAAGCTTATAGAATATATAATAAAAGAACAATGACAATTGAAGAGTCTATACATGTTTCCTTTGATGAGTCTAATGCCATTCTTCCAAGGAAGGATTTTTTAGATGATATTTCAGATTCCTTAGAAGATACACATATTCATGGAAATGATTCTAAAGAAAAAGACGAAGGAAGCAATGAGGATTCTCAAGATAATGGGGCTAGAGGAAATAATGAACTTCCAAGAGAATGGAAAGCCTCAAGAGATCATCCCCTCGATAACATTATTGGTGATATATCAAAAGGGGTAACAACTAGACACTCTCTTAAAGATTTATGCAATAATATGGCTTTTGTATCTATGATTGAACCTAAAAATATAAAAGAAGCCATAGTAGATGATAACTGGATCATTGCCATGCAAGAAGAACTGAATCAATTTGAAAGAAACAATGTGTGGAAATTGGTAGAAAAACCTAAAAATTATCCTGTCATAGGAACAAAATGGGTTTTTAGAAATAAATTAGATGAACATGGCATAATTATTAGAAATAAGGCTAGGTTAGTAGCAAAAGGGTATAATCAAGAAGAGGGAATAGACTATGAAGAAACATATGCTCCAGTTGCAAGATTAGAAGCCATTAGAATGCTCTTAGCATATGCATCCACAATGAATTTTAAACTCTATCAAATGGATGTTAAAAGTGCTTTTCTAAATGGTTTAATTCAAGAAGAAGTATATGTTGAACAACCCCCAGGCTTTGAAATCCCGGATAAACGAAATCATGTTTATAAATTGCAAAAGGCTCTTTATGGTTTGAAACAAGCCCCTAGGGCGTGGTATGAACGTTTAAGTAATTTTCTTCAAGAAAAAGAATTTTCTAAAGGAAAAGTGGATACAACATTGTTCATAAAGAGAAAGCATAATGATATTTTGTTGGTTCAAATATATGTTGATGATATAATTTTTGGATCTACTAATGATTCATTGTGCAAGGAGTTTTCCCTTGATATGCAAAGTGAATTTGAAATGTCAATGATGGGAGAACTAAAGTACTTCCTGGGATTACAAATCAAGCAAACTCAAGAAGGTATATTCATAAATCAATCCAAGTACTGCAAGGAATTGATCAAAAGATTTGGGATGGAAAGTGCAAAACACATGGCTACACCAATGAGCACTAGCTGTTACTTAGATAAAGATGAATCTGGTCAATCTATAGACATGAAACAGTATCGAGGTATGATCGGATCTCTTCTCTATTTATCTGCTAGTAGGCCTGATATTATGTTTTGTGTATGCATGTGTGCTAGGTTTCAATCCAACCCCAAACAATCACATTTAAGTGCAGTTAAGAGAATCATGAGATATCTATTAGGTACAATAAATTTAGGATTATGGTATCCTAAGAACTCAACATGTAACTTAATAGGATATTCTGATTCTGACTTTGCCGGATCTAAAACTGATAGAAAAAGCACAAGTGGAACTTGTCAATTCATTGGATCCGCTCTTGTCTCATGGCATAGTAAGAAACAAAACAGTGTTGCCTTATCCACTGCTGAAGCGGAATATATTTCTGTCGGCAGTTGTTGTGCACAGATTTTATGGATGAAGCAACAATTATTTGATTATGATATTCTTCTTGATCGAATACCTATTAGGTGTGATAACACTAGTGCCATAAATCTATCCAAAAACCCTGTACAACATTCTAGAACAAAACATATAGAAATTAGGCACCATTTTCTAAGAGACCATGTTCTAAAGGGAGATTGTTTGCTAGAGTTTGTTGATACAAAGAATCAGCTTGCTGATATCTTTACAAAACCTCTCCCAAAGGATATTTTCTTTTCAATAAGAAGAGAATTAGGACTTTTAGATCTTAGTGATTTGGATAGGTAAAGTTTTATGATTGATTGATTAATTTACTCTTATGATTGATTGTTTATATGTTACTTTTATGTATTCCTGTTTGTTTTATAGTTGAATAATTGATTTAAGTGCATTAGTAGTGATGATTAATCATATTAGATGTGTTTAGAATAGACATAGATATTTTTTTAAGAAACTAGCCTAAGTTATGTTCTGGTAATCAATTACCATACATTGCAATCGATTACACAAGAACAAACAGCCTGTAATCGATTACAACATCATGTAATTGATTACCAGAAGGCTCATTACTCCTGTAATCGATTACCAAGCCTTGTAATCGATTACAATTCGTCCTCATCTATAAATATTCACGAAATCAGAGCTGTTGCGCAGCCACAGCCTCCTTTCACGTCTCCTCCATACCTAAAACTTCAAATCTTCGAATCTCACTCAATTCTTCACCAAATCATGTCCCGTAAAGCCCAATCTTCCTCTTTTTCACTCCTCTTTCACTTCCACCGATTAAAATCCACTAAAACTTCATCAAATGGCAGAGCCATCGAAGAAGAGAAAGGGATCATCCTCCACCGCTGCTGCTGCTGCTCATCGCCGCCACGGACCATCTGAAGCATCCACAACACCTATTCATCCATCTTTATCATCACCAAGATCATCCACATTGTTTTCTTCCAATAATCAGCGTCTACGGTACCTCTCTCAATTTTCTTCTAGGATCATCTTAGACCCTAAGTACCTAGATGTAGAGTTCTTTAATGATGGAACGCTTGATTGCTATCAAGTGTTTCAAAATTCTGGCCTTGTTGATTTCATGTCATTAAAACTGCCACATTATCCTGAACTTGTAAAGGTCTTCTACTGCAATTTGAAAATTCAGGATGGCATTATTTCCTCTGAGGTGCATGGTATTCCTATGATCATTGATCAGTCCTTATTCTTTTCTTTAACTCATTTACCCAGTCAAGGTGCACCTTTTGAGGGCACCATTGTTGATGACTGGAAATTTGATTATTCTAGTCATGATGCTCGCCGCATGGTCTGCAATGATCAGGCTGAAATGACCGGTAGATTGCTGGCCGGATCATTAACTTTTGATAATCGCATCATGCACTATATAATTGTTAGAATTTTACTTCCCCGGCCTTCAAATTTAGCACAAGCCTCTGAGGAGGATTTGATTCTGATGTGGGCTTTTCTCACCGGTCGTCAGATCGACTGGGCCCATTTGGTTCGGTACCGAATGCATAAGGCATTACGGGCCAATGCACCTCTACCTTATCCACAATTGATAACTTTGTTTCTGCGTCATTTTCAAATTCCGCTTGATGATGAGCCATTTGTTCAAGTCAAGCGTTCCTTTGCAATTGGTGCTGGTGCTGTGACTTCCTTTGGTTACCGTAAGGATCAGAATGGTCAATGGCTGAAGAAAGATGCACTCCCTCCTCAAGATGAGCGTACTCCTTCACCTCCTCCTCAGCGTGAAGATTCAACACTCCTGAATGAAGTCCTTACCGAATTACGAGGTCTTCGTTCTTATGTTGGTGAACGTTTCGACTCCTTGGATACACGCTTTGCCGGCATGGATATTCGCCTCACACAAGTTGAAGAAGATGTCTCCTTCATCCGTACTTGCTTTGATCCACCACCACCGCCTCCATCATCCTCTTAGATTAATTGTTATTATTATTATGACTGAGTCTTATTAGTAATTAAGTATTCTTAGTACTTTGTTTTATCGCCGTGTATTTGGCTTTTTGTTGCTCTAGTTATCGTACTCTTGCACTATTATTATATTTCAGGACTTTGCTTTGGTTGGTTATGACAATGTGTGGCTTTATTTTGGTTTCATGTTTGGCTTTGTTTGGATTTTGTTTGTATTGCTTAGCTCTTTTTGATGTTGCCAAAGGGGGAGAGAACTTGAGAAAGCTTGGGTTAGAAATCAATTAGAAATTTTTTCATTAAGTAAAGTTAGGCATACATGCCAAAAGATAGGGGGAGTAAGGGTTGTGTGAACGTGCTATCATCTTGTATATAGTTTGTCTTGATTTCAGGGATTGTCATCATCAAAAAGGGGGAGATTGTAGACAAAGGATCAAGCCGATGTTTTCATGATGCCAAAAGATCACATGCGTCTCAAAGCTTTATTCAAGACAAAGCAATTAAAGATATTCAAGATGGATGATCAAGATAGTCTATAGAGTCTTAGAAAGGGTATATTAAATAGGAAGTGAATTCCAATTGAAGTAGCAAAAGGTTTGGCCAAGAAAATTAAGTTAAAAAGTCTTTTACAAGAAATTTACTCTCTGGTAATCGATTACCAGAGGATGTAATCGATTACCAGTGGCCAAAACTGATTTACAACAACTATTAAAATTTGAATTCAAAATTTGCCCTGTGTAATCGATTACACATATATGGTAATCGATTACTAGCAGTTTCTGAACATTTTAATTCAAATTTTAAAGCTTGTAATCGATTACACATATACTGTAATCGATTACCAGAGCAGATTTTCAGAAAATATTCTCAACAGTCACATCTTTTTATGTGGTTCTTGAATGGCTATCAAAGGCCTATATATATGTGACTTGAGACACGAATTTGCTAAGAGAGTTTTTCAGAACAAAAAGGTCTTATCCTCTTATAAAGAACAATCGTTTTATCCTCTTACAAATTCCTTGGCCAAATTACTTGTGATTCAATAAGGAATTATTTGAGTGCTCAAATTGTTCAATCTATCTCTTTCAAGAGAGATTTCTTCTTCTCTTCTTCTTCATTCTGAAAAGGGATTAAGAGACCGAGGGTCTCTTGTTGTGAAAGAATTCTAAACACAAAGGAAGGGTTGTCCTTGTGTGTTTAGAACTTGTAAAAGGAATTTACAAGATAGTGGAACTCTCAAGCGGGTTGCTTGGGGATTGGACGTAGGCACAAAGGTGTGGCCGAACCAGTATAAATCTGAGTTTGCATTTTCTCTTCCCTTAAACTCCTTTATTTATTATTGTTTTATATTCATATTCAAATTGTTCTATTTGAATCAATATTTAAGAAATTCATTATTAAGGGAATTTATAACTTGAATAGAAAGTTAAATAGAATTTTTAATTGGGGAAATAAGTTGTAATATCTTAATTCAACCCCTCCTTCTTAAGATATCTGAGGCCACTTGTCCAACATGGGTAAAACTTGAAATCTCACAATTTCAACATAAGTCAATCAAACTCCGAATAACCTAACATTCACATCAAGCAATCACACATAACTAATTCACACAATACGTCAACTCATCCAAATCAATCAAATAACACAAGAAATACATTAAGCATTGATTTTCAGTTAGTGAAATGCGCTACAACACACGAATAAAGATTTCCCTTGGCTTTCACTTCAACAATCCACAAAACATATACATGAAGTGTGAATTCATTGAAGAGGTGTTCCAAGAACCTGTCCACAGAGAGTTTATTTCTACATCTACACCTGAATGGACAAGGTATGACTATCAACACACACCATCAGAGACCTATAGGGCTCTACCTACAAATGTTATTGTTTCTCTTGAGACTCCTAAATGGATGCTACCAGTGCATCCCAACCTGGTCAGGCTGCAACCACACTGGTTAATCCCTAGTACACAACAATGTATGTGTCCATCCATGGAGGAAAAACCAGTGGAGGCGTGGGAGAAGATGAAGAAGAAAGGCACCTAAGATCACATCCCTCTTGCAACATTTTGATAAAATCACAATGGACCCATCATTGGAAGTCCAACCTCCACAAGTCAAGTGGGAGAAGAAGATTAGTGTTTAGACGCTCCCATTGAAGCTATTACCAATAAATCCTGCTAATCTAATTCTGAGTCTTGATGAATACTCAATGATAGGTGGGATACTTGAACAGATGTACACATTCAACCAAGCCATTGCATATCCACCTGAATTACATATCAACATGACCACTGACATCAAAATGGTGTCTAATTGAGTCTTTCCACGTCTGTCCATAAAAGATGAAGGAAATAAGAAGGGCTTCAAGGTTTATTAGAATGAAAAATTGCCTAGTAGAAACATGAAGGTGGAATGGATAAACCACCCAAGGAATTGGAGTTCCTTCTTGAGTGGCAAGAGGTTCGTTAAGAAGCTAATTGTAACACCCCAATTTTTTAGTGTTAGAAATATATCATCATCATCACCATTACCTTATCTAATGATTTATTTGTATTCAAAGTTATAAAGACTATATTGTGTTATCTTATTATCATATTATATTATATTTGTATTTATTGTTATTATTACATTATTGGGTTGCAAGTTGTACTATTATTATATCTAAAATATTAGATTAAATTAATAGAAATAAGATAGTAAAATATAAAAGAACAACTAGAGTTTAATAAGGGACTAAAACTTACAATTCACACCCCACCCATGTCTTATAAAAAGGAGACACTACTACAAAAAGCAGTTTTAACATCGGCTTATTAACATCGGTTTTGTACAAAACCGATGTTAAGTTAAACGCGGTGGCATATTTGTAAATAAAGTATCCTTCTTAACATCGGTTTTCCAAAAAACCGATGTTAATGCATACACGTTAACATCGGTTTTTCAAAAACCGATGTTAACTAATGATGTTAACATCGGTTTTTCAAAAACCGATGTTAACGTATAATATGTTAACATCGGTTTTCCAAAAAACCGATGTTAATGCATACACGTTAACATCAGTTTTTTAAAAACCGATGTTAACTAATGATGTTAACATCGGTTTTTCAAAAACCGATGTTAACGTATGATATGTTAACATCGGTTTTCTAAAAAACCGATGTTAATGCATACACGTTAACATCAGTTTTTAAAAAATCGATGTTAACATCATTAGTTAACATCGGTTTTTGAAAAATCGATGTTAACGTATGATATGTTAACATCGGTTTTCCAAACAACCGATGTTAATTCATACACGTTAACATCGGTTTTTCAAAAACTGATATTAACTAATGATGTTAACATCGGTTTTTCAAAAACCGATGTTAACGCATGATATGTTAACATCGGTTTTCCAAAAAACTGATGTCAATATAAACTTTTTTTAATTATTTATATATTTTAAAAAAAATCATATATTACGTTATTAATTATATTTTAATTAAAAAATATAATAATTAAGAAAAAATTATAAATTCAAAAGGTAAACATTTAAAATTTTGAACTAAATTTTTAAAATGAATTTCGTAATTTTAATTTTATTATTATTTAATCAACAAAATTTGACCAGACTTCGTCATATTTTTTGTCATTTGACTAAGCAAAGTTTTTTCTTCACTGCTTAAATGACCAACATACAAATGGAGGTGAAATTTAATATTTTGGTTATTACCAAATGCATTGTGTTATGAGTAAATAGTGGATGCTACTAAAAAAAAAAAGAGTAAATAGTGTATGTTAATAATTTAATTTTTTACACTAATATTTAATAATAAATTATTATGTACAATTTTTTTCTCATGTTAGTTATCCTAAAAATTATAGTAATAATAAATTTTAACCAATGAATGATATAAAAAAATTATATGGTTTCTTTATAGAAATTAAAATCTTGCATAACTTTTTTTTGTCAAAGATCGGTCTACCGCAAATGTTCAAATGTAGTGTGTGACTACTACCCAAGTAAGTTTAGGGTCGGATTGATTATTTTTTTTATTCGTAAAAATTAAACATAAAAATATATAATAACTATTCAACCAAGAAAAGACAAAAAAAAATAATTGTTTAGTCAGATCTCTTTGACCGATAAAATAATTTATGTATTTAGTATAATTATACCTTGACTTTTAGTGAAAATATTTAATTTATTGATTCTTTAGTCAACATGTTAAAAAAAATTCGTAAGATCTAATCAAGAAAAATAATCATATAAATGATGTTTAAATTATCTGTTTAAATTATATAATTTTTTATGTGATTGCATGCAAATTTAATAATATAGAAAGAGAATATAAAATTATAGTATTCTTTAAAAAGTAAAAATAAAAAGATTCATTATATTCTGAACAGTAGCAATATTTATTATACATATATATCCTTGACACTAAATCATTTTTCTATACACATGATGTGCACTGTTTACGGGAGAAGTAACATTATGACGTAGGGTTTACATAACATCAAGCAATTGGGGTGTCCGATTTTGGAATAGCCTTGGATTATAATTTTTTTAACAAAAATAATAAATGATCATTTATGTAAGCTTATTAAGGCTATTGGATAGTGCAAGACAATTAAGGCCTTGATCAGTTTCTTTTACATGAATCAGTTTCTATTGTCCGATTCGAAATACTTATAATTTTTTTTTAACAAAAATGCAATTAATTACAAAATTCTTTCACTCTTTTTTAACAAAATAAAAAATATATGTATCTTTCATGTAAATGACAGCAAATTTTTACATTAAAAAAACAGTAAATTTTATTTCTTCATTATTTTTTTCCTTCTGATTTATTATTATTTTTCTTACACTTAATTTTGTCTTTCTTGGTCCAAAGAAAGGATTGGAAGTGTATTTTGATTTTGATTATTAACTAAATAGAATTCCCACTGGCAACACCTGTTATAAAAAATGGAATCAAACAAATCTGAGCCGTTAAATGAGACTACCTTTTGAAAAACACTACAAAAACCAAACACACTCACTCGCACACTCTCATTCATTTATTTGTGTCTTGGAAGCCCTCACTCTTCCCTCTTTTCTTTCTTTCATCCCCAAATCAAAACCTAAATTCCCACCTTCAACTTTCTCCCCCAAATCGACCACCACCACTGTCAAGCCCATTCATTTATATTTTATTCGTATATATACATACAGAGAGTGAGTGAGAGAGAGAGAGAGAAGAATGGATTCGGATCAAGGCAAGCTTTTCATCGGTGGGATTTCATGGGATACGACGGAGGACAAGCTCAAGGAGCATTTCGGTAACTACGACGACGTTTTGAGCACTTCCGTCATGCGGGAGAAGAACACTGGGAAGCCAAGGGGCTTCGGTTTCGTCGTTTTTGCGGATCCTAACATTCTAGATAGGGTTATGGAAGACAAACATGTCATAGATGGCAGAACGGTAACGCTTCTATCATTTTTTTTGTCATTTCTTTACTTCATGTTCCGATTGAAAATATTGTATTGTACTTTTAAGTGTGGTTGTTGCTGGTTCTGAATTGGGGATAATCTTGAAACCCTTTTTTGTTTTGGTTTATATCAGCGTATAATGATTAGTCTCTTGACTCTCATTTGTGTTGCATTGAACGTGCTTGGGCATTAATAATGGTTGACGTTGGACAAATAATAAAAACATTACACGTAGTTTTTCCGCTTTGTAATTGGATGTGACAAGCAGGGAGCAAAGAAGTATATAATGGAAAGAGACAGGAGAGAATAAATTATGTTTTATTTAATTTGGATTAAGAAAAAAAATTAAAATTTCTACAATTCTAACCACCTAATCCGTTTAGGTGTCCCTTAGACTGATATAATTTTATCTTTTAGTAAAAAATATCTCGTTCAATTAATTAAGAAAAAAGAATGTTTATAAATTATTATTAGTCATAATTCTTATAATTGATTATTGTTAACATTTTTATGTTTTAGAGAAAAGTGAAGCTTAGAAATACAACTCTTATTTATAAGTCACAGTGTACAGCGGATATAACGGGAAATCATAAAGTACATTTCACAAGATCACATGATTCTAAAACACTACTACTTTTTTTGTCATTTCTTTGCTTTTTGTTTAGGGTCTTAACTGTTCTCGCGGTTTGTTCATGGAGGTAGGGCTTATTTAGTTTTTTATTTCCTTGGCATATATTTACTTTTGGTTGATTAGTTTCTGTAACGCTGGGCTAATTGTTTTGTTCATGGCTTGTTTTGCTACTTTGGTTTTCTTAATTCAAGACGTGTTTATATTATGTAGTACTTCTTTATTTTATTCTTATACTTTGTAGTAATAGGGAAAAAATCAAATAGAAAGTAGGAACTTGGTTTTCAAAACTTAAAACAAAAAATAAGTTAAAAAATTAATTCAATCTTAATATATAGTACTCTTAATAAATGCCTTATTATTTATAAAACAAACATATAAAAATGATTTTAATTGGTAAAAAAATTCATAAAAAACAAAAAAAAATAATTTGAGAAATAATTTATATATTATAATATTAAGTTTCTTTAAAAATTTGCTTAAAGTCCTAAAGTTCTTGAACACGGCCCAGTAAATGATAAAACAGTACGGTTGGTAAGAAATGAAATAAATGAGCAGAGCACCTCTTCTTTGAGAATAGAGAGTGGGGCCACCCATTCTCTGGACGAGGAACTCGATCTGGTTCTGAATTGCGTTCTGTTTGTCAAAATTGGCAAATATTGAACGAAACCACTCTTGCTCGTCGTCATACACCCTGTTGTAGAAATTGGTAGAGAGATTAACCAAGGTGAAGACACCCCGTCGTCATAAACTGATGAACCCCAATCATTTATTATCTTTTCAAATGATGAAGGTTTAGGAATTGATTCAAGACGTGTTTTGCCAAAACTCTTTCAAATGACCTAAGACAATAGAAACTGATTCATGTAAAAGCTTACATAATAATAAGTAAAATAAAATTAAGAGACCTAAGACAATAGCCTTAATTGTCTTGCACTATCCATGGCCTTGATCTTGGACTATCCACGTTAACATAAAAATATATAATAACTATTCAATCTAAGGCTGCTGCTAGGTGGATTGTTGTTAAGGTACGTGATTTAAATAAAAGTTCTACTTATATATATTTTATGTGTGTGTACACTAATTGTAGTTAACGTTTAATTAATATCCAAATTTCATTATGTATTTAGTGTAATAGACAAAAAGGAATCACTGAATGTGGCTACTACGTGATGCACTGGATGTCCACCATAATCTTAGGATCTTTCAGGAATAATTGGGAGACGGTAATTGTTTATTACAAACAAATTTGGTTTTTTTATAATTGTTATTACATTATTAATTTATTTTTTTATTTCATCATGCAGTATTTTAATGAAGTTAGACCATTGGAAGCAGAGAGATTTAAGGCACTTCGCATACAGTGGGCACAATATTATCTAAAAGTTAGAAATCAAACATAGGATGTTAGGCAACTATGTAACTTTAGGTTAATAAATTAGTTTACGTACTTTGCATTATATTTTTTACAATTGTTGTTTCATCTTAACATTGAACAACCTTTGTTGATAGCTAGTTTTTTGCTAAAATCTATTTGAAAACTGAATGCAAATGATATATGTTGTGTGCTGTGTGGTCTGATTTTAAATTTACAGGTTAAATTTTGGTTTTTTGTAAAAACAGAGACATTATATAAAAAAAATTCCTGAAAACAACATCGGTTTTTTATAAAAACCGATGTTAACGTGGGTTAACATCGGTTTTCTGTAAAAAACCGATGTTAAAATTCAATAATAACACATTCGTTAACATCGGTTTTTTAAAAAAACCGATGCTAACTGTCAACAATAACACATTCGTTAACATCGGTTTTCTGTAAAAAACCGATGTTAAAATTCAATAATAACACATTCGTTAACATCGGTTTTTATAAAAAACCGATGTTAACGTGGGTTAACATCGGTTTTTTGAAAAAACCGATGTTAACTATCAATAGTAACACATCCGTTAACATCAGTTTTTTGAAAAAACCGATGTTAACCCACGTTAACATCGGTTTTCATAAAAACCGATGTTAACTGTGAATAGTAACATATTCGTTAACATCGGTTTGTTATAAAAACCGATGTTAATTGTCAATAATAACACATTCGTTAACAACGTTAACATCGGTTTTCTGTAAAAAACCGATGTTAACTGTCAACAGTAACACATTCGTTAGCATCGGTTTTTTGTAAAAACCGATGTTAACTTTCAATATTAATATACATTTTCTGGGTGTAATTCATATTAGCAACATCGATTATTTATATAACCGATGTTGGTAATTTTACTTTAACATCGGTTTTTGAAAAACCGATGTTAACGATAATATTATCAACGTCGGTACTTTCAACATCGGTTGAAAAACCGATGTTGAAAGTCATAAATAACCGATGTAGAAAGCATATTTTCTAATAGTGAGAGTTTAAAGAGAAAAATTAGGTTAGCTGCTATGAGATAGAAGAGGGAAGTTAGAGAGAATGCACGAGAGGAAACCATGAGGATTTCCATGGTTGCTCGCATCCCTTGTTGCGGGAAGGTTATTTGAGGTGGGCTCTCTCTTTTCCTTCTCTTTGTATGATGACAATGGCCATGGATAGCTTTGAATGTTGATTGGTTTTATGCTTCTTGATAATTTGGGATTCATAACCCGATTACATTTGAATTTGGACGTGTACTGGATATAATTTTAAATGACTGGAACGATCTTATTTATCAGTAATTTGGCATGAAGTGACAATGTTTGTTTATTGAAGGATTCGTAAATTTCCGCAATAGTTCCTACAATCCTTATGCGTCGAACAAAAATGCTGGGGTTTGATTTTAATTGTTATTTTGCATGCATATGTGCGTGTAATAATTTTAGAAGAGTATGGGTCCGTAACTGTTTCTTTTTAATTGTCAAAGAGCTATCTAATTTTATATTTTTATGGATTGAAGTTTTAATTTCAAGTAAATTCATGATACAACGTGCTGAGCATAGATAGAGGCGTGATTGATAGGCATATTCAAGCATTGGAGCTTCTCGAACTATGTGGTTGTAGTTAGAACGAAAAATAAAATTAGCATTTAAATTTGAATTAAATTAAATTGTATACGAAGGCGTTGGGATCATATTTGAAACTCGCAATGGCTTAGGTAATATATTTTTTATATTATTACTATTATTATTATTATTATTATTATTATTATTATTATTATAAGCATTAAGGTTAATTACTAAGAGTTCGTGTATTAGTTTTTTTAAATATTAAGTATATGTATTTGTGAGGGTTCTTGCTTGTCTGTGTGTGCGAATATTATGTGTTATTTTTATATTGTTAAATAATGTTTATGATGCTATAGTGTTGTTATGTTATGATTCTTAAAATTATTTGTGAGAGAATTTAGAAATGTGATAGTATGATTAGATGCATATGTTTATGTTTTGATATGTGAATATTGTTATAAATATTCTTGATACAAGTAAGATATTTATTTGTACATGGGTGAATCAAGTAATGTCCTAATAATACTTTGAAAACATATATACGTGGCTCGAGTTCATGTGGGGCAGGGATCGTCATGATTGTTAAAATGTCATAGATGTCATGTACGCCTCATGCATCATATCATGTTATGTTTTTTAGGGATCGATGGAAGCTTGCTTGTGGAGCTTCTATGGAGACTGGATCTTTGAGCTTCAATAAGGTTTTTTAATGGTGATTTTCCACCATGGAGATGCAACGCAAGGCAAAGGAGAAGAGAAGAGGGGAGGCACCATCCACTAGGGAATAAGCCATGGAAGAAGGAGCTTCACCACAAAGAATGTGCCTTGGATAAGAAGCTTGAAGAGGATGCTTTAATGGAGGAAAAGAAAGAGAGAAGGGGGGAGCACGAAATTGAAGGAATAAAAGAGGGAGAGAAGAGAAACTTTGAAGTATGTCTTATAAGACTTTCATTCATCAAAGTTACAACAAGTGCTACACATGCTTCTATTTATAGACTAGGTAGCTTCCTTGAGAAGCTTTCTTGAGAAAACTTTCTTGAGAAGCTTCTTTGAGAAAATTTCCTTGAGAAGCTAGAGCTTAGCTACACACACCCCTCTAATAACTAAGTTCACCTTCTTGAGAAGCTTCGTTGAGAAGATTCCTAAAGAAGCTACAGCTTAGCTATACACACCCCCTATAATTGCTAAGCTCACCCCCATGCCAAAATACATGAAAATATAAAAAAAGTCCCTACTACAAAGACTACTCAAAATGCCTTGAAATACAAGGCTAAAATCCTATACTAGTAGAATGGCCAAAATACAAGGCCCAAAAGAAGGAAAAACTTATTCTAATATTTACGAAGAAGAGAGGACCCAACCTTGGTCCATGGGCTCAGAAATCTATCCTGGGGTTCATGAGAACCCCAAGGCCTTCTTTAGTAGCTCTAGCCCAATCCTCTTAGAGTCTTCTATCCAATACCCTTGGGGTGTAGGATTGCATCATCCCCTCCACCTTGGAAAGGATTTGACCTCAAATCCCGAGGTTCTTCATATTTTGGGCCCCTTCCCTCAACACCTTTTTCTGTATTTTCATGTTGATTATTCCTACAAAAAAATACGACAAACCTAAGGTGTCCCATATGAGCACCTAAGTTTGTATTAAAACCAAAAATAAGAACAAACCTACCTAATGAGTCCCTATGTACATGAATCATAAAGATGTTGTGTGCATGACTGATTTTACAAAAAAGGGTCTCAACACTCAACACATTCATCATATCACTTATTTTAGGGATTTGGTGCCTATTAATACCTATTTTGGACACCAACAAAGCACAAGGATTTAAGCTCTTACAAACTAAACCCTCATCCAATAACTCCTTTACTTGAGGAATAACCTCAAGCCTAAGAGGTGTGGCAGTGCTAACAAGTGTCTTTTTACAAAGGAGAAGATGTGGAGGTTGTCTAAGAGGGGGAAAACTTCTTTAATATTTGTCTTTATTTCAAAATGACTTTCCTTCTTAGCTAACCTCTTGGAGGAGACAATTACCTGCTTACACTCCTCCTTAACCATTAAAGGTTATCCTTCTTCTTGGGGGTAGATTTCTTCACTAGATTCTTCCCTTTTTTCTTCTTCACTTTCACTAGAGGAAGGTGAAGTAGTAGCCTCATCTTGGCTACTATAAATGTCTTGGCCCCTCATAATCATGGTTTTCTTGGTGGGGCATTGAGAAGTAATGTGTCCTCTTCCAAGACATTTATGTAGACAAAGGATCAAGCTGAATGTTTTGATCAAGCTGCAAAAACTCCTTCAAATGGCAGAATCGTCAAAGAAATGTAAGGGTTCATCCGCCTCCGCTTCGGCTTCAAGAGCTCATCGTTCCGGAGCCACTAGCGCATCCACAGCACCAATTCCACCCTCATTATCCTCTTCCATATTGTTTTCTTTCGAAGAACAACACAAACGGTATTCAAATCTCTTCTCATCTCGTTCCATTATCGACCCTAAGTTTATTGATATGGAATTCTTTTCTGCTGAAACTTTTGATTGCATTCAAGCCTTTCAGAACCTAGGTCTTATACCTTTGATGTCATTACAATTGCCTGTTTATCCTGAATTGGTTAAAGCCTTTTATTGTAATCTTGAAATTCAGGACAACACTTTAATTTCTGAGGTTTTTGGGATAAAAATGGTCATTGACCAATCCCTTTTCCATGACTTAACCGAATTGTCCAGTGACGGTGTACCATTTGAAGGTACACTGAATGACGATTGGAAGTTTGATTTTTCTGCACATGATGCCCGCCAGTTGGTTTGCACCAACAATGCGGATATGACCGGACGCCTTCTTGCCGGTTCATTGGCTTTTGAAAGCCGCATCCTACATTATTTGATTGTGCGGATTTTGCTTCCACGATCTTCCAATCTTGCCCAAGTTTCTGAGGAAGATCTTGTTATCATGTGGGCCTTTCATACCGGCCGTCAACTTGACTGGGCACATCTTGTAAGATATCGCATGCATAAGGCATTGCAATTAAATGCACCTTTGCCATATCCACATCTTGTCACACTCTTTTTCCGCCATTTTCAAATTCCTCTTGATTCTGAACCTTATGTTCCAATCAAGAGATCTTTTTTAATTGGTGCTGCTGTGATTGCTTCTTTTGGTTACCGCAAAGACCATGATGACTCTTGGGTCAAAAAGGGCGCTCAACCTGCTGATGAAGAAGGCAACCTACCAGTTGAAGATAATTCCACTCTTCTTCGAAGGCTTATGGACAAGTTTGATGGACTTCAGACTTTTGTAGGTGACAAGTTTGATGCCATGGAACTACAAGTCGACATGCGGTTCGATGCCATGGAATCAAGGATCACCAAAGTTGAAGAAGATGTCTCATTCATCCGTACTTGCTTTGATCCACCACCACCGCCTCCATCATCGTCTTAGCTTAAGTATTATGACTAAGTATTATTAGTAATTAAGTATTATTAGTACTTTGGTTTATCGCCGTGTATTTGGCTTATTATTGCTTAGTTATCGTAGTCTTGCACTTATATTATATTTCTTGACTTTGATTTGGTTGGTTATGACAATGTATGGATTTATTTTGGTTTATTGTTTGGCTCTGTTTGGATGTTGATTATGTTGCTTAGTTCTTTTTGATGTTGCCAAAGGGGGAGAGAACTTGAGAGCAGAACTTGGGTTAGAAATCAATTATCAATTAGAAATTTATCATTAAGTAAAGTTAGGCATGCATGCCAAAAGATAGGGGGAGTAAGGGTTGTGTGAATGTGCTATCATCTTGTATACAGCTTGTCTTGATTTCAGGGATTGTCATCATCAAAAAGGGGGAGATTGTAGACAAAGGATCAAGCTGAATGTTTTGATGATGCCAAAGTTTTCACATGCGTCTCAAAGCTTTATTCAAGACAAAGGAATTAAAGATATTCAAGATGGATGATGAAGACAGTCTCTAAAGTCTTAGAGAGGGTATATTAAATAGGAAGGGAATTCCAATTGAAGTAGCAAAAGGTTTGGCCAAGAATTTTAAGTTAAAAAGTCTTTTTCAACAAATTTACTCTCTGGTAATTGATTACCAGAGGATGTAATCGATTACCAGTGGCCAAAACTGATTTACAACAGCTATTAAAATTTGAATTCAAAATTTGCACTGTGTAATCGATTACACATATATGGTAATCGATTACCAGCAGTTTCTGTACGTTTTTAATTCAAATTTTAAAGATTGTAATCGATTACACACATATTGTAATCGATTACCAAAAGAGTTTTTCAGAAAACATTCTCTACAGTCACATCTTTTTGTGTGGTTCTTGAATGGCTATTGTCGGAACCTACCCTTCGGCAGGAGGGCGACGCGTGACTCGCGGGATGCGTGTTCCACGAAAGGAATACGCGCGGAGTCGCCACCAACGTTTATTTGGGGAAAACGTCAGAAAAACCGGAAAAGACGTGATCTACGAACTTTAAATGAAAAGGTTCGGGAGTTGTATTTACGCACGGGGAAGGTATTAGCACCCCACACGTCCGTCATAAGAGACGACAGCCTTTAATCAAATGTGCCAACATGACTTTGATTTTTACGTTCCCTTTTACATTCTTATATCTTTTATACCCTTTTTATATTTTTCCTCTTTTTGTGGTCGACAAGGGTGTTTCCCTTTGCTCCTACGTATTCCTCAATTGTGATGAGGAAATCAGACCTACGTAGTTCTTTCTTATGCGTGAATCAAGTGATTCTTTTTACTTGAAGGGTGATCATTTTAAGGCGTTGGACCTTAAAAATGATCCATTTTTACTTAGTAAGAAACTGAAATGATAAACTTTCAAGAAACCTATTTTTGTGGACGAGCTTAACTAGGCGAGTTGATTTTAACCTTTGTTTCACTTTAATTATTAGTCAATTCGATTAAGAATGAGAAATCCCAAAGAGAAAACGTCCGATTGATTTTTCGCTTTACTTTACTAAAAAATATTTTTTTGATTATTATATTATTATTTTACCTCTTTTTTTGATTTCCAACGTGGTTACGGCACGATCGAACGGTCGGAATTCATTTTAACCGAAATTAACGGATGATACAATTCAAACGATCGGTGGAAATTTATTTTATTTTTAGATTAAGCGAGAAATGACTTAAATAAATGGCTTAAGCACGTCAAAAGGGGGTATAAAAAGTAAATGAAAACGAGAATAAAAATACATGAAACAAAATGTGGACCACCATGGGTACATAGAATGAATTGAAAAGCTTGGTTTGAGGTACTTACCCGTTGAAGACTGAAGAAAACGAAGAACGAACGATGAATCTTGAAGAACGGTCGAGAATCTTCGCGTAATTATTCACGGAAACGTTACGGAAGCGCCTCGGCTTGGATTTTCTTCACGGAACTAATTTTCCTCAGCTATTTCGAGAAAGAGAGAGAGAAGTGCCTAAGGGGCTGAACCCTTTTCTACTTCACTTCTCCCCCTATTTATAGAAAATTGGGGGAGAAGCTTGCCACCCAGCTCGCCCAGGCGAGCAAGGTTGCTTCCTCTAGAAGCAACAGCCTTCTGGAGGAATCTTCAAGAGGGCCCAAGTGGGCCTGGTTGCTATTTGCACCCCCATTTTTACTAAATACACCCCCTGCCTTTTTTTGGTGATTCTTTTTTCGTAAAGTTACGGAAACTTATGAATTTCGTAACGATACTTGTTTTCTTTCTGTAATGTTACGGAACCTTGTGGATTACATAATCATCCCCTTTTTTGACTTACGGAATGTTACGGAACCTCACTAATTGTGCAACGATGCTTCCATTTGATTTCCGGTGTGTCACGGAACCTTACGGATTGTGCATCAATATTTTCTTTTGATTTCCGGCACGTCACGGAATTTCACAAATTGCCTAATGATGGGTGCCAAGCACCTCAAAATGACCAAACACAAGTTGCATGCCACCAAGCACAGGTCCCCGGAAAAAATTAGGGTATGACAGTTGCCCCTCTTTACTTGTCTTTTATTGGAGATGAAAGGGAAGTAAAGATAAGACACTAATTTCGTTCCTCTCGGTAGACGAGAGTCACGGGTGACCATAAAATCTCCGCATGCAAATGACTTGTTGTGCTCGGGGGAACAAAGGGTGCAGAAGACGATGTCAGTCTTCGCATGCTATCAGGCTCTTCGTCTTACAGATAGCAAGAAGAATGTTTATACGGATAACCACTCGGGTATTTCCGCTTGTCAGCGTGACTCAAATGTCAGTATGACAGATCTTGTGAGCACGGAAGATGACGTCAATCTCCGCGTGTCAACGAGCTTGTCGGCCGCGATTGACGAAGGGCGCAGAAGACGATGTTAGTCTCTGCGTGTTATCAGGCTTTTCGTCTTATAGACAGCAAAAAAGAATGTTTATACGGATAACCACTCAGGTATTTCCGCCCGTCAGCGTGACTCAAATGTCAGTATGACAGATCTTGTGAGTGTGGAAGATGACGTAAATCTCCGCGTGTCAACGGGCTTGTCGACCGCGATAGACGAAGGGCGCAAAAGACGACGTTAGTCTCTGCGTGCTATCAGGCTTTTCGTCTTACAGACAGCAAAAAGAATGTTTATACGGATAACCACTCGGGTATTTCCGCCCGTCAGCATGACTCAAATGTCAGTATGACAGATCTTGTGAGCGCGGAAGATGACGTAAATCTCCGCGTGTCAATGGGCTTGCCAGCCGCGATTGACGAAGGGCGCAGAAGACGACGTTAGTCTCTGCGTGCTATCAGGCTTTTCGTCTTACAGACAGCAAAAAAGAATGTTTATACGGATAACCACTCGGGTATTTCCGCCCGTCAGCGTGACTCAAATGTCAGTATGACAGATCTTGTGAGCGCGGAAGATGACGTAAATCTCCGCGTGTCAACGGGCTTGTCGGCCGCGATTGACGAAGGGCGCAGAAGACGACGTTAGTCTCTGCGTGCTATCAGGCTTTTCGTCTTACAGACAGGAAAAAAGAATGTTTATACGGATAACCACTCGGGTATTTCCGCCCGTCAGCGTGACTCAAATGTCAGTATGACAGATCTTGTGAGCGCGGAAGATGACGTAAATCTCCGCGTGTCAACGGGCTTTGCGACTGTGATTGACGAAGGGCACAGAAGACAACGTTAGTCTCTGCGTGCTATCAGGCTTTTCATCTTACAGACAGCAAAAAAGAATGTTTATACGGATAACCACTCGGGTATTTCCGCCCGTCAGCGTGACTCAAATGTCAGTATGACAGGTCTTGTGAAGGTGGCCAACAAAAGCGAGGCTCTTGCTCCTACGTATCCTCCAATGAGGAACTCAGACCTACGTAGTTCTTGATAACTTGTGAGACTTGAAAAAGTCTCCACCGGAAGATGTTGACATCTCCGGAAAGGGCGCAGATGACCACATTGGCCTCTGCTCGTCAATCACACTTGGGGTCACCGAATGACGAGGTGCGGATAACCGTAAGGTGTCTCCACGGGCTACCAGCTCTTGGGTCATGGTAACAAAAAGCGGTGCGGTCGACAAAAGCGAAGCTCTTGCTCCTACATATCCTCAAATGAGGAACTCAGACCTACGTAGTTCTGGATAACTTGTGAGACTTGAAAAAGTCTCGGTGTTTTCTCCACTAAAATGCAAACATGCTTTAGTAAAGAGACAAATATTCCAACTGATTAGAGCAGCATATGCTTTTTTGAGTGAAAAACAATGCGTCTACCGGGGAAGTAGAGTCTGCTGATGAAACCCCCCCATAACCATAAATGAGATTTTGGATGTTAGCATTTCGTTTCTAAATGACCATTTAGAGGAAACACTGGGTTCAACAAAAATAGAAGAAAATCACTCAGAGTGTATCAACCTCGCACAGGTAAGTGTTTCATCCTAATTCTGAACCATAGATATGTCACGACTTGACTTTGCGAATTATTTCCTATCAAATCAAAGATTACATGCGTGATCATGGATCAATAGGACTTCTCTTGGAAATGGGTTCTTTTGGTGGGTTTTTCGGCTTTTGATTTTTTTTTTGGCTTTTTCCTTTTCTGTTCTTGTTTGACGCGAGGCGAACAAGTCACCGACACACAGGATTTTGGTTGGTAATCAAAGGGAGAAGACCACTTTAGGTCGTGGTTTCCTTTCCTTCCTTTTGTTCATTTGGTGACAATTCTGTATTGTTCAGATATTGTCTGGTCCAAAGACCTTTCTGCACATTTCTTCTGGTTTCTTTCGATCCTTGATCAGGAGCTTTCTTTCCTTCCTTTTTTACTTTCTCCCATTCTTTGGTTGGGAATTTTCTTTCTTTTCTTTTCGCTTTCTCCCACTCTTTGATTGGGAATTTCCTTTCCCCTTTTTTTTGCTTTCTCTTTGATTGGAAATTTTCCTTCTCTTCTTTTTTGCTTCCGAGGGTAAGGATTGACATTCTCACCCTGGGTCAAGGTTTATGGTGAGTTAGGATTTTGGCTCAAGGCTTGTAGAATGGCTAGACATGATACATGTCAGGGTTTGGTTTGGTTCAAGGATAAAAAGGGATGCCCCACATTATTTCTCCACATTATTTCAGCCAGCCCACATCAATTAGACTTTGCACCTTATGGTTCAGGGTCATACAGTGCTCAATGGAATGCCCCAGGGCTCCTCCACGATATGCACATGTTGTGTTCGATTCGTATCCTCAGAAAAATGGAGGTTTGAGGGAACCTAGCAGGGGTTATGGCTACCATTGCATTATCAAGTAGATATGGGAGCAAGTTAGCATATGACACTGGAATTTAGGGTGAATCCTACAGGCTTTTCGCTGCAAAATTCATTTCTTGGTTGGTGTTTTGGTTTGTGCCAAAGGTGGTGTTTAGCATTGGTTGTGTGGAAGGTGGGTTTTATTGTCGATTTAGGGATGGCCTTTGTGGATAACTGGGCGGTGGGTAAGGAGAAGGTTTGTTATTGGCTGAGTAATGACATTGTTGGGTTGGTGGGAAATTTGGCTGTATTGGAATGGGAGTCACAGCCCGGGCTTCTCCTTCATCCTCACCCTCTTCATTTGCCCCAGTTTTCTCATTCATCCAAGCAGGATGACTAAATTTGCCTTTTTTCAGACCCACATCGATCCTTTCGTCGGTGAAGACCATATCATCAAAGCTTGAACGTGTGTAGCTCACCATCTTTTCATAATAGAATACCGGTAATGTGTCTACTATCATTGTCATCATTTTTTTCTCCGTCATTGAGGTGCCACTTGAGCTGCTAGGTCTCTCCACCTTTGGGCGTATTCTTTGAAAGATCTGTGCCCCCTTTTTTGCACATGTTTTGTAGTTGCATCCTATCCGAAGCCATTATACCGACACTACCTAGCGAAGGCAACCATTAGGTCCTCCCAGGAATAGACTCGGGAAGGTTCCAAGTTAGTGTACCAGGTAACAACTACCCTAGTAAGACTTTCTTGGAAGGAATGTATCAACAATTCCTCATCTTTTGCGTATGCCCCCATCTTCCGACAATACATCTTTAGATGGTTCTTGGGGCAAGTAATCCCCTTGTACTTGTCAAAGTCCAGCACCTTGAACTTGGGAGGGGTGATGATATTGGGTACTAGGAACAACTCTCCTAGGTTAGCAAAGGCATAATCTTCACCTCCTTCAATGGCCCTGAGCCTTTCCTCTAGATGATCCAACTTTCCCATTTCTACCATAGCATGAGGGTTTTTACTTGTCGTGGAATGCAAGAGGTGTAGCTGGGGGTGATACTGAGGGCCTTCCGAAGTGTTTGGCATATGTATACCACCAACTGCTTGTCCTTCAGTGGCATATCCGAGGCAAGGCTCGAAGTCGGCTAGATTGTGGTGGGGAATTTCATGTGCCTCCCCCATGGGTTGAGAGACATTTCAATGAGTATGGGAGCGGAGTTATTGACATCCTCATTGGGAATGCATGCCACATTGGGTGGTGTATAGTTGGGAGGCCAGCCATATGGTGGGAAGGCATGCTTGTTTTGAACTTGCGCATAATGGGGGGCCGCCCGTACTTCCCAAATCTTTGCCTACCATTTGCTTTTTCATGGCCTCCATGTCGGCCTTCATCTGCTCTTGCACCTTCTCTACTTCACCCATTATTTTAGCTCTAGCACGGGTTTGGTAAGCCGCACTGACCTCCACTATCTCCTTTATGCTCATCATGGCCTCTACCATTGTGGCCATTTTCTCTTTCAAGGCCTCCGAGTCGGCCTTCATCTGCTCTTGCACCTTCTCTATTTCATCCATTACTCTAGCTCTAGCACAGGTTCGATAAGGGCGCCGTAAAGCGTGTTTTTTTTCTTTTTGATAATAACAATTAAGTTCATTTTTATTTTATTTTATTTTATTTATTTATTATTTTTTATTTTTATTTTCTTTTTCAAGGAAAGAATGCAATAAGCAATGCAACCAATGAAAAGCATGGATGTATGTGAATGATACACAGATGAAGTATTGCGAATTTTTACGCAGGACATGGGGTTGAATCAATTTAGATTTTTCAACATGGTTCATGACATCTTGGTCAAGGTGAAACTGGAAGTAACAAGTACATCAACAGTCCTAAATGTGTTTGGCAGTAAATGAAGCAGTGATGTAACTCGATTCATCTTTTGCCCCAATTTTTGCAAGATAGTTACTTCCATACTTCAACTTGACTTGATGAACTTTTTTCGAAAAAGCATGAGCTTGGTTCAACCCCATAACCCAGGGAATGGCAATTTTGATCGCCAATACTTCAACAACATTTCATAGGGATGAAAGACTCAGGAATACACATACTATACATGGAGAATGTAATTATGAAATTGTGATGCCCGAAGAAACATCTTTTCTTAGTTAACCATGCATTAGGTACCATGTTCACTCATTTTGTTTTTAAGTGAAACGGGTTTATGATCCCAACATGGTTGGCTCATGGTACCGAATATATGCAACCAAGAATGCATCAAGAATTTTCTTGCTTCCTTTTTTGTTTTTGTTTTGTAGAGGAAAATGCAAGGATCACGCATGAGCAAACATGAAAACAAAAGGTATGCAGTTTGTAGAACAAAAAGTATGTTGAATGCATATGCATGATGATGCAATGACTCATGCAAAATGTGATGCTGGAATATGATAACGGATAAATGCAGGAACGATATGTTCATTATGATGCCATGAAGAGATGCATGATATGCATGCGTGCTAAAGATAAAATGCGGGAGTGATTTGATTCGCACTGATCTTTGGAGTAAAAAAATGCGGGATACACTCATTTTATTCAGAAAGTTATAACTAGTCAAGATTTGAGCGACAATACAAACTTCCTAGCGGTTTCTAATTATATGGGCCATTAAGTCTATCATATGCTGATAATAGCTGAGAAGTCTGTGGATCTCCTCGGGAGCGGAGTAGGTGTCCGCCATTACTTTGGCCTTGGTTAGCAGTCGGGGAAGTTCTTGACTCCCGCTCAAGGTAAGAGCAAATCGGTCCATCCACATGGTTGCCTCTTGGTGTAACGAGTCGATCACCCTTCCTCTAGTTTCCTTTTCCGCGTACACTTGGGCATACTCGTCCGCCACCCTATGCTCGTGGGCCGTGGCTAGACTTAGTTCCTCTTGGTACTTGCTGATGATGGCTAACATGTTGGTCTCTGTCTCGCATAAACGCTAAGACAAACTTCTCTTGGACCTCGAGCAAGCCTTCAACTCATCCTGTCTACCCATGATTGGTCCCTTTCTTCTCTTCGGAGTTTAAGTTCGCTGTTACTGCCCCACAGAGCCCCTCGGAACTTGTTCCGGCTATGTTCTTCCCTACGGGCCCTTTTGGTCTCTTGTTCCAAAGCCTTGGTGGTAGCTATATTTACATCTCTCAGTTCGGCATTCTCTTTTCGGATCTTAAGAGCTGCAGATTTGAACCTTTCTTTGACTGTTTGAGCTTGCTTGAGTTCTGTCCTAAGAGCCTGCACCCCTTCGTCTTCCTCCGGTGCCTCATCTTCCTCCCTTTTAGTGGCTCTCAGACTTGGGAGCCAATCCGAACCTTGCACGTGGGCTTTCAACCACTCACGGTAGCCACCGATGGGCCCATTGTTACTGCCTCTGAGTTCCTTGTCTTTCTTTTGCAACACCTCCCATGCCTTGCGGACCTTCTGAAGTGTCTCCACATTGGTCTTATTGAAACCTCATGAAATGACAGGCATAATCTCTTCCTCTAGTGGTGCTCCTCTCATAGGATAGCCCAGTTGTCTTATAGCAAGAACGGGATTGTAGCTGATGCTACCCCTTGTCCCCATCAAGGAAACAGTTGACAGATGCTCCTTCTTTGATTGCTAAGAGTTGATCCCAATTCTCCCTTCCTTTCTCTGTGCATGAACGGTGGCTTTCTAATGGGCAAGCATGCCTCACTTCTTGGCGAAAAGGTGCGAGACTAACCATACATAAAGAGCTGGAGTACAGCAAACAATCCTTGTATTGTTCTCTTCACATCTTTGGTCAAAGGTGTCGTATAGATCGGCTAGCATAGCAACAACCGGGCTTTCCTTGTGGTTATGATAGGCGAGAAAAGCGTCGATCGCTGCCAGGTCCACCAACCCATCCACGTTCGGAAAGAGGACCCCCCCCCCCGAAAATCAACAGTGAGAATATCTATGAATGGGATCCACTCGCCTTTATCTGCCAAGATTCTTGCTTTTACCTCCAAATATTTTCTCGGTATCCCGACCACCCCATTTTCGACTTGCTTCCTGTGGTCTAATTCCTGCGCCGAGATTTGGACTATCTTGGAAATTCTAGCTAATGAGGGATAGAACCCTGTGAAGAGGTATGGTTTCCTCCTCCCTAGAGGGCATCCTAGGATCTCTTCAAATTCTTCCACCATGGGTGATAGCTGGAAGTCCCCAAAGGTGAAGCACCTCAACGGCTGGTCATAATACTGGGCGAGGGAGGCAATGGCCTCTGTAGAGACTTCTATCATGGCTAGGTCCCAGATTTTACCATAAGCTTTGCGAAAAGCTTGTCGCTAGAGCTGACCCATCAACTGCCCTAACTCTTTTAGACTGGTGATCCCTAGGCTCTTGACCTTGACTTGATAGAACCTTTTTTTAAGCGAAGGCATTTGACTTGATCCCATGTTTTACTAAAGTGAACAAAAATCGGTGCGAATCAAAACTCCAACATCTATCATGGGTGGAATGGATGAATGCATGAAGAAATGCATATGACACATATGCAATTTATGAATACAGGAGCCCGGGAAATTGTCTCCTTCTTAGATACAACGTCTTGGGGTAACAAAGTGCCCAACGTATGTATTAAAGAAGGTGACTCGGACCGTCCATTGGTTTTCCAATGTGCGTGATGTATATGCGAAAGGCACAACACGGGAATGTACAATATGACAATATTCACAAAATATAAGCAAAAGGGTACGTGACACTTATGCATGTGAGTGTGAAAAATGGCACGCAGCGTGTCCGCTCCGTGCCCCTATTCAAGGGACCTATATGGGAGGGAGCTAACAAGGCTTTTAGTGATAATTCCCAAGGTGGTCATATCTCTCTTGAAGGTCTCTAGAGGTATCATCCCCTTCGAAGAACATATTGCAGCAGTAGGGACTACTAGCAACGATATATTTTCAAAGAGGAAAACTCTAGATGAGGGTTCACTGTAATCAAGCAAGTCGGAGACCTAGCATGATCACAGATTCACCTCCACTCCTTATGTTCCCATGAACCCGGGTATAGGGCCCTTTTTCAACTCACAGTGTGTGCAAATAGTGTTGGTGTTTGTGTGCATCAAATGAATAAATATTTACCTCATGCATACATTTTAAAACGTACTAAAAGCAACAAAGAGTTTATATACACAAGAACATAAAATAAAGGGAAGCCAACAAAGGAGAAAGTCATCGTAAAACATCGCACAAGATTAAATGGCCAAAATCTCTAAAAATAGTCCCCAGTGGAGTCGCCAACTGTCGGAACCTACCCTTCGGCGGGAGGGCGACGCGTGACTCGCGGGATGCGTGTTCCACGAAAGGAATACTCGCGGAGTCGCCACCAACGTTTATTTGGGGAAAACGTCGGAAAAATCGGAAAAGACGTGATTTACGAACTTTAAATGAAAAGGTTCGGGAGTTGTATTTACGCACGGGGAAGGTATTAGCACCCCACATGTCTGTCATAAGAGACGACAACCTTTAATCAAATGTGCCAACATGACTTTGATTTTTACATTCCCTTTTACGTTCTTATATCTTTTATACCTTTTTTATATTTTTCCTCTTTTTGTGGTCGACAAGGGTGTTTCCCTTTGCTCCTACGTATTCCTCAATTGTGATGAGGAAATCAGACCTACGTAGTTCTTTCTTATGCGTGAATCAAGTGATTCTTTTTACTTGAAGGGTGATCATTTTAAGGCGTTGGACCTTAAAAATGATCCATTTTTACTTAGTAAGAAACTGAAATGATAAACTTTCAAGAAACCTATTTTTGGGGACGAGCTTAACTAGGCGAGTTGATTTTAACCTTAGTTTCACTTTATTTATTAGTCAATTCGATTAAGAATGAGAAATCCCAAAGAGAAAACGTCCGATTGATTTTTTGCTTTACTTTACTAAAAAATATTTTTTTGATTATTATATTATTATTTTACCTCTCTTTTTGATTTCCAACGTGGTTACGGCACGACCGAACGGTCGGAATTTATTTTAACCGAAATTAACGGATGATACAATTCAAACGATCGGTGGAAATTTATTTTATTTTTAGATTAAGCGAGAAATGACTTAAATAAATGGCTTAAGCACGTCAAAAGGGGGTAGAAAAAATAAATGAAAACAACAATAAAAATACGTGAAACAAAATGTGAACCACCACGGGTACATAGAATGAATTGAAAACCTTGGTTTGAGGTACTTACCCGTTGAAGACTGAAGAAAACGAAGAACGAACGATGAATCTTGAAGAACGGTCGAGAATCTTCGCGTAATTATTCATGAAAATGTTACGGAAGCGCCTCGGCTTGGATTTTCTTCACGGAACTAATTTTCTTCAGCTATTTCGAGAGAGAGAGAGAAGTGCCTAAGGGGCTGAACCCTTTTCTACTTCACTTCTCCCCCTATTTATAGAAAATTGGGGGAGAAGCTTGCCACCCAACTCGCCCAGGCAAGCAAGGTTGCTTCCTCCAGAAGCAACAGCCTTCTGGAGGAATCTTCTGGAGGGCCCAAGTGGGCCTGGTTGCTATTTGCACCCCCATTTTTACTAAATACACCCCCTGCCTTTTTTTGGTGAATCTTTTTTCGTAAAGTTACGGAAACTTACGAATTTCGTAACGATACTTGTTTTCTTTCCGTAATGTTACGGAACCTTGCGGATTACATAATCATCCCCTTTTTTGACTTACGGAATGTTACGGAACCTCACTAATTGTGCAACGATGCTTCCATTTGATTTCCGATGTGTCACGGAACCTTACGGATTGTGCATCAATATTTTCTTTTGATTTCCGGCACGTCACAGAATTTCACAAATTGCCTAATGATGGGTGCCAAGCACCTCAAAATGACCAAACACAAGTTGCATGCCACCAAGCACAAGTCCCCGGACGAAATTAGGGTATGACAGCTATCATAGGCCTATATATATGTGACTTGAGACACGAATTTGACAAGAGTTTTTCAGAACAAAAAGGTCTTATCCTCTTATAAAGAGAAATCGTTTTATCCTCTTACAAATTCCTTGGCCAAATTACTTGTGATTCAATAAGGAATTATTTGAGTGCTCAAATTGTTCAATCTATCTCTTTCAAGAGAGAGATTTCTTCTTTTCTTCTTCTTCATTTTGAAAAGGGATTAAGAGACCGAGGGTCTCTTGTTGTGAAAGAATTCTAAACACAAAGGAAGGGTTGTCCTTGTGTGTTTAGAACTTGTAAAAGGAATTTACAAGATAGTGGAACTCTCAAGCAGGTTGCTTGGGGACTGGACGTAGGCACAAGGGTGTGGCCGAACCAGTATAAATCTGAGTTTGCATTTTCTCTTCCCTTAAACTCCTTTATTTATTATTGTTTTATATTCATATTCAAATTGTTCTATTTGAATCAATATTTAAGAAATTCAATATTAAGGGAATTTATAACTTGAATAGAAAGTCAAATAGAATTTTTAATTGGGGAAATAAGTTGTAATATCTTAATTCAACCCCCCCTTCTTAAGATATCTAAGGCCACTTGTCCAACAAGTGGTATTAGAGCTTCATTCTTGTATAAAGTTTAGAAGCTTCAAGAATTATGGCCTCATCAAACTACTTGTTTCCCGAGGGAAATTCTATAAATAGACCTCCCATCTTTAATGGAATGGGTTACCACTACTGGAAAACCCGCATGCAAATCTTTATAGAGGCAATAGATTTAAATATTTGGGAAGCCATAGAATAAGGACCTTATGTTCCCTCTATAATAGCTGGAAGTGCAACAATAGAAAAACCTAGAGCAGATTGGACTGAGGAAGAAAGAAGATTAGTACAATATAATTTAAAGGCCAAAAATATTATTACATCTGCCTTAGGAATAGATTAATACTTTAGGGTTTCAAATTGTAAAAGTGCTAAGGATATGTGGGATACACTACAAGTAACACATGAAGGCACAACAGATGTTAAAAGATCTAGGATAAACACTTTAACTCGTGAATATGAACTTTTTAGGATGAATGTAAATGAAAGTATACAAGACATGCAAAAGAGGTTCACACACATAGTTAATCATCTTGCATCTCTAGGAAAAACTTTTCAAAATGAAGATCTAGTAAATAAAGTCTTAAGATGTCTTAATAGAGAATGGCAACCAAAAGTAACAGCCATCACAGAATCTCAAGATTTATCTAGTATGTCTCTTGCTACATTATTTGGAAAATTGCAGGAGCATGAAATGGAATTACTAAGATTAAATCAGCATGAAGAAACTGATAAGAAGAAGAAGGGAATCGCTCTTAAAGCCTCATCTGCAATCCAAGAAGACAGTGATAAAGATGATTCAATTGACTTGGATAATGATGAAGATATTAAAAGCACTTTATGGAGCTATTCTTCTCTTGCATACTAGCCTTAAGGGGTTGTTTATCTATTGTCTTCCCCTTATCATCTTTGGGCTTAGAAGGTGTCACCCCTAAGATGCCTTGACCTTGGTCATTCTTTGGATAAGAGTGAGAGCCATAAGATTTTGAAGTAGACTTCCTTTTAAGTTGTTGCTCTATCCTTATTTCCCAATCTAAGTTAGCCTTTACATTGTCCTTCCCGTGGAAGTATGGGAGGTTAATGTTAGCCTCTTGAGGCTTTCTTTCCTTTTCTGTCCTATGGGAGTGATGTCTAAGATGTGACCTATGCCTTCCTTCGTAATAGTCACGAAGTTCTTCACTTAGGCTCTTGCAAGAGTTATGACTACTATAGGAGGCATGTTTTCTCTTTTCATTTCTTTCATTATTTTTCTTCTTTCTTCCTCTCTTATTTTCTTTCTTTCATCTTGACTTATTTCTTCCACTCTTTTTTTCCTTTTTCTTTTCTCTCTTGTTTTTCTTTCCATATTTTGAGGGAACTCAACTCATCTAAGATTCTAGATAGAGGTTTTTATGACTAGTACCCTCACCATTAACACTAATTGAATGATGACTCATGTTGGTTCCTAAGTTGTGGTTCTTTCTTGTTGGGGGTTTGAAAACAAAAGGTAAAAGAAACTATGGTTGAAACTAGCCAAAATAAGGGAAGTTAGCCTCTACATTGTCCTTCCTGTGGAAGTATGGGGGGTTAATGTTAGCCTCTTGAGGCTTTCTTTCCTTTTCTGTCCTATGGGAGTGAGGTCTAAGATGTGACCTATGCCTTCCTTCGTAATAGTCACGAAGTTCTTCACTTAGGCTCTTGCAAGAGTTATGACTACTATAGGAGGCATGTTTTCTCTTTTCATTTCTTTCATTATTTTTCTTCTTTCTTCCTCTCTTATTTTCTTTCTTTCATCTTGACTTATTTCTTCCACTCTTTTTTTCCTTTTTCTTTTCTCTCTTGTTTTTCTTTCCATATTTTGAGGGAACTCAACTCATATAAGATTCTAGATAGAGGGTCCTTATGACTAGTACCCTCACCATTAACACTAATTGAATGATGACTCATGTTGGTTCCTAAGTTGTGGTTCTTTCTTGTTGGGGGTTTGAAAACACTCACAATTCTAAGGGAAAATTGCCTAAAATTATTACACATAAAGGGAAGTAGGGTGACCTATTGGAGGCTCCCAACTTACTTCCAATGAAAGGCCTTTTTGTTACAAAATTCGAAAGCAATGAAAGTAAGTAAATATTCAATTACAAAATTGCAAAAAGGTCCTCAATTTTCTTGGTTTTTCTCTCTTTGGTGATTCACTCAATTTGTAGTGCTTCTTAGTCCAATAGCTCTTAAGGTGGTTGGCCCCTTGCTTCTTGACTCAAATTCTTCAAGGGATGGCACCAATCCTCCTTTCCAATTCCCTATATGGCAACTCACAAACAAGCCAACGAAGAGACAAGCAATAACCAAAGACAAAAAAAAATGAAATGAAAGCTAAACCAATGGAGTTTTAACAAGACAATTTTTCAAGGATTATTCAACAATTAAAGCAATGAAAAGGACATAGAAGCAAGCTAGGACTCAAAGAGAAACTTATAATGGCTCTAGAGTAGAGTAAAAAAACTAAAAAAAAAAAACTCAACAAACCTCTAGCTTTGGCACTTGTTTTCACACTTATTTTAAATTGAAATTTCAGAACTAATATTGGTATAAAATAGGAACCAATTATAGCACAAATTTCGAGCCAAAACAACAAGCACACTTCCCTTTCACTTTTTTTTCTGGACTCTGATTTTCTGCCAATTTGTGTGATTTTTCGTATTTTCTCCTTTTATTCAAATCAGTTATTTATTTTTTTATAATTGTTTTCTGGATTTATAGAAAATTCAGTAAAAGTTTCAGCTCAAAATTCTTAGTGACCAATTCTCAATAATTTTTACAAGTTCATATGTCCAAGCTGCCAGCACCAGTGATTTCAGACTTCGAATTTTTTTTAGCATGGAATGTTGATTGCCTTATGTATGTTGAACTCACTAGGCTTGTTTACCACAGTTTTAGGAGTTCAATATTCACTTAGGAGCAAAATTTCAGCCAGCAATTCAATCACCAAAACTCAAATTCACAATAGACACAATCATAAGGTAACCTAAAAGTTCAAGAAAAAGTTCACAATCAAAGACTCTCTAAGAATTTTGCATGAACATGTTAAGGACTAATCAACATGCAAGATTTAAATCAAATCAAATAATAACCTAAAATAATTTCATACACTCATGAAGAAATGAGTTAGACAAAGAAACAAGAAAAATAAAATTTAGCATAACATAAGAAATCTTATGTGACAAGTTTCATGACTAGACATGACTTCTATGACAAAAATACAATAGGTGAACAAGTTACTCTAGATTTTTGAGGTTTTCATCTACTTTAATGTTTTTGTAAGAATTTTATGGTTTAGGTTTCAGCCACAAAAAAATAGCAAGACAAAACTCAAAGGAACCTAAACTCAACACAACTCATGGTTTAAGAACAAGAACAAGAAATTTGAACCATAAAAAATCAAATCTAGCTTCTATAGCTAGTTTGGAAATTCTAAAGAATCATTTTAACAACATTTAGCACAAGACATGTGAGGAGATACATGGATAAAAATGAAGAAACAACAATGGAGGAGAAGGTAAAATTGAAAATCAATGGAGGTTTAAGGAGCACCTACTTGAAGCTCTTGTGCTCTGATTACCACTTGATGCAAGTATGCTTGTGGAGCTTCTATGTAGGCTGGATCTTTGAGCTTCAATGAGGTCCTTCAATGATGATTTTCCACCATGGAGATGCAGTGCAAGGCAAAGGAGAAGAGGAGAGGGGAGGCACCATCCACTAGGGAATAAGCCATGGAAGAAGGAGCTTCACCACCAAGAATGTGCCTTGGATAAGAAGCTTGAAAGGATGCTTTAATGGAGGAAAAGAAAGAGAGAAGGGGGGAGCACGAAATTGAAGGAATAAAAGAGGGAGAGAAGTGGAACTTTGAAGTGTGTCTCATAAGACTTTCATTCATCAAAGTTACAACAAGTGTTACACATGCTTCTATTTATAGACTAGGTAGCCTTCTTCAGAAGCTTTCTTGAGAAAACTTCCTTGAGAAGCTTCTTTGAGAAAACTTCCTTGAGAAGCTAGAGCTTTGCTACACACACCCCTCTGTCGTAACCTACCCTTCGGCGGGAGGCCGACGCGTGACTCGCGGGATGCGTGTTCCACGAAAGGAATACGCGCGGAGTCGCCACCAACGTTTATTTGAGGAAAACGTCGGAAAAACCGGAAAAGACGCGATCTACAAACTTTTAAGTGAAAGGTTCGGGAGTTGTATTTACGCACGGGGAAGGTATTAGCACCCCACACGTCCGTCCCAAGGGACGGCAGCCTTTAATCGAATGTGCAAACGTGACTTTGATTTTTACGTTCCCTTTTATGTCCTTATATCCTTTATATTTTTTCTTTTTTTTGTGGTCGACAAGGGTGTTTCCCTTTGCTCCTACGTATTCCTCAATTTGGGATGAGAAAATCAGACCTACGTAGTTCTTTCGGAACAAAGTGTTTGGTTAAGTTGTTTTTTTCTTTTTTGTAAAATATGTTTTTATTGAACAAAAGGTCATTTAAGGTGTTGGACCATTAAACGGTCTTTTGATTTTGAAAGATGAGAAACGTTAAGGCGTTGGACCATTAACGATCTCTTGTTTTTGAAAGGAGAGAAACGTTAAGGCATTGGACCATTAACGACCTCTTGTTTTTGAAAGGAGAGAAACGTTAAGGCATTGGACCATTAACGATCTCTTGGGGTGGTCGACAAAAGCGGAGCTTTTGCTTCTACGTATCCTCAATTGCGATGAGGAAATCAGACCTACGTAGTTCTTGCAAAAGCGGTAAAGTCACATGTTGATTTTATGCTTTTGAACGGTCCATGTTAACCGATAAAAGCAAAGAGGACCATTTAAGGCGCTGGACCTTAAAACGGTTTTTAGAGATTTTTCGGAAAAAACTTGATTTGTGAGTTGATTTTAGTCTTAGTTTCACTTTGGTTTATTAATCAATTCATTCAAGGAAACTTCCAAAGAAAAACGTCCGATTGATTTTTTTTATTATTTTATTCAAAGATATTTTGATTATTTTATTATTATTTTTCAAGATATTTTGATTATTTTATTATTATTTTACTTTTTTTGGTTTAACCGAGGTTATAGCGTGAACGATCGGTTAGATTTCGTTTTAACAGTGATTAAACGAGATTACAACACAAATGATCGGTTGAAATTCATTTTATCATTTATTAGACGAGAAAATGGCTTAAATAAATGGTTAAAGCACATTAAAAACTGAAGAAAAGAAAACTGAAAGTAAACGAAATTAAAGTGAAAGTACACAAAACAAGAAATGAATTGAAAGTCTCGGATTCGAAAACTTACCCGTTGAAGAACGAAGAATGAACGAAGAACAGATGAAGAACGGTGAAGAACGACGAAGAACGATGAAGAATTTCCACAGAATCGCTTACGGAAGCGTTACGGAAGTACTTCGACTTGATTTTTCTTCACGAAAACGTGTTTTTTTGCCCAAAATAGCCGAAATGCATAGCCAAAAGGGTCTTGAACCTTTTGAAACAGCTCCCCCCTCCCCTATTTATAGAAAAAAAGGAGGTGCTTGCCGCCCAAAGACTTAATGAAGAAGATTTCTAAGCGCACCCGAATTACTAAGTTCACCCCGCTTTTCGTATTTTACGAAAAAGTTACGGAAGCCTTACGGAACTGTTTTCGAATTTGATTTTCATTTTTTTTCTTTTCCCTTTTACCAATGTTAAGTGGAATATGCTTACCCAAGGTTTTCGGAAATTTTACGGAAGTATTACGGAAGCCGCGGAAGCCCCGAAAACCATTTTTCAAAAACGTGGCGGAGCTTGCCGCCCAGTTGCTTCCTCCTTAAGCAACCCAACTTCCAAAATGTTCTGGAAGGGCCTAGATTTGAATTGCTATTTACACCCCTATCTTGATAAGTTCACCCCCTTACCTTTTTTGGTGATTCTTTTTTCGTAAAGTTACGGAAACTTACGAATCTCGTAACGATACTTGTTTTCTTTCCGTAATATTACGGAACCTTGCGGATTACATAATCATCCCCTTTTTGACTTACGGAATGTTACGGAATCTCACTTAATTATGCAACGATGCTTCCATTGGATTTCCGGTGTGTCACGGAAACTTACGGATCGTGCATCAATATTTTTTTGGTTTTCGGCATGTCCTGAAATTTCACAAATTGCCTAATGATGGGTACCAAGCACCTCACAAGGACCAAAGAAAGGTCGCATGTCATCAAGCAAAGGTCCCCGGACGAAATTAGAGTATGACAGTTGCCCCTCTTTACTTGTCTTTTATTGGAGATAAAAGGAAAGTAAAGATAAGACACTAATTTCGTTCCTCTCGATTTGACGAGAGTCGCGGGTGACCATAAAATCTCCACATGCAAATGACTTGTTGTTCCCAGAATTTCACAAATTGCCTAATGATGGGTGCCAAGCACCTCACAAGGACCAAAGAAAGGTCGCATGTCATCAAGCAAAGGTACCCGGACGAAAATTAGTGTATGACACTAATTTCGCTCCTCTCGGTTGACGAGAGTCGCGGGTGACCATGACTTGTCGTTCCCGGATTTTCACAAATTGCCTAATGATGGGTGCCAAGCACCTCACAAGGACCAAAGAAAGGTCGCATGTCATCAAGCAAAGGTACCCGGACGAAAATTAGGGTATGACACTAATTTCGCTCCTCTCGGTTGACGAGAGTCGCGGGTGACCATGAAATTTCCGCATGTAAATGACTTGTTGTTCCCAGAATTTCACAAATTGCCTAATGATGGGTGCCAAGCACCTCACAAGGACCAAAGAAAGGTCGCATGTCATCAAGCAAAGGTACCCGGACGAAAATTAGTGTATGACACTAATTTCGCTCCTCTCGGTTGACGAGAGTCGCGGGTGACCATGACTTGTCGTTCCCGGATTTTCACAAATTGCCTAATGATGGGTGCCAAGCACCTCACAAGGACCAAAGAAAGGTCGCATGTCATCAAGCAAAGGTACCCGGACGAAAATTAGGGTATGACACTAATTTCGCTCCTCTCGGTTGACGAGAGTCGCGGGTGACCATGACTTGTCGTTCCTGGAATTTCACAAATCGCCTAATGATGGGTGCCAAGCACCTCACAAGGACCAAAGAAAGGTCGCATGTCATCAAGCAAAGGTCCCCGGACGAAAATTAGGGTATGACACTAATTTCGCTCCTCTCGGTTGACGAGAGTCGCGGGTGACCATGACTTGTCGTTCCCGGAATTTCACAAATTGCCTAATGATGGGTGCCAAGCACCTCACAAGGACCAAAGAAAGGTCGCATGTCATCAAGCAAAGGTCCCCGGACGAAAATTAGGGTATGACACTAATTTCGCTCCTCTCGGTTGACGAGAGTCGCGGGTGACCATGAAATTTCCGCATGTAAATGACTTGTTGTTCCCGGAGGAACAAAAGGTGCAGAAGACTATGTCAGCCTCTGCATGCTATCAAGCGTTCTGTCTTACAGATAGCAAAAGAATGTTTATACGGATAACCAAACTTGGATGATACAAGGGTGCAGAATGACCAAACTTGGTCTCTGCTTATCATCGGGCCCGCCGCCTCTGGATGACAAAAGGGTGCGGATAACCGTAAGGTATCTCCGCGTATCATCGGGCCCGCCGCCTCTGGATGATACAAGGGTGCAGAATGACCAAACTTGGTCTCTGCTTGTCATCGGGCCCGCCGCCTCTGGATGACAAAAGGGTGCGGATAACCGTAAGGTATCTCCGCGTATCATCGGGCCCGCCGCCTCTGGATGATACAAGGGTGCAGAATGACCAAACTTGGTCTCTGCTTGTCATCGGGCCCGCCGCCTCTGGATGACAAAAGGGTGCGGATAACCGTAAGGTATCTCCGCGTATCATCGGGCCCGCCGCCTCTGGATGATACAAGGGTGCAGAATGACCAAACTTGGTCTCTGCTTGTCATCGGGCCTGCCGCCTCTGGATGACAAAAGGGTGCGGATAACCGTAAGGTATCTCCGCGTATCATCGGGCCCGCCGCCTCTGGATGATACAAGGGTGCAGAATGACCAAACTTGGTCTCTGCTTGTCATCGGGCCCGCCGCCTCTGGATGACAAAAGGGTGCGGATAACCGTAAGGTATCTCCGCGTATCATCGGGCCCGCCGCCTCTGGATGATACAAGGGTGCAGAATGACCAAACTTGGTCTCTGCTTGTCATCGGGCCCGCTGCCTCTGGATGACAAAAGGGTGCGGATAACCGTAAGGTATCTCCGCGTATCATCGGGCCCGCCGCCTCTGGATGATACAAGGGTGCAGAATGACCAAACTTGGTCTCTGCTTGCCATCGGGCCCGCTGCCTCTGGATGACAAAAGGGTGCGGATAACCGTAAGGTATCTCCGCGTATCATCGGGCCCGCCGCCTCTGGATGATACAAGGGTGCACGTCACATGACCTCAGGGTCAGTATGACAAAGATTATGGGGCGGCCGACAAAAGCAAGGCTCTTGCTCCTACGTATCGTCCAATGAGGAACTCAGACCTACGTAGTTCTGGATAATTTGTGAGACTTGAAAAGTCTCCCTCGGAAAATGCTAACATCTCCGGAAAGGGCGCAGATGACCATATTGGCCTCTGCTCGTCAATCACACTTGGGGTTACTGAATGACGAGGTGCGGATAACCGTAAGGTGTCTCCGCGGGCTACCAGCTCTTGAGTCATGGCAACAAAAGGCGGTATGGTCGACAAAAGCGAGGCTCTTGCTCCTACGTATCCTCCAATGAGGAACTCAGACCTACGTAGTTCTGGATAACTTGTGAGACTTGAAAAAGTCTCGGTGTTTTCTTCGCTAAAATGCAAACATGCTTTAGTAAAGAGATAAATATTCCAACTGATTAGAGCAGCATACGCTTTTTTGAGTGAAAAACAATGCGTTTACCGGGGAAGGAGAGTCTGCTGATGAAATCCCCCATAACCTTAACTGAGATTTTGGATGTTAGCATTTCGTTTCTAAATGAAAATTTAGAGGAAACACTGGGTTCGACAAAATAGAAGAAAATCACTCAAAGTGTATCAATCTCGCACAGGTAAGTGTTTCATCCTAATTCCGAACCATAGATATATCATGACTTGACTTTGCAAATTATTTCCTATCAAATCAAAAATTACATGTGTGATCATGGATCAATAGGACTTCCCTTGGGAATGGGTTCTTTTTGTGGGTTTTTCGGCTTTTGTGTGTTTTTGGCTTTTGATTTTTTGGCTTTTGATTTTTTGTTGGCTTTTCCTTTTCTGTTTTTGTTTAGTGTGGGGCGAAAAAGTCGCTAGCGCACTGATTTTGGTTGGCAATTAAAGGGAGAAGACCATTTTAGGTCATGGTTTCCTTTCCTTCTTTTTGTTCATTTGGTGACAATTCTGTATTGTTCAGATATTGTCCGGTCTAAAGACCTCTCTGCACATTTCTTCTGGTTTCTTTGACCAGGAGCTTTCTTTTTTTTTTTTTCTTTACTTTCTCCCATTCTTTGGTTGGGACTTTTCTTTCTTTTCTTTTTTCTTTCTCCCTCTCTTTGATTGGGAATTTCCTTTCTTTTCTTTTTTTTTGCTTTCTCTTTGATTGGAAATTTTCCTTCTCTTTTTCTTTAATTGGAAATTTCCCTTCTCTTCTTTTTTGCTTCCGAGGGTAAGGATTGACATTCTCACCCTGGGTCAAGGTTTATGGTGAGTCAGGATTTTGGCTCAAGACTTGTAGAATGGCTAGGCATGGTACATGTCAGGGTTTGGTTTGGTTCAAGGACAAAAAGGGATGCCCCACATTATTTCCATGACACAAATGCAAAAATGATGATTTGGAAATTTTATGCAAAACTGGTCATGCATGCACCTATGCGGACACTCAAGTGTCAACTTTTTATGGTCATGTGATGCTAGGGCTCAGGATTCATTTTCCTCTATTTTAAATCAACCCAATGTTTCCAAAATATGCTCTTTTATCCATTTGTGCATTCATCCGAGTCCATTTTGGGCGTCCGGGGAAATTTTCACAGCATTCACCCTTCAGGTGTATACACATTTTTTCAAAAACTAGTTATGATTAGTGAATTTTTCCAAAGAAAAGTTGGAAGTCATCTCTTTTCAAAAGCATGTTGGTTTTTCAGCTTGACAACTTATTTTTTATTTTTTCTCTCTTTTTTTTCTTCTTTTTTTTTTATTTGTTTATTTCTTTTTCTTGTTTGTTTTTTTTTTCTTCTCTTTTTTTTTCATGAGGTATTTTGCTATATACATGCATATCCAAGGTATCTTGCTACCTACACATACATATATATGTTTTGTAAGGTATTTTTGCTATATACATGCATATCCAAGGTATCTTTCTACCTAAACATACATATATATTTTGTGAAGTATTTTTTGTTTACATACATGCATATCTAAGGTATTTTTCTACCTAAACATACATATATATATTTTGTTAAGTGTTTTTTTGTTTACATACATGCATATCTAAGGTATTTTCACTACCTAAACATACATATATATGTTTTGTAAGGTATGACTACCTTCCGAGCTTGCGCTTGTTTTATTTAAATTCCCAGGATCATGAGCAACTAGGTGCGTCCTACTATAAAAAGTGATCAAATAGCAGGCAGAAATTTAAAAGGTACTAGGTTGCCTCCTAGTAGCGCTTCTTTAACGTCTTGAGCTGGACGCCTTATGACTTGTCGGTCACTGACCTAGTACTTTGCTTACCTTTGGCTTTGGACTTGGTCGCCTATTGGTCGGCCATGTGGTGTAGGCTATACTCAAACCTTTTTGTGGATGAGTAGAGGTGAACTCTAGAGGTGATGGCGGTGCGTCTGTTGCCCGCTGCCGGCCATCCCCAGGCTGCTGTGGTGTTTCGCCCTGCGCCTGCCTGGAGACGCAGAACTTCTTGATGAAAGCTCGATTGGTAGGGGGGACCTGATGACCTTGCTGGGGGCGACAGGCACTCCCTAGAACTGACAGAGACCCGTATTTAGAGCTGGCAACTCCAAGACCCTGTTGGCCTTCTTCGGGTCCACTAGGTGTCTTGCGGGCACAATCCCTGCAAATAATAGATGACATCAGAAATCAATTGGGGGAGGTGCATACTTACCTATGCCACGACGACATGAACTTGCTGGGGGGAACGGGCGCCCTGTAGGGCCGACAGAGGCCCGTAACCAGAGCTGGAAACCCCAGGGCCCTGTTGGACTTCTTCAGGTCCACTGGGTGTCTTTGTGGGTGCGATCCCTGCAAACAATAGATGGTATCAGAAATCAGTTGAACCATATGCATACTTACCCATGTCGGGACGACACAGACCAATTGATACTTTTGCAGGGGGAGATTGGCATTGCGGTTGCTGGGCAGAATGTTGCTAAGTAGCAATGTCATCTATATCTGTGTAAGAGTGGTCATGTTTGTGCGCATGATCCGCACTCGTCTCTTTGCAGCGGCACGGGTGAAATCTTGCCCCGGTATGCATAGTAGCTGTGTGATAGCCTCCCTCTCTAGTTGTGCTCGCACAGTTGGCCGTCCTCCAATATCAGGGGGTGGCCCAGGAACCGTTAAAAGGAAACTACTGGTCCCTTAACCGGGAGTGCAAGTCTTGGTTAAGCATTTAAGGATAGAGGACCTTAAATTCTCTTAAGGTACGGATGTGGAGCACACTGAAAATGAGGACACGTAGCCCTCTAAAGGTGAGGGCGTGCAACCCTCTCAAGGCGAGGATGTATAGTCCTCTAAAGGTGAGGGCGTGTAGTCCTCTCAAGTTGAGGGCGTGCAGCTCTCTGTTGGCGAGGACGTGTAGTCCTCTCAAGGTGAGGGCGTACAGCTCTCTGTTGACGAGGACATGTAGTCCTCTAAAGGTGAGGGCGTGTAGCCCTTCGAAGGTGGGGACATGCAGTCCTCTGATGGCAAGGGCGTGTAGCCCTCTGAAGGTGAGGACATGCAGTCCTCTGATGGTGAGGGCGTGTAGCCCTACGAAGGTGAGGACATGCAGTCCTCTGATGGCGAGGGCGTGTAGCCCTCTGAAGGTGAGGACCTGCAGTCCTCTGATGGCGAGGGCGTGTAGCCCTCTGAAGGTGAGGACGTGTGGTCCTCTAAAGGTGAGGGCGTGCAGCCCTACGAAGGTGAGGACATGCAGCCCTCTGATGGCGAGGGCGTGTAGCCCTCTGATGGTGAGGGTAACTAGTACCCAAGGGTTCACCCTTATGAGAAAGCAAGAGATCGACTCATCGAGAGGGTCGGTCATCCCAAATCCACACGACTGGATATTAGATGTAGGAAATCTATGCAGTTAACATGATTTTTAGGGATGCAGATGCATGCAACCTTTGTCTTGAAATGCGGTAAATGCAGACTTCATATGAAACAATGCAATGTAATGGAAAGTTGTACAACGTTCATGACATTCTTTCCCTATTTTGTGATTTTGATTTTGATTTAATTTTTTTGGAAAACACAGATTGACTGTCCTTTTGAAAGAGGTGATAATTCATGCAACCTCATCCTATCTTTTTGCAAATCTCTCCGGGAACTCCCTCAGAGTGTATGTTCTGTTTGATTTAGTCACTTGACCGTTTTGGAGTGACGGGAATGGAGTCGTTTGATAATTAATCAATCTATTGAAATTCCGGGGCTTGTCTCCCTTTTTTTTCCTTGTTTAAAAACATCGACGGGTGTGAACTTTTGATCGGCCCCTATGTTCACTTGAGGCTCATGCACGGTGCCCCTCATTGCCCCAGTGTAAGGCTTTGAGGTACCAATCGTTGCCTTTCGTCATGACCTTGTAGGAGGGAACCTATTGGGTGAGAACTTCTAATCTGCCCCTAGGTTCGCTTGAGGTTTTTGCATGGTGCCTTTCGTTGCCCCAGTGTAGGGCTTAGAGGTACCAAGTGTTGTCTTGTTTTCACGACCTCGTAGTAAGGAAGAATGAAAGAAGCAGTTGATTCTTGCAAAAAGAATTTTCCAAGGACGAGAAATAGTTGAAGGATTTTTTGATGGATTAAGTCAAATGACTCCTATGTAGAAGCACGATGTTTTGATGTCTTGATGATGCTAAAGGATCAAGTGCTTCTAAGTTTTATTCAAGACAAGAATCCAAGAAAGTCAAGATATATGATCAAGTTGATTTCTAGAATCTTTTGGAAGAAGTTTCCAAATTGAAAAAACAAAAGGTTTGACCAAAGAATTCTATCATTTCAAATTGAGATTTGCTCTCCGGTAATCGATTACCAGCAGCTGAAAATGTTTATAATAGTCACTAGAAATTTGAATTCAAAATTTATAATGTGTAATCGATTACACATGGATGGTAATTGATTACCAGCAATTTATTCAAATTTTAAAGCCTGTGATCTATTACACAAGTCTTGTAATCGATTACCAGAGGAGATTTTCAGAAAATAATTTCCAAGAGTCACATCTATTCAAATGGTTTATGAATGGCCATCAAAGGTGACTTGGAAACACGAATTTAAAGAGAGTTTTCATTGCCCACAAAGTTTATCCTCTCAAAAGATTAAGAGTTTTTCTGAACTGAACTGTCTTATCCTCTCAAAAAGATTCCTTGGTCAACCACTTGCATATTCAATAAGGAATTTTGATTGGTCTTCATTGTACAATCTATCCCTTTTAAGAGAGAATTCTTCTTCTCTTCTTCTTACTTCTGAAAAGGGATTAAGAGACTGAGAGTCTCTTATTGTAGAGGATTCTTGAACACAAGGGAAGGGTTGTCCCTGTGTGGTTCAGACTTTGTAAAAGGAGTTTTACAAAGAGAGTGGAAAATCTCAAGTGGGTTTCTTGAGGACTGGACGTAGGCGCGGGAAGTGGCCGAACCAGTATAAATCAAGTTTGCATTCCTCTCTTCCTTTAAACTTCTTTTATTGCTATTTATCTTTTGCTTTAAAGAAGTTTATTTTGATTTGTCTTTTGAGTAATTCATGTTAAGGGTGCATTGTTAATCCAAAAAGAAAGAGTGATAGTTCAATTGGGGAATAGTCTTTGCATCTTAATTCAACCCCCCTTTTTCTTAAGGTAACTGAGGCCATTTGTCCAACATCCTATTCTTGACAACTCGCTTCTCTAAGAAGACAAACTTTCTGGAATGATAAAATGAAGTCACATGAACGTCTATATTTTTACTTGAAAACACAGTCAATCAAATGCCTTTTTATTTTTTTTATTTTGAAACTTATTTTTTATTTTGAAACTTATTTGTTTTTGTTAGTGCTTAGCTTTACCTAGCTTTAAAAGATTGGCTAAGATTTTGTTAAAACATAAGCACTTAGACAATGAAGGAAAGCTGGAGCTGCTGCACATGATGTCCAACGTTATGTCAAAGAATAAGATCGGGCTGCACAATGCACAAGGCAAGATGAAATGACAAATGAAGAATTGAAGCTGCAGGATTCACGATGTCGGATACAATGTCCAGGACATCCTGCCTGAAAATACTGGAATTGCTAAAAGCATTGAAGCTGCAGGATCCACGATGTCGGATACAATGTCCAGGACATCCTGCCCGAAAATACTGGAGTGGCTAAAAGCATTGAAGTTGCAGGATCCACGATGTCGGATACGATGTCCAGGACATCTTGCCCGAAAATACTGGACATATAAATCTGTTATATCTTTAACAGATTATTGTGCAGTTAGCAAGAGATTAGATGATCTATCTTTAGGAACGAATTAAAAGATAATTAAAGTTCGAATTACAAACTAGAAGAGTTCGTTCAGGGATTAAAGATTAAAGATAAAAACTAAAAGATCAAACGTTATCTTTTAGTTCTTTAAGTGCAGATTTTCAGGAAGAATGATAGATCTCATCCAGCACAAGCTGTTGCAGCCCAGACACACACACTGCTATAAAAACATGGAGGCTACACGAGTTTTGTACCAAGTCCGGGATTGAAGAGTTATTTTGTGAGTTTTGGGACTTGAGTGTTTTGTGAGCCACCTTGATGGTACCCTAACATCAAGTGTTGGACCTGAGTGTGTAGAGTTGATCTCTAGTGTGTAGAGTTGATCTCTAGTGTGTGGAGTTGATCTCTATTGTTCAGAGAGCAATCTCTGGTGTGTCTTTGATTTGTTTGTAAACACGGGAGTGTGATTGAGAGGGAGTGAGCGGGGTTCTCATATCTAAGAGTGGCTCTTAGGTAGAGATTGCACGGGTAGTGGTTAGGTGAGAAGGTTGTAAACAGTGGCTGTTAGACCTTGAACTAACACTATTTTAGTGGATTTCCTCCCTGGCTTGGTAGCCCCCAGATGTAGGTGAGGTTGCACCGAACTGGGTTAACAATTCTCTTGTGTTATTTACTTGTTTAAACTGTACACACTGTCAAATATAATCTGCATGTTCTGAAGCGTGATGTCGTGACATCCTGTACGACATCTGTCCCCAGTATCAGAATTTCAATTGGTATCAGAGCGGGCACTCGAAATCACTGAGTGAGACCTAGGGAGATAAATTCTGATGAACATGGAGAAAGAAGGAGGACCAGTGAACAGACCACCAATTCTGGATGGAACCAACTATGAATACTGGAAAGCAAGGATGGTGGCCTTCCTCAAATCACTGGATAGCAGAACCTGGAAAGCTGTCATCAAAGGCTGGGAACATCCCAAGATGCTGGACACAGAAGGAAAGCCCACTGATGAATTGAAGCCAGAAGAAGACTGGACTAAAGAAGAAGACGAATTGGCACTTGGAAACTCCAAAGCTTTGAATGCTCTATTCAATGGAGTTGACAAGAATATCTTCAGACTGATCAACACATGCAAAGTGGCCAAGGATGCATGGGAGATCCTGAAAACCACTCATGAAGGAACCTCCAAAGTGAAGATGTCCAGATTGCAACTATTGGCCACAAAATTCGAAAATCTGAAGATGAAGGAGGAAGAATGTATTCATGACTTCCACATGAACATTCTTGAAATTGCCAATGCTTGCACTGCCTTAGGAGAGAGGATGACAGATGAAAAGCTGGTGAGAAAGATCCTCAGATCCTTGCCTAAGAGATTTGACATGAAAGTCACTGCAATAGAGGAGGCCCAAGACATTTTCAACTTGAGAGTGGATGAACTCATTGGTTCCCTTCAAACCTTTGAGCTAGGACTCTCGGATAGGGCTGAAAAGAAGAGCAAGAATCTGGCGTTCGTGTCCAATGATGAAGGAGAAGAAGATGAGTATGACCTGGATACTGATGAAGGTCTGACTAACGCAGTTGTGCTCCTTGGAAAGCAGTTCAACAAAGTGCTGAACAGAATGGACAGGAGGCAGAAACCACATGTCCGGAACATCCCTTTCGACATCAGGAAAGGCAGTAAATACCAGAAAAGGTCGGATGAAAAGCCCAGTCACAGCAAAGGAATTCAATGCCATGGGTGTGAAGGCTATGGACACATCATAGCTGAATGTCCCACTCATCTCAAGAAGCAGAGGAAAGGACTTTCTGTATGTCGGTCTGATGATACAGAGAGTGAACAAGAAAGTGATTCTGACAGAGATGTGAATGCACTCACTGGGAGATTTGAAACTGCTGAAGATTCGTGTGATACAGATAGTGAAATCACTTTTGATGAGCTTGCTATATCCTATAGAGAACTATGCATCAAAAGTGAGGAGATCCTTCAGCAAGAAGCACAACTGAAGAAGGTCATTGCAAATCTGGAGGCTGAAAAGGAGGCACATGAAGAGGAGATCTCTGAGCTTAAAGGAGAAGTTGGTTTTCTGAACTCTAAACTGGAAAACATGACAAAATCAATAAAGATGCTGAATAAAGGCTCAGATACGCTTGATGAGGTGCTACAGCTTGGAAAGAATGTTGGAAACCAGAGAGGACTTGGATTTAATCCTAAGTCTGCTGGCAGAACAACCATGACAGAATTTGTTCCTGCCAAAAACAGCACTGGAGCCACGATGTCACAACATCGGTCTCGACATCATGGAACGCAGCAGAAAAGGAGCAAAAGAAAGAATTGGAGGTGTCACTACTGTGGTAAGTATGGTCACATAAAGCCCTTTTGCTATCATTTACATGGTCATCCACGTCATGGAACTCAAAATAGCAGCAGTGGAAGGAAGATGATGTGGGTTCCAAAACACAAGACTGTTAGTCTTGTTGTTCATACTTCACTTAGAGCATCAGCTAAGGAAGATTGGTACCTAGATAGCGGCTGTTCCAGACACATGACAGGAGTTAAAGAATTCCTGGTGAACATTGAACCTTGCTCCACTAGCTATGTGACATTTGGAGATGGCTCTAAAGGAAAGATCACTGGAATGGGAAAGCTAGTCCATGATGGACTTCCTAGTCTGGACAAAGTACTGCTGGTGAAGGGACTGACTGCAAACTTGATCAGCATCAGTCAGCTGTGTGATGAAGGATTCAATGTAAACTTCACAAAGTCAGAATGCTTGGTGACAAATGAGAAGAGTGAAGTCCTAATGAAGGGCAGCAGATCAAAGGACAACTGTTACCTATGGACACCTCAAGAAACCAGTTACTCCTCCACATGTCTATTCTCCAGAGAAGATGAAGTCAGAATATGGCATCAAAGATTTGGACATCTGCACTTAAGAGGCATGAAGAAAATCATTGACAAAGGTGCTGTTAGAGGCATTCCCAATCTGAAAATAGAAGAAGGCAGAATCTGTGGTGAATGTCAGATTGGAAAGCAAGTCAAGATGTCCCACCAGAAGCTTCAACATCAGACCACTTCCAGGGTGCTGGAACTACTTCACATGGACTTGATGGGGCCTATGCAAGTTGAAAGCCTTGGAGGAAAGAGGTATGCCTATGTTGTTGTGGATGATTTCTCCAGATTTACCTGGGTCAACTTTATCAGACAAAAATCAGACACCTTTGAAGTATTCAAGGAGTTGAGTCTAAGACTTCAAAGAGAAAAAGACTGTGTGATCAAGAGAATCAGGAGTGACCATGGCAGAGAATTTGAAAACAGCAAGTTTACTGAATACTGCACATCTGAAGGCATCACTCATGAGTTCTCTGCAGCCATTACACCACAGCAAAATGGCATAGTTGAAAGGAAAAACAGGACTTTGCAAGAGGCTGCTAGGGTCATGCTTCATGCCAAAGAACTTCCCTATAATCTCTGGGCTGAAGCCATGAACACAGCATGCTATATCCACAACAGAGTCACACTTAGAAGAGGGACTTCAACCACACTGTATGAAATCTGGAAAGGGAGGAAGCCAACTGTCAAGCACTTTCACATCTTTGGAAGCCCATGTTACATTTTGGCAGATAGAGAGCAAAGGAGAAAGATGGATCCCAAGAGTGATGCAGGAATATTCCTGGGATACTCTACAAACAGCAGAGCATATAGAGTATTCAACTCCAGAACCAGAACTGTGATGGAATCCATCAATGTGGTTGTTGATGATCTAACTCCAGCAAGAAAGAAGGATGTCGAAGAAGATGTCAGAACATCGGGAGACAATGTAGCAGATACAGCTAAAAGTGCAGAGAATGCAGAAAACTCTGATTCTGCTACAGATGAATCAAACATCAACCAACCCGACAAGGGACCCTCCATTAGAATCCAGAAGATGCACCCCAAGGAGCTGATTATAGGAGATCCAAACAGAGGAGTCACTACAAGATCAAGGGAGATTGAGATTGTCTCCAACTCATGTTTTGTCTCCAAAATTGAGCCCAAGAATGTGAAAGAGGCACTGGCTGATGAGTTCTGGATCAATGCTATGCAAGAAGAATTGGAGCAATTCAAAAGGAATGAAGTCTGGGAGCTAGTTCCGAGACCCGAGGGAACTAATGTGATTGGCACCAAGTGGATCTTCAAGAACAAAACCGATGAAGAAGGTGTTATAACCAGAAACAAGGCCAGACTTGTTGCTCAAGGCTACACTCAGATTGAAGGTGTAGACTTTGATGAAACATTCGCCCCAGTTGCTAGACTTGAGTCCATCAGATTGTTACTTGGTGTAGCTTGCATCCTCAAATTCAAGCTGTACCAAATGGATGTGAAGAGCGCATTTCTGAATGGATACCTGAATGAAGAAGCCTATGTGGAGCAGCCAAAGGGATTTGTAGATCCAGCTCATCCAGATCATGTATACAGGCTCAAGAAGGCTCTCTATGGATTGAAGCAAGCTCCAAGAGCTTGGTATGAAAGGCTAACAGAGTTCCTTACTCAGCAAGGGTATAGGAAGGGAGGAATTGACAAGACTCTCTTTGTCAAGCAAGATGCTGAAAACTTGATGATAGCACAGATATATGTTGATGACATTGTGTTTGGAGGGATGTCGAATGAGATGCTTCGACATTTTGTTCAACAGATGCAATCTGAATTTGAGATGAGTCTTGTTGGAGAGCTGACTTATTTTCTGGGACTCCAAGTGAAGCAGATGGAAGACTCCATATTCCTCTCACAAAGCAAGTATGCAAAGAACATTGTCAAGAAGTTTGGGATGGAGAATGCCAGCCATAAAAGAACACCTGCACCTACTCACTTGAAGCTGTCAAAAGATGAAGCTGGCACCAGTGTTGATCAAAGTCTGTACAGAAGCATGATTGGGAGCTTACTATATTTAACAGCTAGCAGACCCGACATCACCTATGCAGTAGGTGTTTGTGTAAGATATCAAGCCAATCCTAAGATAAGTCACTTGACTCAAGTAAAGAGAATTCTGAAATATGTAAATGGCACCAGTGACTATGGGATTATGTACTGTCATTGTTCAGATTCAATGCTGGTTGGGTATTGTGATGCTGATTGGGCTGGAAGTGCAGATGACAGAAAAAGCACTTCTGGTGGATGTTTCTATTTGGGGAACAATCTTATTTCATGGTTCAGCAAGAAGCAAAACTGTGTGTCCCTATCTACTGCTGAAGCAGAGTATATTCCAGCAGGAAGCAGCTGTTCACAACTAGTTTGGATGAAGCAGATGCTGAAGGAGTACAATGTCGAACAAGATGTCATGACATTATACTGTGACAACCTGAGTGCTATTAATATTTCTAAAAATCCTGTGCAACACAGCAGAACCAAGCACATTGACATTAGACATCACTATATCAGAGAGCTTGTTGATGATAAAGTTATCACACTGGAGCATGTTGACACTGAGGAACAAATAGCAGATATTTTCACAAAGGCATTGGATGCAAATCAGTTTGAAAAACTGAGGGGCAAGCTGGGCATTTGTCTGCTAGAGGAATTATAGCAGCTACTGCTATCTGAACGTGCTCAAACGTCTCACTTAACATTAATAGCACGTTCACTACTAAGCCAAAACAAATTCGACCGTTGCTTCACACGTCCCTCTACATTCCTCATTCAAACTTATATTTTCGTGGTAATCTCGTTTTCAGCATTCCCCAACAGCTCTCAGAAATTTGCGAAACCATTCCAAACGCTCTGCTTTTCCATGGCTACCTCACCAAAAGAAACTTCAGCTCCTGGTTCACCCGCTGTACCATCATCTCCATCATCCACCAAAGCACCAGCAAACCAGGAACGACCTGAATTCAATATCCAGCCCATACAGATGATTCCTGGTCAAGCCCCTGTTCCTGAAAAACTGGTTCCCAAACGACAACAGGGTGTGAAGATTCCTGAAAACCCTAGCCTTGCAACAAGTCCTAGGGAAGTGGACACAGAGATGGATAAGAAGATCCGCAGTATTGTGAGTAACATTCTGAAAAATGCTTCTGTCCCTGATGCTGATGAAGATGTCCCAACATCTTCCACCCCAAATGTTTCTGTGCCTGATGTTGATAAAGATGTTCCAACATCTTCCGCTCCAAATGCTGAAGCCCTCCCTTCACCCAGTGAAGAGGAATCAACAGAAGAAGATGATCAAGCCACAGAAGAGTCCCCTGCACCAAAGGCACCAGAACCTGCTCCAGGTGACCTTATTGACCTCGAAGATGTAGAATCTGATGAGGAACCCATTGCCAACAAGTTGGCACCTGGCATTGCGGAAAGACTACAAAGCAGAAAAGGAAAAACCCCCATTAAGAGGTCTGGACGAATCAAGACTATGGCCCAGAAGAAAAGCACTCCAATCACTCCTACCTCATCCAGACGAAGCAAAGTCGCAATTCCTTCCAAGAAGAGGAAAGAAATTTCCTCATCTGATTCTGATGATGATGTCGAACTAGATGTCTCGACATCAAAGAGGGCCAAGAAATCTGGGAAAAAGGTGCCTGAAAATGTCCCTGATGCACCATTGGACAACATCTCATTCCACTCCATTGGCAATGCTGAAAGGTGGAAATTCGTGTATCAACGCAGACTTGCCTTGGAAAGAGAACTGGGAAGAGCTGCCTTGGATTGCAAGGAGATCATGGACCTCATCACGGCTGCTGGACTGCTGAAGACTGTCTCCAAGTTGGGAGATTGCTATGAAAGTCTAGTAAGGGAATTCATTGTCAACATTCCCTCTGACATAACAAACAGAAAGAGTGATGAGTATCAAAAGGTATTTGTCAGAGGAAAGTGTGTTAGATTCTCCCCTGCTGTGATCAACAAATACCTGGGCAGACCAACAGATGGAGTGGTGGACATTACTGTTTCTGAGCATCAAATTGCCAAGGAAATCACTGCCAAACAAATCCAGCATTGGCCAAAGAAAGGGAAGCTGTCTGCAGGGAAGCTAAGTGTGAAATATGCAATCCTGCACAGGATTGGAGCTGCAAACTGGGTACCCACCAATCATACTTCCACTGTTGCCACAGGTTTGGGTAAATTTCTGTATGCTGTTGGAACCAAGTCCAAATTTAATTTTGGAAACTATATATTTGATCAAACTGTTAAGCATTCAGAATCCTTTGCTGTCAAATTACCCATTGCCTTCCCAACTGTATTGTGTGGCATTATGTTGAGTCAACATCCCAATATTTTAAACTACACTGACTCTGTGATGAAGAGAGAATCTCCTCTATCCCTGCATTACAAACTGTTTGAGGGGACACATGTCCCAGACATTGTCTCGACATCAGGGAAAGCTGCTGCCTCAGGTGCTGTGTCCAAGGATGCTCTGATTGCTGAACTCAAGGACACATGCAAGGTGCTGGAAGCAACCATCAAAGCCACCACAGAGAAGAAGATGGAGCTGGAACGGCTGATCAAAAGGCTCTCAGAAAGTGGCATTGATGATGGAGAAGCAGCTGAGGAAGAAGATGCTGCAACAGAGGAAGAGGAAGATGCAGCAGAGGATACTGATTCAGATGATGATGATGATTCTGAAGCCACCCCATGATCATCAGACCTTTATGTTTTTTTTGCTTTTACTTTTATTAGCTAAAGGGGCATATCCCTTTGAACAATGGTTACTATTGGTCTGTAATATTTGCACCTTAAGCTCATGCATTCTACTTTTGTCAAATTCTGTCTAAAAAGGGGGAGTAATAGTTATGCATGATTTGGGAGTAATGGTATTAATATGTATGCAATAGTAGTATTAGTCATGATGTATGCATGATTCATGATTTTGAGGGGGAGTTGTATGATACGATGTATGCATGATTCATGATTTTGAGGGGGAGTTGTATGATACGATGTATGCATGATTCATGACTTTGAGGGGGAGACTGCTGCTGCTGCTGATGACTGATGTAAGCTACTAGTAGCTGATAGAAGATGCTGCAGTAAGAGCATGGAGACAGGGGGAGCAGAAGCAGAAAGCTGATGTCATGTGAGATGTCTTGACATCCTGGAAACGACTTGCAACTTGCAGAATTTCCGCTGTGCTTGATTACTCTGATAATGAAAGTTGCTGATCCCACTTGCATAACTGCTCGTACCTGCTCAGGAAGTGTCTAAGTATGTTTTAGACAAAATTTGCCAAAGGGGGAGATTGTTAGTGATTAGCTTTACTAAGCTTTAAAAGATTGGCTAAGATTTTGTTAAAACATAAGCACTTAGACAATGAAGGAAAGCTGGAGCTGCTGCACATGATGTCCAACGTTATGTCAAAGAATAAGATCGGGCTGCACAATGCACAAGGCAAGATGAAATGACAAATGAAGAATTGAAGCTGCAGGATTCACGATGTCGGATACAATGTCCAGGACATCCTGCCTGAAAATACTGGAATTGCTAAAAGCATTGAAGCTGCAGGATCCACGATGTCGGATACAATGTCCAGGACATCCTGCCCGAAAATACTGGAGTGGCTAAAAGCATTGAAGTTGCAGGATCCACGATGTCGGATACGATGTCCAGGACATCTTGCCCGAAAATACTGGACATATAAATCTGTTATATCTTTAACAGATTATTGTGCAGTTAGCAAGAGATTAGATGATCTATCTTTAGGAACGAATTAAAAGATAATTAAAGTTCGAATTACAAACTAGAAGAGTTCGTTCAGGGATTAAAGATTAAAGATAAAAACTAAAAGATCAAACGTTATCTTTTAGTTCTTTAAGTGCAGATTTTCAGGAGGAATGATAGATCTCATCCAGCACAAGCTGTTGCAGCCCAGACACACACACTGCCATAAAAACATGGAGGCTGCACGAGTTTTGTACCAAGCCCGGGATTGAAGAGTTATTTTGTGAGTTTTGGGACTTGAGTGTTTTGTGAGCCACCTTGATGGTACCCTAACATCAAGTGTTGGACCTGAGTGTGTAGAGTTGATCTCTAGTGTGTAGAGTTGATCTCTAGTGTGTGGAGTTGATCTCTATTGTTCAGAGAGCAATCTCTGGTGTGTCTTTGATTTGTTTGTAAACACGGGAGTGTGATTGAGAGGGAGTGAGCGGGGTTCTCATATCTAAGAGTGGCTCTTAGGTAGAGATTGCACGGGTAGTGGTTAGGTGAGAAGGTTGTAAACAGTGGCTGTTAGACCTTGAACTAACACTATTTTAGTGGATTTCCTCCCTGGCTTGGTAGCCCCCAGATGTAGGTGAGGTTGCACCGAACTGGGTTAACAATTCTCTTGTGTTATTTACTTGTTTAAACTGTACACACTGTCAAATATAATCTGCATGTTCTGAAGCGTGATGTCGTGACATCCTGTACGACATCTGTCCCCAGTATCAGAATTTCAGTTTTGAACTTTACTCATTGTTTTACGGCAACCCCACCAACGTGCAAGATGAGTAATCTCTGATTGAACGGTCTTGGAAGTCAACACTCAGGAGCGCAGGTTGCTTGAGCAAACAGACCAATGGCTTACACCCACATTCCGGTGAAAGTTGAATAAGCAAACATGCGTTTGTGAGAGGATGAGGGACAAAGATATCAACTTTATCCATTTCATTTAACATTGTAGCTGTGGTTTACAATAATGGCATAAACTTGGAAACCCTGATGAGTCATTAGGGACACCTAACAACAGCTTTCAAAATTGCCCCATGTGTGGCATCTCTTATCAATGTCAGGATTTACACGCAATTCTCCTCAAATTTCAGCCAGCCCGCATCAATTAGACCTTGCACCTTACGCTTCAGAGCCCTACCATGCTCAATGGAACGCCCCGGGGCTTCTCCGTGACAAGCACACGTTGCGTTCGAGTCGTATTCTCGGAGAAATGGAGGTTGATGAACCTTGGCTAGGTTTATGGCTACCATTGAATTATCAAGTAGATATGGGATCAAGTTTAGCATATGACAACGGAATTTGGGGTGAACCCTACAGGCTTTTTGCTGCAAAATTCCTTTTTGTTGGTGTTTTTTTTTTTTTTAGAAATGGGTTTATGATCCCAACATGGTTGGCTCATGGTGCCTAACACATGCAACTAAGAATGTAGTGTGAAGTTTCACGCTTCCCCTTTTTTGTTTTTGTAGAGGAAAACACAAGGATGAGCAAACATGAAAACAAATGGTATGCAATTTTGCAGATCAAAAAGTTTGTTGAACGCATATGCATGATGATGCCATGACTCATGCAAAATGTGAGGCTGGAATATGATAACGGACAAATGCAGGAACGATATGTTCATTATGATGTTATGAAGAGATGCTTATGCGATGCATGATATGAATGCATTTTACGGTCACGAGAGCCTGGAAAATTATCTCTTCTTACTTGCGCATTTGGGGGCGCAGTGCCCCATGTGTACAATTAAGAAGGTGATATGGACCTTCCGGCTTCCCGTGACATAGGACGAGACCAACATACAATGCATGCTAGAGATAAAATGTGGGAGTGACTTGATTCGCACTGATTTTTGGAGTAAAAACGTGGGATAAACTCATTTTTTTCAAAAAGTTATAACTAGTCAAGATCTGAGCGACAATACAAACTTCCTAGCGGTTTCTAATCATATGGTCCATTAAGTCTATCATATGCTGACAATAGCTGAGAAGTCCGTGGATCTCCTCGGGGGCGGAGTAGGTGTCCGCCACTGCTTTGGCCTTGGCTAGCAATGGGGGAAGTTCTTGACTCCTGTTCAAAGTAAGAGCAAATCGGTCCGTCCACATTGTTGCCTCTTGGTGCAATGAATCAATTACCCTTTCCCTTGCTTCCCTTTCTGCTGATATCTTGGCGTACTCATCCTCTAGCCTTTGCTCGTGAGTCACCGCTAGATTTAGCTTCTCTTTGCACTTATCGATGATGGCCCACATATTCCCTTCAGTCTCGCTTAACTGTTGGGACAAATTTCTTTTCGACCTAAGGCAAACCTTTAGCTCGTCCTTCAAGATCATGCCTTTGACCCGTGATGATTCCTTTCACCTCTTCGGAGCTTGAGCTCACTATTGCTGCCCTATAAAGCCCCTCAAAACTTTGCTTTGGTCGTGTTCTTCCTTTCGGGCCTTCTTGGTTTCTCATTCCAAGGCTTCATCGGTGGCCATATTGACATCCCTTAGTTCATCATACTCTTTTCAGACTTTGATGGCTATGGACTTGAACTTCTCTTCGACTACCCAGGCTCTTTCAAGCTCTGCCTTTAGGGCTTGTACCTCATCACTTTCTTCCGAAGCTTTAACCTCATCGTCTCTCACAGTCTTTAGATTTGGGAGCCAATCCAGTCCTTGTGTTCGGACTCTCAGCCACTTATGATAGCCGCCGATGATCCCATTACTGCTTCCCCTAAGCTCTCTGTCCTTTCTTCACGCCGCATCCCATGCCTTGCGAACTCCTTGGAGTACCCTCGCGTTGTGGTCACTGAAACCTCGTGCGATGAAAGGCGTGATGCTTTCGTCTGATGGCACTCCTCTCATGGGACATCCTTCGCATGAAGATAGAATCCTGATTCTTCCTTCCTTCTAGCGAGGGAACCATTTAACAGACGCCCCTCCATGCTAGCCAAGAGTTGGTGCACAACAAATAATTCTTGTGCCGCTCTTTTCACATCCCCGGTCGAACGTGTCATACATGGCCAAAATGGCGACGACCGGGCTTTCCTTGCCATGATGAAAGGCGAGGAAAGCGTCAATCGCTGCTAGGTCCACTAACCCTTCCATATTCGGAAAGAGGACAACTCCAAAGATCAAAAGCGCCAAGATGTCAATAAAAGAAAGCCCATTCGCCTTGATTTGCCAAGGCCTTTGCCCTTTCCTCCAAACACTTCCTTGGTACTCCGACTACCCCATTCCTGTTTTGCTTTACACGGTCCAACTCTTGTGCTGAGATTTTCACCACCTTGGCAACTCTTGTCGTGGAGGGATAGAACCCAGAGAAAAGATATGGCTTCCTTCCTCCCAGTGGGCATCCCAGGATTTCTTCAAACTCTTTCACAGTCGGCACTAGCTGGAAGTCCTCAAATGTGAAGCACCTTAGGGGCTGGTCATAATAATGGGAAAGGGATGCAATCGGTTCCATGGAGACTTCTACCCTAGCTAGGTCCCAAATCTTACCATAGGCTTTGCGGAAGGCTTGCCGTTGAAGTTGACCCATTAATTGCCCCAACTTTCGTAAACTGGTGACCTCTAAGCTCTTGATTTTGACTTGATAGAACCTCTTTTTAAGCGAAGGCTTTTGACTTGATCCCATGTTTTACTAAAGTGAAATAAAATCTAGTGCGAAACAAAACTCCTACATCTATCATGGGTGGAATGGATGAATGCATGAAGAAATGCATATGACACAGATGCAATTTACGAATACGGGAGCCCGAGAAATTGTTTCCTTCTTGGATACAACGTTTGGGCAGCATGGCAAGGCGACACGGACCCTCCGTCGGTTTGCTAAAGTGAGGGGATCAAAGACGAAACCCACGCATGATGCATATGCGAAAGGCACAACACGGGGATGTACATAGTACGACAATATTCACAAACAAATATAAGCAAAAGGGTATATGATACTTATGCATGGCAGTGTGAAAAATGGCACGCAGCGTGTTTGCTCCGTGCCCCTATTTAAGGGACCTATAAGGGAGAGAGCTAACTAGGCTTTTAGTGATAACCCCCAAGGTAGTCATATCTCTCTTGATGGTTGTCGCAACCTACCCTTCGGCGGGAGGGCGACGCGAGACTCGCGGGATGCGTGTTCCACGAAAGGAATACGCGCGGAGTCGCCACCAACGTTTATTTGAGGAAAACGTCGGAAAAACCGGAAAAGACGCGATCTACGAACTTTTAAGTGAAAGGTTCGGGAGTTGTATTTACGCACGGGGAAGGTATTAGCACCCCACACGTCCGTCCCAAGGGACGGCAGCCTTTAATCGAATGTGCAAACATGACTTTGATTTTTATGTTCCCTTTTATGTTCTTATATCCTTTATACCCTTTTTATATTTTTCCTTTTTTGTGGTCGACAAGGGTGTTTCCCTTTGCTCCTACGTATTCCTCAATTTGGGATGAGAAAATCAGACCTACGTAGTTCTTTTTTTTATCAAATGATTCTTTTTTACTTAAGTGGTGATCATTTTAAGGCGTTGGACCTTAAAAATGATCCATCTTACTTGGTGAGAAATTGAAATGACAAACTTCAAAAGCCTATTTTTGTGGACGAGCTTGACTAGGCGAGTTAATTTTAGCCTTAGTTTCACCTTAGTTATTAATCAATTCGATTAAGAATGAGAAATCCCAAAGAGAAAACGTCCGATTGATTTTCCGCTTTATTTTACTAAAAAGATATTTTTTGATTATTATATTATTTTTTACCTCTTTTTGATTTCCAACGTGGTTACGGCACGACCGAACGGTCGGAATTGATTTTAACCGAAGTTAATGGATAATACAATTCAAACGTTCGGTGGAAATTTATTTTATTTTTAAGTTAAGCGAGAAACGACTTAAGTAAAATGGCTTAAGCACGTCAACAGGGGGTATAAAAAGTAAACAAAACGAGAATAAAAATGCACGAAACACAATGTGGACCACTACGGGCACATAGAATGAATTGAAAAGCTTGGTTCGAGGTACTTACCCGTTGAAGATCGAAGAACGATGAAGAACGAATAAAGAACGTCGAAGAACGAACGAAACCTTTGCGAGATTCCTCACGGAAAACGTTACGGAAACGTTTCGGAAGCGCCTCGGCTTAGATTTTCTTCACGGAAACAATTTTTCCAAGCAAATTCGAAAGAGAGAGAAGTGCCTAAGGGGCTGGACCCTTTTCTTCTTGCATTCCTCCCCTATTTATAGCAAAATAGGGGAGATGCTTGCCGCCCAGCTCGCCCAGGCGAGCTCAGGGTTGCTTCCTCCAGAAGCAACCGCCTTCTGGAGGAATCTTCTGGAGGGCCCAAATGGGCCTGGGTGCTATTTGCACCCCCATTTTTACTAAGTACACCCCCCCTGCTGTTTTTTGGTGATTCTTTTTTCGTAAAGTTACGGAAACTTACGAATTTCGTAACAATACTTGTTTTCTTTCCGTAATGTTACGGAACCTTGCGGATTACATAATCATCCCCTTTTTGACTTACGGAATGTTACGGAACCTCACTTAATTATGCAACGATGCTTCCATTTGATTTCCGGTGTGTCACGGAAACTTACGGATTGTGCATCAATATTTTTTGGTTTTCCGGCATGTCTTGGAATTTCACAAATTGCCTAATGATGGATGCCAAGCACCTCACAAGGACCAAAGAAAGGTCGCATGTCATCAAGCAAAGGTCCCCGGACGAAATTAGGGTATGACAGTTGCCCCTCTTTACTTCTCTTTTATTGGAGATAAAAGAAAAGTAAAGATAAGACACTAATTTCGTCCCTCTCGATTTGACGGGAGTCGCGGGTGACCATAAAATCTCCACATGCAAATGACTTGTTGTTCCCAAAATTTCACAAATTGCCTAATGATGGGCGCTAAGCACCTCACAAGGACCAAAGAATGGTCGCATGTCATCAAGCAAAGGTACCCGAAAATTAGTGTATGACACTAATTTCGCTCCTCTCGGTTGACGAGAGTCGCGGGTGACCGTGACTTGTCGTTCCTAGGATTTCACAAATTGCCTAATGATGGGCGCTAAGCACCTCACAAGGACCAAAGAATGGTCGCATGTCATCAAGCAAAGGTACCCGAAAATTAGTGTATGACACTAATTTCGCTCCTCTCGGTTGACGAGAGTCGCGGGTGACCGTGACTTGTCGTTCCTAGGATTTCACAAATTGCCTGATGATGGATGCCAAGCACCTCACAAGGACCAAAGAATGGTCGCATGTCATCAAGCAAAGGTCCCCGAAAATCAGTGTATGACACTAATTTCGCTCCTCTCGGCTGACGAGAGTCGCGAGTGACCATGAAATTTCCACATGTAAATGACTTTGTTGTCCCCGGAGGAACAAAAGGTGCAGAAGACTGTGTCAGCCTCTGCATGCTATCAAGCGTTCTGTCTTACAGATAGCAAAAGAATGGGTGCGAATAACCATAAGGTATCTCCGCGTATCTTGGGTGCAGAATGACCAAACTTGGTCTCTGCTTGTCATCGGGCCCGCCGCCTCTGGATGACAAAAGGGTGCGGATAACCGTAAGGTATCTCCGCGTATCTTGGGTGCAGAATGACCAAACTTGGTCTCTGCTTGTCATCGGGCCCGCCGCCTCTGGATGACAAAAGGGTGCGGATAACCGTAAGGTATCTCCGCGTATCTTGGGTGCAGAATGACCAAACTTGGTCTCTGCTTGTCATCGGGCCCGCCGCCTCTGGATGACAAAAGGGTGCGGATAACCGTAAGGTATCTCCGCGTATCTTGGGTGCAGAATGACCAAACTTGGTCTCTGCTTGTCATCGGGCCCGCCGCCTCTGGATGACAAAAGGGTGCGGATAACCGTAAGGTATCTCCGCGTATCTTGGGTGCAGAATGACCAAACTTGGTCTCTGCTTGTCATCGGGCCCGCCGCCTCTGGATGACAAAAGGGTGCGGATAACCGTAAGGTATCTCCGCGTATCTTGGGTGCAGAATGACCAAACTTGGTCTCTGCTTGTCATCGGGCCCGCCGCCTCTGGATGACAAAAGGGTGCGGATAACCGTAAGGTATCTCCGCGTATCTTGGGTGCAGAATGACCAAACTTGGTCTCTGCTTGTCATCGGGCCCGCCGCCTCTGGATGACAAAAGGGTGCGGATAACCGTAAGGTATCTCCGCGTATCTTGGGTGCAGAATGACCAAACTTGGTCTCTGCTTGTCATCGGGCCCGCCGCCTCTGGATGACAAAAGGGTGCGGATAACCGTAAGGTATCTCCGCGTATCTTGGGTGCAGAATGACCAAACTTGGTCTCTGCTTGTCATCGGGCCCGCCGCCTCTGGATGACAAAAGGGTGCGGATAACCGTAAGGTATCTCCGCGTATCTTGGGTGCAGAATGACCAAACTTGGTCTCTGCTTGTCATCGGGCCCGCCGCCTCTGGATGACAAAAGGGTGCGGATAACCGTAAGGTATCTCCGCGTATCTTGGGTGCAGAATGACCAAACTTGGTCTCTGCTTGTCATCGGGCCCGCCGCCTCTGGATGACAAAAGGGTGCGGATAACCGTAAGGTATCTCCGCGTATCTTGGGTGCAGAATGACCAAACTTGGTCTCTGCTTGCCATCGGACACAACTGTGTCTGCCTAGCAAAGGGATGCGGATAACCGTAAGGTATCTCCGCGTATCATGTGTGCAGAATGACCAAACTTGGTCTCTGCTTGCCATCGGACACAACTGTGTCTGCCTAGCAAAGGGATGCGGATAACCGTAAGGTGTCTCCGCGGGCTACCAGCTCTTGAGTTATGGCAACAAAAGGCGGTGTGGTCGACAAAAGCGAGGCTCTTGCTCCTACGTATCCTCCAATGAGGAACTCAGACCTACGTAGTTCTGGATAACTTGTGAGACTTGAAAAAGTCTCGGTGTTTTCTCCACTAAAATGCAAACATGCTTTAGCAAAGAGACAGATATTCCAACTGATTTAGAGCAGCATATGATTTGAGTGACAAACAATGCGCCTACCAGGGAAGGAGAGTCTGCTGATGGGATCCCCCATAACCATAAATGAGATCTTGGATGTTAGCATTTCGTTTCTAAATGACCATTTAGAGGAAACACTGGGTTCGACAAAAATAGAAGAAATCCACTCAAAGTGTATCAATCTCGCACAGGTAAGTGTTTCATCCTAATTCCGAACCATAGATATGTCATGACTTGACTTTGCAAATTATTTCCTATCAAATCAAAAATTACATGCGCGATCATGGATCAATAGGGCTTCCCTTGGGAATGGGTTCTTTTGGTGGTTTCTTCTTTCGGTTTTTATGTGTTTTTGGCTTTTTCTTTTTTCTGTTGGCTTTTTCCTTTTCTGTTTTTGTTTAGTGCGGGGCGAGAAAAAAGGGTCGCTAGCGCACGGGATTTTGGTTGGTAATTTAAAGGGAGAAGACCATTTTAGGTCGTGGTTTCCTTTCCTTCCTTTTTGTTCATTTGGTGACAATTCTGTATTGTTCAGATATTGTCTGGTCAAAAGACCTTTCTGCATATTTCTTCTAGTTCTTTGATCAAGAACTTTCTTTCCTTGCTTTTTTACTTTCTCCCATTCTTTGGTTGGGAATTTTCTTTCTTTTTCTTTTTCCTTTCTCCCACTCTTTGATTGGGAATTTCCTTGCTTCCTTTTTTCCTTTGATTGGAAATTTTCCTTCTCTTTTTCTTTGATTGGAAATTTTCCTTCTCTTCTTTTTTGCTTCCGAGGGTAAGGATTGACATTCTCACCCTGGGTCAAGGTTTATGGTGAGTCAGGATTTTGGCTCAAGACTTGTAGAATGGCTAGGCATGATACATGTCAGGGTTTGGTTTGGTTCAGGGATAAAAAGGGATGCCCCACATTATTTCCATGACACAAATGCAAAAATGATGATTTGGAAACTTTATGCAAAACTGGCCATGCATGCATCTATGCGGACACTCAAATGTCAAATTTTTATGGTCATGTGATGCTAGGGCTCAGGATTCATTTCCTCTATTTTAAATCAACCCAATGTTTCCAAAATATGTTCTTTTATCAATTTGTGCATTCATCCGAGTCCATTTCGGGCGTCTGGGAAAATCTTCACAGCATTCACCCTTCAGGTGTACACATTTTCCAAAAATTGATTATGATCAATGAATTTTTTCAAAGAAAAGTTGGAAATCGTCTCTTTTCAAAAGCATGTTGTTTTTTAGCTAGACAACTTATTTTTTTCTTTTTTCTCCTTCCTTTTTTTTTTTATCATTATCATTTGTTTATTCCTTTTTCTTTTTTTTTTTTCTTTTTTTTTTTTTTCTTTTTTTTTTTCATGAGGTATTTTGCTACCTAAACATGTGTATATTTTTGCGAGGTATTTTTGCTATATACATGCATATCCAAGGTATCTTGCTACCTAAACATACATATATATGTTTTGTAAGGTATTTTTGGCTGTATACATGCATACCCAAGGTATCTTGCTACCTAAACATACATATATATATTTTGTGAGGTATCTTTTTGCTACATACATGCATATCTAAGGTATCTTGCTACCTAAACATACATATATATATTTTGTGAAGTGTGTTTTTGTTTACATACATGCATATCTAAGGTATCTTTCTACCTAAACATACATATATATGTATTTTGTGAAGTGTTTTTTTGTTTACATACATGCATATCTAAGGTATTTTCACTACCTAAACATACATATATATATTTTGTGAGGTATGACTACCTTTCGAGCTTGCGCTTGTTTTATTTAAATCCCCAGGATCATGAGCAACTAGGTGCGTCCTACTATAAAAAGTGATCAAATAACAAGCATAGATTCAAAAGGTACTAGGTTGCCTCCTAGTAGCGCTTCTTTAACGTCTTTAGCTGGACGCATGATGGCTTATAGGTCATGGACCTAGTACTTTGTGTTGTAGGCAACGCTCTAACCTTTTTGCGGATGAGCTGAGGTGAACTCTAGAGGTGGTGGCGGTGTGTCTATTGCCCGCTACCGGCCATCCCAATGCTGTTGTGGTGTTTCGCCCGGCGCCTGCCTGGGGGCGCAGTACTTCTTGATGAAAGCTTGATTAGTAGGGGGCCTGATGCCCTTGCTGGAGGTTACAGGTACTCCGTAGAACTGACAGAGACCCGTAATTAGAGCTTGACAACTCCAAGACCCTGTTGGACTTCTTCGGGTCCACTGGGTGTCTTGTAGGCGCGATCCCTACAAACAATAGATGAAATCAGAAATCAGTTGAGCGATGTGCATACTTACCTATGATGATGTGACCTTGCCGGGGGGAACGGGCACCCTGTAGGACTACAGAGGCCCGTAACCAGAGCTGGAAACCCCAGGGCCCTGTTGGACTTCTTCGGGCCCACTGGGCATCTTGTGGGCGCGATCCCTGCAAACAATAGATGACATCAGAAATCAATTGAACCATGTGCATACTTACCTATGTCATGATGACACAGACCAACCGATACTTTTGCAGGGGAGATTGGCGTTGCGGTCGCTGGGCAGAATGTTGCTAAGTAGCAATGTCATCTATATCTGTGTAAGAGTGGTCATGTTGGTGCGCATGATCCGCACTCGTCTCTTTGCAGCAACACGGGTGAAATCTTGCCCCGGTATGCATAGTAGCTGTGTGATAGCCTCCCTCTCTGGTTGTGCTCGCACAGTTGGCCCTCCTCCAATATCAGGGGGGGGGCCCAGGAACCGTTAAAAGGAAACTACTGGTCCCTTAACCGGGAGTGCAAGTCTCGGTTAAGCATTTAAGGATAGAGGACCTTAAATTATCTTAAGGTGTGGATATGGAGCCCACCGAAAGTGAGGACGCGTAGCCCTCTAAAGGCGAGGGCGTGTAGCCTTCTGAAGGTGAGGACGTGCAGTCCTCTGAAGGTGAGGACGTGTAGTCCTCTGGAGGTGAGGGCGTGCAGCCCTCTGATGGTGAGGACGTGTAATCCTCTCAAGGCGAGGGTGTGTAGCCCTCCGAAAGTGAGGACGTGTGGTCCTCTAAAGGTGAGGGCGTGTAGCCCTACGAAGGTGAGGACATGCAGTTCTCTGATGACGAGGGCGTGTAGCCCTCTGAAGGTAAGGACATGCAGTCCTCTGAAGGTGAGGACATGCAGTCCTCTGATGGCGAGGGCGTGTAGCCCTCTGAAGGTGAGGATGTGTAGCCCTCTGATGGTGAGGACGTGTAGTCCTCTCAAGGCGAGGACGTGTAGTCCTCTGAAGGTGAGGGCGTGCAGCCCTCTGATGGCGAGGACGTGTAGTCCTCTCACTGGTGAGGACGTGCAGTCCTCTGAAGGCGAGGACGTGTAGTCCTCTGGAGGTGAGGGCGTGCAGCCCTCTGATCGTGAGGACGTGTAGTCCTCTCAAGGCGAGGGTAACTAGTACCCAAGGTGAGGGCGTGCAGCCCTCTCAAGGCGAGGACATGTAGTCCTCTGGAGGTGAGGGCGTGCAGCCCTCTGATGGTGAGGACGTGTAGTCCTCTCAAGGCGAGGACGTGTAGTCCTCTCAACGGTGAGGGTAACTAGTACCCAAGGTGAGGGCGTAGAGCCCTCTCAAGGCGAGGACATGTAGTCCTCTGGAGGTGAGGGCGTGCAGCCCTCTGATGGTGAGGACGTGTAGTCCTCTCAAGGCGAGGACGTGTAGTCCTCTCAACGGTGAGGGTAACTAGTACCCAAGGTGAGGGCGTAGAGCCCTCTCAAGGCGAGGACATGTAGTCCTCTGGAGGTGAGGGCGTGCAGCCCTCTGATGGTGAGGACGTGTAGTCCTCTCAAGGCGAGGACGTGTAGTCCTCTCAACGGTGAGGGTAACTAGTACCCAAGGTGAGGGCGTGTAGCCCTCTCAAGGCGAGGACGTGTAGTCCTCTGAAGGTGAGGGCGTGCAGCCCTCTGATGGCGAGGACGTGTAGTCCTCTCACTGGTGAGGGTAACTAGTACCCAAGGTGAGGGCGTGTAACCCTCTCAAGGCGAGGACAGGTAGTCCTCTGCAGGTGAGGGCGTGCAGCCCTCTGATGGCAAGGACATGAAGTCCTCTGATGGCGAGGACATGTAGTCCTCTGATGGCGAGGACGTGTAGTCCTCTCAAGGCGAGGACGTGTAGTCCTCTAAAGGTGATAGGTACAAGTACCCAAGGGTCCACCCTTATGAGAAAGCAAGAGATCGACTCATCGAGAGGGCCGGTCATCCCGAATCCACAAGATTTGGACATTAGATGTAAGAAATCTATGCAGTTAACATGATTTTTAGGGATGCATATGCATGCAACCTTTGTCGTGAAATTTGGTAAATGCGGACTTCATATGAAACAATGCAATGTAATGGAAAGTTGTACAATGTTCATGACATTCTTTCCCTATTTTGTGATTTTGATTTTGATTTGATTTTTTTGGAAAACACAGATTGACTGTCCTTTTGAAAGAGGTGATAATTCATGCAACCTTATCCTATCTTTTGCAAATCTCTCCGGGAACTCCCTCAAAGTGTATGTTCTTTTTGATTTAGTCACTTGACCATTTTGGAGTGACGGCAATGGAGCCATTTGATGTTTAATCAATCCATCGAAATCCTAGGGTTTGTCCCCTTTTTTTTTGTTAAAAACATCGATGGGTGAGAACTTTTGATCGGCCCCTATGTTCACTTGAGGCTCATGCACGGTGCCCCTCATTGCCCCAGTGTAAGGCTTTGAGGTACCAATCGTTGTCTTTCGTCATGACCTTGTAGCTGGGAACCTATTGAGTGAGAACTTCTAATCTGCCCCTAGGTTCGTTTGAGGTTTGTGCATGGCGCCTTTCATTGCCCCAGTGTAGGGCTTAGAGGTACCAATTGTTGTCTTGTTTTCACAACCTCGTAGTGAGGAAGAATGAAAGACGCAATTGATTCTTGCAAAAAGAATTTTCCAAGGACGAGAAATAGTTGAAGGATTTTTCAGCTGATGGATTAAGTCAAATGACTCCTATGTAGAAGCAAGATGTTTTGATGTCTTGATGATGCTAAAGGATCAAGTGCTTCTAAGTTTTATTCAAGACAAGAATCCAAGAAAGTCAAGATATATGATCAAGTTGATCTCTAGAATCTTAGGAAGAAGTTTCCAAATTGAAGAAGCAAAAGGTTTGACCAAGGAATTCTATCCTTTCAAATTGAGATTTGCTTTCTGGTAATCGATTACCAGCAGTTTGAAAATGTTTTAATACAAATTTTTAAAACCTGTAATCGATTACATAAGTCTTGTAATTGATTACCAGAGGGGATTTTCAGAAAATAATTTCCAAGAGACATATCTATTCAAATGTTTTATGAACGGCCATTCAAATGTTTTAAAGAGAGTTTTCATTGCCCAAACAGTTTTATCCTCTCGAAAGATCAAGAGTTTTTCTGAACTGAAATGTCTTATCCTCTCAAAAAGATTCCTTGGTCAACCACTTGCTTATTCAATAAGGAATTTTTGATTGATCTTCATTTTACAATCTACCTCTTTTACGAGAGACCTCTTCTTCTCTTCTTCTTATTTCTGAAAAGGGATTAAGAGACCGTGGGTCTCTTGTTGTAGAGGATTCCTGAACACAAGGGAAGGGTTATCCCTGTGTGCATTGTTAATCCGAAAAGAGAGAGTGATAGTTCAATTGGGGAATAGTCTTTGCATCTTAATTCAACCCCCCTTTTTCTTAAGGTAACTGAGGCCATTTGTCCAACATCCTATTCTCGATAACTCACTTCTCTCTAAAAAGACAAAATGAGGTCACATGAACGTCTATATTTTTACTTGAAAACACAGTCAATCAAATGCCTTTTTATTTTTTATTTTGAAACTTATTTGTTTTGAACTTTGGTCGTTGTTTTACGGCACCCCCACCAACGTGCAAGATGAGTAATCTCTGATTGAACGGTCTTGGAAGTCAACACTCAGGAGCGCAGGTTGCTTGAGCAAACAGACCAATGGCTTACACCCACATTCCGGTGAAAGTTGAATAAGCAAACATGCGTTTGTGAGAGGATGAGGGACAAAGATATCAACTTTATCCATTTCATTTAACATTGTAGCTGTGGTTTACAATAATGGCATAAACTTGGAAACCCTGATGAGTCATTAGGGACACCTAACAACAGCTTTCAAAATTGCCCCATGTGTGGCATCTCTTGTCAATGTCGGGATTTACACGCAATTCTCCTCAAGTTTCAGCCCGCCCGTATCAATTAGACTTCACACTTTATGCTTCGGGGTCATACAATGCTCAATGGAATGCCGTAGGGCTCCTCCACGATAAGCACACGTTGCGTTCGAGTCGTATTCTCGGAGAAATGGAGGTTGATGAACCTTGGCTAGGGTTATGGCTACCATTGAATTATCAAGTAGATATGGGATCAAGTTTAGCATATGACAACGGAATTTGGGGTGAACCCTACAGGCTTTTTGCTGCAAAATTCCTTTTTGTTGGTGTTTTTTTTGGTTTGTGCTAAAGGTGGTGTTCGTTATTGGAAGTGCGGTAGACAGGCTTTGTGGTTGATTTAGGGATGGCCTTTGTGGATAACTGGGTGGTGGGTAAGGAGGTGGTTTGTTATTGGCTGAGTAAAGATATTGTTGGGTTGGTGGGAAATTTGGCCGTACAGGAATGGCAGTCACAGCATGGGTTTCTCCCTCATCCTCACCCTCTTTATTTGCCCCAGTTTTCTCAGTCGTCCTAGTAGGATGATCAAATTTGCCTCTTTTCGGACCCACATTGATCCTTTCACTGGCGAAGACCAAATCTGCAAAGCTTTGAGGGTGCGCAGCCCACCATCTTTTCATAGTAGAGTACCGATAATGTGTCTACCATCACGATTATCGTCTCCCTTTCCATTATTGGGGGTACCACCTGGGCCGCCAGATCCCTCCACCTTTTGGGCGTGTTCTTTGAATGATCCGTCCCCCTTTTTGCACATGCTCCGTAGTTGCATCCTATCCAGAACCATATCAAAATTGTATTGATACTGCCTAACAACGGCAACCATTAGGTCCTTCCAAGAATGGACTCGGGAAGATTCCAAGTTAGTGTACCAGGTAACAGCTACCCCAGTAAGACTTTCTTGGAAGGAATGTATTGGCAATTCATCATCTTTTGCGTATTCCCCCCATCTTCTGACAATACATCTTTAGATGGTTCTTGGGACAAGTAGTCCCCTTGTACTTGTCAAGGTCCAGCACCTTGAACTTGGGAGGGGTGATGATATTGGGTTCTAGGAACAACTTTCCTAGGTTAGCAAAGGCATAATCTTCACCTCCTTCAATGGCCCTGAGCCTTTCCTTTAGATGATCCGCCTTTCCCTTTTCGGCCATGGCAGGAGGGGCTCTTCCCACCGCAAAATGCAATGGTTGTGGTTGTGGGTGAAACTGAGGGCCCTCCAAAGTGTTTTCAAAGGGTATACCACCAACTGCTTGCCCTTCAGTGGCATGTCCGAGCCAAGGCTCGAAGTCAGCTAGATTGTGGTGGGCAATTTCATGTGTCTCCCCCATGGTTTGAGAGATATGTGCCTGATGAGGTTATTTGTTCTCAATGAGTATCGGAGTGGAGTTATTGAGATTTTTATTGAGAGTGTATGCCACATTGGGTGGTGTATAGTTGGGAGGCAAGCCATATGATGGGAAGGCGTGCTCGTTTTGGAATTTGCACATCATGGGGTCATCCGTACTTCCCAAATCTTTGCCTACCATATTTGAGGTTGGATGATTCATTTGCTTGAGGCCGGATGGGGACGTCGGGTTCACCTTAGCAACAACGCTGGTAGCGGCAATTGCAACCGCATTGGCTTCCATTATCTTCTTCACGCTCATCATGGCCTCCATCATTGTGGCCATTTTCTCTTTAATGGCCTCCATGTCGGCCTTCATCTTCTCTTGTATCTCCTCTACTTCACCCATTACTCTAGCTCTAGCACGAGTTCGGTAAGGGCGTCGTAAAGCGTGTCCCTAAGTTCATTTTATTTTATTTTTCAAGGAAAGAATGCAATGAGCAATGCAACCAATGAAAAGCATGGATGCATGCGAATGATGTACAGTTGAAGTATTGCGAATTTTTACGCAAGATATGGGGTTGAATCAATTTAGATTTTCAACATGGTCCATGACATCTTTGTCAAGGTGAAACTGGAAGTAACAAGGACATCAATAATCCTAAATATGTTTGGCAGTAGACGAAGCAGTGATGTGACTCGATTCATCTTTTGCCCCAATTTTGCAAGACGGTTACTTCCATATTTCAACTTGACTTGATGAACCTTTTTGTAAAAGCATGAGCTTGGTTCAACCCTATAATCCAAGGAATGGCAATTCTGATCGCCAACACTTCAACAACATCTCATAGGGATGAATGACTCGGGCATACTTTAAGCTTATGCACGGAAAATGTAATTATGAAATTGAGATGCCCGAAGAAACACCATTTCCTAGTTAACCATGCATTAGGTACCATGTTCAATTATTTTGTTTTTAAGTGAAACGGGTTTATGATCCCAACATGGTTGGCTCCTAACACATGAAACTAAGAATGTAGTGTGAAGTTTCACGCTTCCCCCTTTTTTGTTTTTGTTTTGTAGAGGAAAACGCAAGGATGAGCAAACATGAAAACAAATGGTATGCAATTTTGCAGATCAAAAAGTTTGTTGAACGCATATGCATGATGATGCCATGACTCATGCAAAATGTGAGGCCGGAATATGATAACGGACAAATGCAGGATATGTCCATTATGATGTTATGAAGAGATGCTTATGCGATGCATGATATGAATGCATTTTACGGACACGAGAGCCCGGAAAATTATCTCTTCTTACTTGCGCATTTGGGGGCGCAGTGCCCCATGTGTACAATTAAGAAGGTGATATGGACCTTCCGGCTTCCCGTGACAAAGGACGAGACCAACATACAATGCATGCTAGAGATAAAATGCGGGAGTGACTTGATTTGCACAAGCTTTTTGGAGTAGAAACATGGGACCAACTCATTTTATTTCAAAAAGGAAGTCGTATCTAGTCAAGGTCTGAGAGACCATACAAGTTTCCTAACGATTTCTAATTATGTGGGCCATTAAGTCTATCATATGCTGACAATAGCCGAGAAGCCCATGAATCTCTTCGGGGGCGGAGTAGGTGTCTGCCATCGCCTTGGCCTTGGCTAACAAGCGGGGAAGTTCTTGACTCCCGTTCAAGGTAAGAGCAAACCGGTCCATCCATATGGTTGCCTCTTGGTGTAAAGAGTCGATCACCCTTCCTCTAGCCTCTTTTTCCGCATATACTTGAGCATACTCATCCGCGATTCTATGCTCGTGGGCCGTGGCTAGACCTAACTCTTCTTGGTACTTGGCGATGATAGCTAACATGTTGGTCTCCGTCTCGCATAAACGCTGAGACAAGCTTCTTTTGGACTTTGAACAAGCAATTAACTCCTCTTTCAGAACCATGCTATGTGCTCGCGACTGGTCCCTTTCTTCCTTTCGCAACTTGAGTTCACTATTGCTACCCCATAGAGCTCCGCGAAATTTGTTCCGGCCATACTCTTCCTTGCGAGCCCTCTTGGTCTCTTGTTCAAGGGCTCTTGCGGTAATTGCATTCTCTTCCTGTAACCCGGCACACTCCTTCCGAACGTGTGTAGCGGCCAACTTGAACTTCTCCTTGGCAAGTTTTGCCTTTCCTAACTCGCTTTTGAGAGCTTGGACTTCTTCGTCCTCTTCCGGTGCTTCAAAACTCTCTTCGCTGACGACTTTTAACTTGGCGAGCCAATCTAAACCTCGTATATGAACTTTCAGCCATTCGTGGTACCCACCAATGACGCCATTACGAATACCTCTAAGCTCTTGATCTTTCCTTAACGGGGTTTCCCATGCCTTATGGATTCTTTGGATAGTCTTGGAATTTTGTGCGCCGAGATCCCTCACAAGGAAAGGAGACATGCTTTCTTCCGTCGGTGCTCCCCTCATGGGGTACCCTAGTTGTCTTATAGCGAGCGCGGGATTGTAGTTAATACAACCCCTCGTTCCTACCAGCGGAATGTTTGGGTATCTTCCACATGAGAAAAGGACTCCTTCTTTTCCTTCCTTCCATCGGGGGAACCAACTGATTGTTCTACCTCCTATCCCGGCCAAGAGCTGGTCCCAATCTATTCTCCTCTTTTCAGTACATGAGCGATGGCTCAGGAGCGGACATGGATGTCTTGTGTCTTGTTGGAACAAGTGTGAAACCAACCAAACACAGAGGGCGGGTAAGCAACAGATGATCCGTGCGCTACTCTTTTCGCACCTTCGGTCAAATGTGTCAAATAGATCTGCCAAGACAGCCACCACCGGACTTTCCTTGCTATGGTGGTAGGCAAGGAAAGCGTCGATTGCTGCTAGGTCTATCAGACCATCCACATTTGGAAAGAGGACAACCCCGAAAATTAGCAAAGCTAACACATCCATAAACGGGACCCAGTCTCCTTGATTGGCCATACCCCTCGCCTTGTCTTCTAGGTACTTCTGTGGCAGGCCCGCTATGCCGTTCCGAGTCTGTTTTATGCGGTCCAAACCTCTGGCTGAATCCTTGACCACAGTTGCAATTCTGCTCAAAGAGGGGAGACACCCGGAGGAAAGATATGGTTTCCTTCCCCCGAGAGGACATCCTAGAATTTCCTCAAATTCTTCAATGGTTGGTAATAATTGGAAGTCCCCGAATGTGAAGCATCTCAAGGGCTGGTCGTAGTATTGGGTAAGTGATGCAATGGCTTCTATGGACACCTCTGCTATGGTCAACTCTAAGATCTTTCCGTAAGTCTTGCAGAAGGCTTGCATTTGGAGGGGTTCCATCAACCGCCCTAATTCCTTGATGCTGGTGGTATCTAGGCTTTTGACCTTGACTTGGTAGAACCTCTTGCCGGTTTGATTTGTTCCCATGCTTACTAAAGTGAGACAAAAGCTGGTGCAAATCAAAACTCCGATACCTCATGGGTGGGATGGATGAATGCATGATGGAATGCATATGACACGGATGCAATTTATGAATACGGGAGCTCGGGAAATTGTCTCCTTCTTAGATACAACGTCTTGGGGTAGCAAAGTGCCCAACGTATGTATTTAAGAAGGTGACACGGACTCTCCGTTGGTTTGCCCAAGAGAGGGGATTAAGACAGAACCCATATGCAATGCCTATGCAAAAGACACAATGCGGGAATGTGCACAGTATGACGATATTTACCGAACATAAGCAAAAGGGTATATGATACTCATGCATGGCAGTGTGAAAAATGGCACGCAGCGTGTTTGCTTCGTGCCCCTATTTAAGGGACCTATAAGGGAGAGAACTAACTAGGCTTTTAGCAATAATCCCCAAGGTAGTCATATCTCTCTTGATGGTTTCTAGAGGTATCATCCCCTTTGAAGAACATATTGTAGCAGTAGGGACTACTAGCAACAATAGGTTTTCAAAGAGAAAAGCTCTAGATGAGGGTTCACTGTAATCAAGCAAGTCGGAGACCTAGCATGATCACAGATTCACCTCCACTCCTTATGTTCCCATGAACCCGGGTATAGGGCCCTTTTTCACTCACAGTGTGTGCAAATAGTGTTGGTGTTTGTGTGCATCAAATGAATAAATATTTACTTCATGCATACATTTTAAAACGCACTAAAAGCAACAACGAGTTTGTATACACAAGAACATAATGAAAGGAAACCAACAAAGGGGTAAGTCATGGTAAAACATTGCACAAAATTAAATGGCCTAACTCTCTAAAAAAAGTCCCCAGTGGAGTCGCCAACTGTCGCAACCTACCCTTCGGCGGGAGGGCGACGCGAGACTCGCGGGATGCGTGTTCCACGAAAGGAATACGCGCGGAGTCGCCACCAACGTTTATTTGAGGAAAACGTCGGAAAAACCGGAAAAGACGCGATCTACGAACTTTTAAGTGAAAGGTTCGGGAGTTGTATTTACGCACGGGGAAGGTATTAGCACCCCACACGTCCGTCCCAAGGGACGGCAGCCTTTAATCGAATGTGCAAACATGACTTTGATTTTTATGTTCCCTTTTATGTTCTTATATCCTTTATACCCTTTTTATATTTTTCCTTTTTTGTGGTCGACAAGGGTGTTTCCCTTTGCTCCTACGTATTCCTCAATTTGGGATGAGAAAATCAGACCTACGTAGTTCTTTTTTTTATCAAATGATTCTTTTTTACTTAAGTGGTGATCATTTTAAGGCGTTGGACCTTAAAAATGATCCATCTTACTTGGTGAGAAATTGAAATGACAAACTTCAAAAGCCTATTTTTGTGGACGAGCTTGACTAGGCGAGTTAATTTTAGCCTTAGTTTCACCTTAGTTATTAATCAATTCGATTAAGAATGAGAAATCCCAAAGAGAAAACGTCCGATTGATTTTCCGCTTTATTTTACTAAAAAGATATTTTTTGATTATTATATTATTTTTTACCTCTTTTTGATTTCCAACGTGGTTACGGCACGACCGAACGGTCGGAATTGATTTTAACCGAAGTTAATGGATAATACAATTCAAACGTTCGGTGGAAATTTATTTTATTTTTAAGTTAAGCGAGAAACGACTTAAGTAAAATGGCTTAAGCACGTCAACAGGGGGTATAAAAAGTAAACAAAACGAGAATAAAAATGCACGAAACACAATGTGGACCACTACGGGCACATAGAATGAATTGAAAAGCTTGGTTCGAGGTACTTACCCGTTGAAGATCGAAGAACGATGAAGAACGAATAAAGAACGTCGAAGAACGAACGAAACCTTTGCGAGATTCCTCACGGAAAACGTTACGGAAACGTTTCGGAAGCGCCTCGGCTTAGATTTTCTTCACGGAAACAATTTTTCCAAGCAAATTCGAAAGAGAGAGAAGTGCCTAAGGGGCTGGACCCTTTTCTTCTTGCATTCCTCCCCTATTTATAGCAAAATAGGGGAGATGCTTGCCGCCCAGCTCGCCCAGGCGAGCTCAGCTCGCCCAGGCGAGCAAGGTTGCTTCCTCCAGAAGCAACCGCCTTCTGGAGGAATCTTCTGGAGGGCCCAAATGGGCCTGGGTGCTATTTGCACCCCCATTTTTACTAAGTACACCCCCCCTGCTGTTTTTTGGTGATTCTTTTTTCGTAAAGTTACGGAAACTTACGAATTTCGTAACGATACTTGTTTTCTTTCCGTAATGTTACGGAACCTTGCGGATTACATAATCATCCCCTTTTTGACTTACGGAATGTTACGGAACCTCACTTAATTATGCAACGATGCTTCCATTTGATTTCCGGTGTGTCACGGAAACTTACGGATTGTGCATCAATATTTTTTGGTTTTCCGGCATGTCTTGGAATTTCACAAATTGCCTAATGATGGATGCCAAGCACCTCACAAGGACCAAAGAAAGGTCGCATGTCATCAAGCAAAGGTCCCCGGACGAAATTAGGGTATGACAATGGTTTCTAGAGGTATCATCCCCTTCGAAGAACATACTGCAGCAGTAGGGACTACTAGCAACAATATGTTTTCAAAGAGAAAAACTCTAGATGAGGGTTCACTGTAATCAAGCAAGTCGGAGACCTAGCATGATCACGGATTCACCTCCACTCCTTATGTTCCCACGAACCCGGGTATAGGGCCCTTTTTCAACTCACCATGTGTGCAAATAGTGTTATTGTTTGTGTGCATCAAATGAATAAATATTTACCTCATGCATACAAAAAAAATGCACTAAAAGCATCAAAGAGTTATATATACAAGAACATAATAAGGGGAAGCCAACAAAGGAGTAAGTCATGGCAAAATTTGCACAAGATTAAATGGCCTAACTCTCTAAAAATAGTCCCCAGTGGAGTCGCCAACTGTCGCAACCTACCCTTCGGCGGGAGGGCGACGCGTGACTCGCGGGATGCGTGTTCCACGAAAGGAATACGCGCGGAGTCGCCACCAACGTTTATTTGAGGAAAACGTCGGAAAAACCGGAAAAGACGCGATCTACAAACTTTTAAGTGAAAGGTTCGGGAGTTGTATTTACGCACGGGGAAGGTATTAGCACCCCACACGTCCGTCCCAAGGGACGGCAGCCTTTAATCGAATGTGCAAACGTGACTTTGATTTTTACGTTCCCTTTTATGTCCTTATATCCTTTATATTTTTTCTTTTTTTTGTGGTCGACAAGGGTGTTTCCCTTTGCTCCTACGTATTCCTCAATTTGGGATGAGAAAATCAGACCTACGTAGTTCTTTCGGAACAAAGTGTTTGGTTAAGTTGTTTTTTTCTTTTTTGTAAAATATGTTTTTATTGAACAAAAGGTCATTTAAGGTGTTGGACCATTAAACGGTCTTTTGATTTTGAAAGATGAGAAACGTTAAGGCGTTGGACCATTAACGATCTCTTGTTTTTGAAAGGAGAGAAACGTTAAGGCATTGGACCATTAACGACCTCTTGTTTTTGAAAGGAGAGAAACGTTAAGGCATTGGACCATTAACGATCTCTTGGGGTGGTCGACAAAAGCGGGGCTTTTGCTCCTACGTATCCTCAATTGCGATGAGGAAATCAGACCTACGTAGTTCTTGCAAAAGCGGTAAAGTCACATGTTGATTTTATGCTTTTGAACGGTCCATGTTAACCGATAAAAGCAAAGAGGACCATTTAAGGCGCTGGACCTTAAAACGGTTTTTAGAGATTTTTCGGAAAAAACTTGATTTGTGAGTTGATTTTAGTCTTAGTTTCACTTTGGTTTATTAATCAATTCATTCAAGGAAACTTCCAAAGAAAAACGTCCGATTGATTTTTTTTATTATTTTATTCAAAGATATTTTGATTATTTTATTATTATTTTTCAAGATATTTTGATTATTTTATTATTATTTTACTTTTTTTGGTTTAACCGAGGTTATAGCGTGAACGATCGGTTAGATTTCGTTTTAACAGTGATTAAACGAGATTACAACACAAATGATCGGTTGAAATTCATTTTATCATTTATTAGACGAGAAAACGGCTTAAATAAATGGTTAAAGCACGTTAAAAACTGAAGAAAAGAAAACTGAAAGTAAACGAAATTAAAGTGAAAGTACACAAAACAAGAAATGAATTGAAAGTCTCGGATTCGAAAACTTACCCGTTGAAGAACGAAGAACGAACGAAGAACGGATGAAGAACGGTGAAGAACGACGAAGAACGATGAAGAATTTCCACAGAATCGCTTACGGAAGCGTTACGGAAGTACTTCGACTTGATTTTTCTTCACGAAAACGTGTTTTTTTGCCCAAAATAGCCGAAATGCATAGCCAAAAGGGTCTTGAACCTTTTGAAACAGCTCCCCCCTCCCCTATTTATAGAAAAAAAGGAGGTGCTTGCCGCCCAAAGACTTAATGAAGAAGATTTCTAAGCGCACCCGAATTACTAAGTTCACCCCCCTTTTCGTATTTTACGGAAAAGTTACGGAAGCCTTACGGAACTGTTTTCGAATTTGATTTTCATCTTTTTTCTTTTCCCTTTTACCAATGTTAAGTGGAATATGCTTACCCAAGGTTTTCGGAAATTTTACGGAAGTATTACGGAAGCCGCGGAAGCCCCGAAAACCATTTTTCAAAAACGTGGAGGAGCTTGCCGCCCAGTTGCTTCCTCCTTAAGCAACCCAACTTCCAAAATGTTCTGGAAGGGCCTAGATTTGAATTGCTATTTACACCCCTATCTTGATAAGTTCACCCCCTTACCTTTTTTGGTGATTCTTTTTTCGTAAAGTTACGGAAACTTACGAATCTCGTAACGATACTTGTTTTCTTTCCGTAATATTACGGAACCTTGCGGATTACATAATCATCCCCTTTTTGACTTACGGAATGTTACGGAATCTCACTTAATTATGCAACGATGCTTCCATTGGATTTCCGGTGTGTCACGGAAACTTACGGATTGTGCATCAATATTTTTTTGGTTTTCCGGCATGTCCTGAAATTTCACAAATTGCCTAATGATGGGTACCAAGCACCTCACAAGGACCAAAGAAAGGTCGCATGTCATCAAGCAAAGGTCCCCGGACGAAATTAGGGTATGACACCCTCTAATAACTAAGCTCACCTTCTTGAGTAACTTCCTTGAGAAGATTCCTAAAGAAGCTACAGCTTAGCTACACACCCCCCTATAACTGCTAAGCTCACCCCCATGCCAAAATACATGAAAATATAAAAAAAGTCCCTACTACAAAGACTACTCAAAATGCCCTGAAATACAAGGCTAAAACCCTATACTACTAGAATTGATGCAATCCTACCCCGCAAGGGCATTGGATAGAAAACTCCAAGTAGATTGGGCCAGATATGCAAGAGAAGGCCCTAGGGTTCTTATGAGCCTTAGGGTAGATTTCGGGCCCATGGGCTAAGTACGAGCCCACTTATCTTTGTAAATATTAGATTAAGGTTTCATTAATTTCAGCCCTTGTATTTTAGGGCACCTAGACTAGTTTTTGTATTAGGGGTAGTTTTGTAATTTCACATGCACTAAGTGGATATTTGATGTGTGTGGTTGGAAATAAATTTAATTGAATTGGTAGAAGTCCAATCCAATTAAATTTTAGAGGGGGAGGTGAGCATTTGCTTACTACACCCCATTGCCACATCATATAGTCACACTTTGTGCATGTCCTTCATGCTTTTCATGCCTCATGACACCTAAGCACACTTAGTGGAGAATCTTGGAATTGATCTTGGATTAGTGGGCTGAACCATAACTAAAATTCACTAATCATAATTAGTGAAATTTTGGCTCCAAAGTTTGGCTCCACAAATTCAATTTCAAATTCAAGTGAAATTTGAATTTCCCTCCAATTTTGTGTGACACTTAGGCTATAAATAGAGGTCATGTGTGTGCATTTTTTTTGAACTTTGATCATTTGAATATTAAACTTCAGATCTCAAAGCTCATTTAGAGCACAAAATTTCGTGCTCTTCTCTCCCTCTCCCTTCATTCATCTCCTTCTTCCTCCAAGCTCTTATCCATGGCCTCCTATGATGGTGAGCTTCTTCTAGACTCATCTTCTCCTTGAAGTGGCGTCTCCTCTCTGTCTTCCTTTCTCCATTCCGCTGCCATTCATCTTCCAAGAAGCAAAGGAATCCATTGATGAAGAAGATCCTAGGCCTACAAGCTCCAATGAAGCTTGCATCAAGAATGGCCAAAATACAAGGCCCAAAAGAAGGAAAAACCTATTCTAATATTTACAAAGAAGAGAGGACCCAACCTTGCTCCATGGGCTCAAAAATCTATCCTGGGGTTCATGAGAACCCCAAGGCCTTCTTTAGTAGCTCTAGCCCAATCCTCTTGGAGTCTTCTATCCAATACCCTTGGGGGGTAGGATTGCATCTGGGATGTTGTTGAGCTAACCGGGAAGGGCACGAATGAGTTGGAGTATGACTTTGTCCTTAGGGGTGTTATACAGTTTGGAATCTCCATGCGGCTTATGTTCCCATGGATTGGAGTATCCTTGCAAGAGTGAGTAATCCTAACATGCCACCAGCAATCTCGTCTCAATGAAAGTGTGCTGTTGGGTTTCCCATGATGTGGAAATTTGTCAGTTGCATGTCCTCCTGGTCTTCTTTCACATGTTTTATTGGTACCACATGCTTATAGAGACTCAAGTTAAATCCACATCATAATGCATGTATGTCTACAATAACGGTTGCAATTGTGTGATTATGGGATAAATGATTGTCATTTTTTAAGATGTATTTTTTATAAATTTTCTCTTAATCTATAAATTGTTTTATGTAGTAACATTTGACATAATACCTTTCTATTTGTCTTGAATGTATTTGGGTTTCTCAGACCCTAATTTCGTTCAGGGACTATCATTCATGGATATTTTGATTCTCCCAGTCGAATTAAGTTGGTCGACACCAATTACTGTGCAAAACGAAAGATCATTCGATGTTTTGGTCAAGGATGCGGAAAATACCCAAGGGAAGTGGCAAAAAGGTCATTTTAGGAATTTTTCTAGGCCCTGGTTCACCTGGGCCCCTAAATAGCTTAGGGTTGAAGTAACCAGCTTGCTTGGGCGAGCCAAGTTACTTCAGAGTGAAGCAATAGCTCGCCTGGGCGAGCTGCAAGACCACCAAGTGCCCTTATTTCCTATAAATAGGCGTGAGGGAAGCTGAGGAAGGGGTTAGACCTTCAGTGTTAAGAGAAATTGGAGAGAAATCAGAGAGAAGAAGAAGAAAGAAGAGAAAAATAAGGCCGAGGCGCTACTAAATTGCAACCGTAATCGACTTCTACATCATTCTTCGTTCGGTGTTCTTTATTCATCATCCGATTAGTATTTATTTTAAGGATTCGGATACGGTCTATGCGCCCTTAGGGGTTCTCTTTGTTGCTTTGTGCATCTTCATCTCATTCTTCTATCATCAGTAATCTCATTTTCTTCTTGTAAAATAATTTTCAACCGATCATTTATGCCGTAATCTCATTTTCATCTTGTAAAATAAATTCCAACCAATCATTTGGGCCATAAATCATCTTTTAAAGAGGTTGAAAGTTAATGAACAAAATCAAGATAAAATCAACATATAACTGAATTTTTTTTTCATCAAAGTCACTCGAGATCGTTCAAGGTCCAACGCCATAATGCCTTTTTTGTTCTTGTTAGTTAAAATGAATCTTTCAAAAGCCTAAAATCAACTCAACAGCCAACTTTCTCATTTTAAAGAATTACGAAAGTCTGAATTCCTTATCGCACCTGAGGATACGTAGGAGCAAGGGCAACACCCTTGTCAACCCCAAAAAAATAAAGAAACATAAAATGGAAAAATAAATAATATTGAAGTCACATTTGTGCACACTCGATTAAAGGTTGTCGTCCCTTGTGACGAACGCGTAGGGTGCTAATACCTTCCCCGCGCGTAAACAACTCTCGAACCCTTATTTTCAAAGTTCGCAGACCTCTTTTTGGTTTTTCTAGCGTTTTCCTTGAATAAACGTTGGTGGCGACTCCCGCGCGTTCTCCTTTTATAGAAGACACACTTTTTTACCTCGCCTCGCCCTCCCGCCAAATGGTAGGTTGGGACAGGGTTGAATGTGACCCTTCCAGGTAAAGCTCTACAAGGTTATGATGATGATGTTGGAAGAGAGGCTTATGCCTCCATCTTATTATTTTAACTTATGGTTATGAATGCTCTAAGACAATGTTACATTGGGGCGTGGGGTTTTGGCCGTTTATCTAACTTTTTATGAGAGTTTTCTTTTATATTGTATTTAATGCGGTTTGTAATGGCCTTTGTAGTGCCAAGAGTTGTTTGACTTTGAATTAATTTTTTTATTAAGCGATTATCTTTTAGTTTATGAACATTGGAAATGTAATGCTCTTTTACCGTAAAGAAATTTTTTGAAAATTCAATATTCCTTTTATTTAAATTTTGATGTGAAAGTATTATTAACATTATTGTAAGTGTATATGTCTTGGAATAACACTTCAAAGGCCTCATCATCTGGTTTGTTAAGTCTAGCTACATCCAAGTCACATTGGACTGTACCAAACAATTATACCCCTAAGGTTTTGATGTTAACAAAGTATAAATTTTATATACTAACCTTTCATACTTAAGATACAGATCATTTTATGTCTATGAGATAAAAGCAGAAAAGCATGAACAAAAAGGTTCTAGGAAATAGGGAAAGTATTAATCCCTGTATGATACTGCTTATGCGTCGAGCCCTAAGAAGACAAGTGATTTCCTAAGAATACTCCTTGAGTTATTAGAATACATTTTCCATCAAACATATATTGTTTGTGAAAGCCAGGAGTGGCTTAGTGATAAAGACTACTTGGATCTTAATCTTAGGGGAAGATTAAGTGTAGTGCTAGGAGTGGCCAGGAGAGTACCCGTTGTAGCCAGAAGTGGCATAGAGAATACTTGGTTGTAATAAAATATTTGATTAGTGGAACCCTTCAAGATTTGAAGGAGAACTGGATGTAGCCTAAAAGTTGGGGTAAACTAGTATAAAACCTTTGTGTTTTAATTTCTGCTTCTAGATAACTTGTTCTTTTCTTTAAGTCATTGCTACACTATCTTATCCAAGTTTGTGAATTGGTTTTCTAAGCAAAGTAATTTTGGTCTCCTTGGACAAAACCCTTCATCCATTGGCATATGTTTGAGAAAGTTTTGTAATAGTTTTTGAAAGAAAAAGTTTTATCCTACACACTATTTAACCCCCACCCCCTTCTAGTATGCTTCAAGTACTTCAAGTTATGATGGGAGTGACAACGTTGATCACTAGAACTCTATTCAGGTGTTGCATCTAGTCAGGACTTATCACTTTGATGATGCTTGCTAAACCAAGGATGTTGAAGATGATGGCTTCATCAATAGGTTGAAGGACCTTCCCATCATCTTCAATAACATTGCCTATGACTTAACGAAGATGGATGAAAAAGACTTCAAAGATCATGCAATTCAACTTCATGATATCCAGAAGCCTCAAAGGGAGAAGTATCATGCAAACTATTGGATTTCCCCTACAGTTACGTTTTGGTCCACTTTTTCTTCATACAAATATGTTCAAGAGAAATCCGGTTTTTTGGAAAGCGCACAAGATCGTCAAGTATTTAAAATAAAAATGGATGAATCCGAGTATTGAACTCAGGGAACTAGTATTAGACAAGGTTAAATTCAGGAATAAGGCATTGTTGAAAGAAACATTGATAATTGATGATTTAGAACATAATTAAACTAAGTCTAGGCTAAAAATAGTAAAAATGCAAGTAAGTAAGATTGACAACAGTAGGTAAAGGTGTTGGGTCTTTCTAACAAACCAGCTGATGTATATAAAGATGTTTCTCTAATCAATCATGCTTTTGTGTTCTATGTTGTAGCCTAAATTACTAAACCTCGATCCCTAGTTCGACTGAATCAATCCAAGCTTCGTCCTCAGATGCCTCTTGTTGGACTAGGCTTAATTTAGACAGCCCTCCTAGGTTTAGACTAACATAAACTAAGCTTTGTCCTCAGATCCCTCTTGTTGGACTAGACTCAGTTTAAATAGCTTATGAAAGTTTAGACTAATTTAACCTAACCTTTGTCCTCAGATCCCTCTTGTTAGACTAGACTTAGACCAAACAACATTATTGTAACAACATACTTAAAACCAAAACTTAATCCGCGGATCCCTCATTTAAGACTAAGTTCCAATCCTACTTCAATCAAGTTCTAAGGCAACAATACATTCCCAATGCTAAAGTCACCTAACAGTACACACACAAGTGGGTGATCAAACCAAGAGCATGCAATCTTTAAGCATTGAAAGAAGCATTGAACAGTAATTACATCAACTGTTCTTTAGAAATCCCCCACAAGAGTGCTTAACCAGCCTAACAATAATGAGATTAAGAGTAGAGAATAACTGCACCTTACACAAGAAGGGGGATCCCTCCTCCTCTTTTCAGCATCTCACAATCACTCTGCAACTCTCTAATCTCTCTCTAATTACAAAACCTAGATCTCTCTGCAAAAACTGCTCCCCTTGCTGTCTCCAGAGCTCTTTTCCCGAAATAGTCACTATGGTGTGCTTCAGAATTCTATGCAAATCATCCCTCTTTGGATTGTTACCCTAATTCTGTACAAAACAACTTTAAATAGGCATTGAATCCATGGTGTTGTGCTTAGAGCCACCCTCACGCTTAGCGTGAGTAAGTGGATTTGAGCTTAGCGCCAATCATGCGCTGAGCCTGGCTAAAGACAACTGTTGCGCTTAGCCCACTGATCTCGTGCTTAGCGTGCAACCCTTATATTAATGCTCTGCCAGATTCTTCTGTCGCGCTAAGCACGCTGAAGCTGTGCTTAGTGATGAATGTGCGCTTAGCCCCACTGATGAGCTGAGCTCAACTGTCACTTTTAGCACTTCATAACTTAGCCTTTTTTTTACCTGAAATTGCACAGATTTCATCATTAAATCCAATGGACATATTCTATAGATGGATTTAACAATAAAACAAGATTTATTTACAAACTACTACGAAATAACTATAAATTGGGGAACTATACAAGTTTTGGAAAATGTTTTCTATACAAAAGTTAGTCATATAAGACAACCATTAGTGGTTAAAGAGAAGTGTAAGGAGGTAAGTGTTTCCTCCAAGAGGTTAGCTAAGAAGGATACTCATTTTACAATAAAGACAAACATTTAAGAAACTTTCCCTCTTAGACAACCTCCACATTTTCTCTTTTGTTAAAAGACACTTGCTAGCATTGCCACACCTTTTGGGCTTGAGTTTATTCCTCAAGTAAAGAAGTTGTTGGATGAGGGTTTGGTTCGCAAGAGCTTAAATCCTTGTGCCTTGTTGGTGCCCAAAATAGGTATTATTAGGCACCAAGTCCCTAAAATAGGTGGTATGATGAATGTTTTGAGTGGTTCAACCCTCTTTTGTAAAATCACTCGTGCACCTAACATCTTCATGGTGTGTGTACATAGGGACCCATTAGGTAGGTTTGTTCTTATTTTTAGTTTCAATACAAACTTAGGTACTCATATGGGACACATTAGGTTTGTCATACTTTTTGGTAGGAATAATCAATATGAAAATACAGAAAATGCTATGTTTTTATTGCGTTACTTTTCTTAATTTTTCAAATAGTGATCAAGGGGTTCCCATGAACCCTAAGAGAATAAAGGTCAATCCTGAGTGGCCCACTCCACCAAGTATAAGAAAAATTTTGGGCTTCCATGACTTAACAAACTTTTACAAAAGGTTTGTCCCATATTTTTCTGTACTTGTAGCATCACTCATTGAGTTGGTGAGGAACCATGTTCCTTCATGGGAAGATGCCCAGGAAATGGGTTTTCAGACATTACCTTGCTTCAACATACCAAACACAACTAATACATATTTTTTTGTTCTTTTTATAGGTGTTAACGGAAGGAGCCCAGAGTATGAAGAACCTCAGGATTTGAGGTCAAATCCTTTCCAAGGTGTAGGGAATGATGCAATCCTAACCTGTAAGGGCATTGGATAGAAGACTCCAAGTAGATTGGGCCAGAGATCCAAGGGAAGGCCCTAGGGATCTCATGAACCTTAGGGTGAATTTTTGGGCCCATGGGCATAGGTTGGGTTCACTCTTCTTTGTAAACATTAGAATAGGGTTTTTTTTTCTTCTTTTGGGCCTTGTATTTTGGCCATTCTAGTAGTATAGGGTTTTAGTCTTGTATTTCAGGGTGTTTTGAGTAGTCTTTGTAGTAGGGACTTTTTTGTATTTTCATGTATTTTGTCATGGGGGTGAGCTTAGCTATTATAAGGGGTGTGTAGCTAAGCTCTAGCTTCTCATCTCAAGGAGGTGAGCTTAGCTATTAGAGAGGTGTGTGTAGCTAAGCTCTAGCTTCTCAAGGAAGTTTTCTCAAAGAAGCTTCTCGAGGAAGTTTTCTCAAGAAAGCTTATCAAGGAAGCTACCTAGTCTATAAATAGAAGCATGTGTAACACTTGTTGTAACTTTGATGAATAAGAGTCTTGTGAGACACAACTCAAAGTTCAACTTCTCTCCCTTTTTTCTTCCTTCAATTTTGTGCTCCCCCCTCTCTCTTTCTCTCCCTCTTTCTTTTCCTCCATTGAAGCATCCTCTCCAAGCTTCTTATCCAAGGCTCATCTTGGTGGTGAAGCTCCTTCTTCCATGGCTTATTCCCTAGTGGATGGCGCCTCCTCTCACCTCTTCTCCTTTGTCTTCCACTGCATCTCCATGGTGGAAAATCACCATTGAAGGACCTCATTGAAGCTCAATGATCCAGCCTCCACAGAAGCCCCACAATCAAGCTTCAATCACTTTGCATTTCATCTCATATCATACAACAATGAACACACAAAATGAATCCGAAGGACTTTCCAGGCTTGTAATGGGGTTAGGCTGTCGACAAATCATGGTTTTTCTAGGATTCAAAAGCTTAGGTTCTAGGAGAGCATTCATCCATAGATAAACCTTCACTTTTTCATTCATTCCCACCCCAATACTTGCCTTTTATTTAGGCACTCAGCTTCATTTCATTATTTTGCAACATACACACTTATTAATTTCATTTATACTTACAGTTTTTTTTTGGAACACAATATATACAGAAACATTATGTGTATATACAGAAATAGTGTGTGTATGCTATTTACTTTGGCCATTTCAATTCTTACTCAGTGCCTCCCCTAAATTTGGAACAAATTTACCTTGCACCATGCTTCCTGTGGATGATGCTCTCCTACAGCCTAAGTCAAGGTAGCAAGAGATAACACTGTATAGGCTCAAGGTTCAATCAATCAATAATTCATTCAGCTCAAACTGGGTGCAAGGGATAAATCATTCAAGCACGTGGTAAGCTTTTTGGCTAAGTGGCTATCACAATCAAACATGGCCTTCATCATCCTCAATTTCATGCATCCAGTCCATACTTCAGAGATTCATGCAAAAATCAGTACTAAATGATAATCGTTTCTCTCAAAATTTAAAGATCACACTCTCACCGGGATACAGTCAATGCATTCCTTCACAATCAATCTGACAAACTGACTAACATTTTTAGTCATACTTCCAATCACATGCTCATTCTCTTCTAATGGCTACAAGCTTGGTGAAATCAAACATCTACTCATTCCATTCCACTCAAATCATACAATGGCTCATTCAAATTATTCGCAAACACTCATTTTATACAAAACAATCCACTACATATCAAATTCAACCAGTTCACTATTCAAACAAGCTTTCTGTACAAGAAATCAACTCAAAGTACTGAAATTTAAAGAACTAAAACATAAAAACTGAAATTTAAATGACTGAACATAAATCATAAAATAACTGAAATAAACTACAATGTTCAAAATGCACAAATTTAAATGTCCTACTCTTGTGATTGCTCCTGTGCATGTTCATTGAGATCCAACACCTGAGCAGCTGGTGAATCCTTATGAATAGGCTGCTCTAGCTCAGATGCTAGTGTAGATAGCATGGAATCATTAGGTATGGGTACTGGGGATGGCTCTGGGATCTGGTATGTGGAAGTCTCCTCCTCTTGAGCCATGTGTACACCTGCATCAAAATAAAAGGGCTTAGGAGGAGTGAGCTCATCCTCCCCCTCTGCTGCTGCTGCTGGCTCCTCCAGCTTATGCTCCTGGGCTGCAGAGGCCTCACCCCCTCCAGAAAAAGAAGGTTGGGCTCCTGGCTAGGCCACCTGTGCGTCAAACTCATCCATGCTCATGATGGATGGCAGGCCCAAGCCCTGAAGACTCTATATGATAATGGCCTGCCCCCTACGTAAGCTCTGGAGCATGGAATGAAGCATATGTGGTGTAAATACAAAGTTTGATGGTCCTGCAGATAAAGGAGCTGGTAGCTGGAATAGAGATGGAGCAGGAAGTGGTATCTGAGTAGATGGAGTAGGAATGACTAGAGTCTGTGATGGAGCCAAAATAGGGGGGGTGCTAGAGCTGAAATAGGAGGTGCTGGAGCTGTGGAAGAAGAATGAGTTGTTGTCTCTGGTGGTTCTGAAGTAGTGGGGACCTCTGATCTCTTAACCCTGGCGTTCCTTGGCCCTCTAAATGTCACTGTTGCATCATCTAGATTCCAACAGTTCTTCTTAATATACGCCAAGTTAATGGCACGGCTCAGGCTCTCTAGGGATCTAGAATCTGATTAGACTCCTCTGGCCTTGCGTAGAGCTATGATCAAGGCAGGGAATCCAAGTCTGGATGAATCATGTTATGCAGTAAGAGAGATCTGGTGGGAGATGAGGTACCCCACATTCATATCCATCTTCATAACGATGCCATAGATTAACTTGGCTCTGTCTAATGTGACATCAGATGTGTGGGAGGTAGGAATCAAGTTAGAGAAGGAAAGAACAATCCATGTATGAGCTAAAATGGTCATGTTCTTCCTTAATATCTTCAACGGCTGACCATCAACATTTAGCTCGAATCCCCTCCTTAGGATACAGAGCTTAGCAGCCAACTCTGGAGGATCAAGCCTCAAGAATGCAAACCTGAAATAAGAACACAAATTTTCCTCCTCTTCCACAGTCACCGGGGTCTTCAGAAAGGTATTCAAAGTATCTTCATCAAATTTCACCAAATGACCTCTCACCCTCACCTACTTAGGTGATTTATCCTCAGGGTCATAAAGGTTCGTGTAAAATTCCTTCACAATGGCGACGTCTATGCTGCCATCAGTAAAATCAGTCAACTCCTCATCCCAGTGTCTTCTCTCGAGTTCCTCCTTGAACTCATCGAACTCAGTGTAATAAACTACCACATTCCTCTTTGGTAGTAGTTTCCTAGGCACCTCAATATTGGTGTACCTCTCCCAAGCTTCTTGAGATGTGAACCGAGACTGATCATATCTGACTTGGGAAGGTGTAGAAGAAGCCTTCCTTTTCTTAGATGCCATCTGCAAAATATAAGATAAAACACAAGAGATTAGCACAAGTTATTTTCAACAAAAACACAAAAAATAACACTAAAATTTTGACTGGACGCTAAGCGGAGCAAGCTGAGCTTAGCGCGCCTTATAAAACTTTACTCAGGAGCTAAGCGCAGCAGACTCACACTTAGCCTGAGGACACAGAAAATATTTTTCTGCAGATTAAGCTTAGCGCAGCAATCTGAGCTTAGCCTAGGTCTACAATTTTCAAAACATAAGAGAGTCAGAGCTTAGCGTAGCATGGCACGCTTAGCTCAGCCTCATTAGAATGACACTCAGGCTTAGCGCACAGGGCGCGCTTAGCCTAACAACAAAAACTTAAAAGACAGTGAGAGATTTGAGCTTAGTGCAGCAGTATGCTTAGCTCAACCTCCTCAAAACACAACAAGGGCTTAGCGCAGCAGCTACGCTTAGCCTTATTCAAAGGACAACTATAGAAGCATAATGGCGCTTAGCTTGACAGGTGATGCAATCCTATCCCGCAAGGGCATTGGGTAGAAGACTCCAAGTAGATTGGGCTAGAGATCCAAGGGAAGGCCCTAGGGTTCTCATGAGCCTTAGGGTAGATTTCGAGCCCATGGGCCAAGTATAAGCCCGCTTATCTTTGTAAATATTAGAATAGGTTTTTCCTTCGTTTGGGCCTTGTATTTTGGCCATCTAGTAGTATAGGGTTTTAGCCTTGTATTTCGGGGCATTTTGAGTAGTCTTTGTAGTAAGGACTTTTTTTTTGTATTTTCATGTTTTTTGTCATGGGGGTGAGCTTAGCTATTATAGGGGGGGTGTAGCTAAGTTCTAGCTTCTCATCTCAAGGAGGTGAGCTTAGCTATTAGAGAGGTATGTGTAGCTAAGCTCTAGCTTCTTTAGGAATCTTCTTAAGGAAGCTTCTCAAGGAGGTGAGCTTAGTTATGAGAGGGGTGTGTGTAGCTAAGCTCTAGCTTCTCAAGGAAGTTTTCTCAAAGAAGCTTCTCAAGGAAGTTTTCTCAAGAAAACTTCTCAAGGAAGCTACCTAGTCTATAAATAGAAGCATGTGTAACACTTGTGGTAACTTTGATGAATGAAAGTCTTATGAGACACACTTCAAAGTTCTACTTCTCCCCCTCTTTTATTCCTTCAATTTCGTGCTCCCCCCTCTCTCTTTCTCTCCCTCTTTCTTTTCCTCCATTGAAGCATCCTTCCAAGCTTCTTATCCAAGGCTCATCTTGGTGGTGAAGCTCCTTCTTCCATGGCTTATTCCCTAGTGGATGGCGCCTCCCTTCTCCTCTTCTCCTTTGCCTTCCGCTGCATCTCCATGGTGAAAAATCACCATTGAAGGACCTCATTGAAGCTCAAAGATCCAGCCTCCATAGAAGCCCCACAAGCAAGCTTCCATCAAGTGGTAATCAGAGCACAAGAGCTTCAAGTAGGTGCTCCTTAAACCTCCATTAATTTTTTTTCTTTACCTTCTCTTCCATTGTTGTTTCTTCATTTTTCTCCATGTATCTCCTCACATGTCTTGTTCTATATGTTGTTAACATGATTCTTTAGAGTTTCCACCGATTAAACTTGCTATAGAAGTTAGATTTGATTTTCTATGGTTCAAATTTCTTGTTCTTGTTCTTGAACCATGAATTGTGTTGAGTTTAGGTTCCTTTGAGTTTTGTCTTGTTATTTTTTTGTGGCTGAAACCTAAACCATAAAATTCTTACAAAAATATTAAAGTAGAAGAAAACCTCATAAATCTAGAGTGACTTGTTCACCTATTGTAGTTTTGTCATAGAAGTCATGTCTAGTCATGAAACTTGTCACATAAGATTTCTTATGTTGTACTGAATTTTATTTTCTTGTTTCTTTGTCTAACTCATTTGTTCATGAGTGTATGAAATTCTTTTAGCCTATTATTTGATTTGAGTCAAATCTTTCATGTTAATTAGTCCTTAACATGTTCATGCAAAATTCTTAGAGAGTCTTTGATTGTGAACCTTTTCTTGAACTTTTAGGTTTCTTTATGATTGTGTCTATTGTGAATTTGAGTTTTGGTGATTGAATTGCTGGCTGAAATGTTGATCCTAAGTGAATATTGAACTCCGAAAACTGTGGTAAACAATCCTAGTGAGTTCAACATACATAGGAAGGTTGAAAGTAAGCCCAAGGCAATCAATATACCATGCTTAAAGAAACAAATCGCTGGTGCTGGCAGCTTGGACATACAAACTTGTAAAAATTACTGAGAATTGGTTACTTCGAATTTTGAGCTAAAATTTTTACTGAATTTTATAGACATCTGGAAAAATGTTATAAAAAAAGAAACAAGTGATTTGGATAAAAGGAAAAAATACGAAAAATCGCACAAGTTGGCAGGAAAATCAGTATCCAGAAAAAAAAGGTGAAAGGGAAGGGTGCTTGTTGTTTTGGCTCAAAATTTATTCTATAATTGGAAATTTCAATTCAAAATTAGTGTGAAGACAAGTGCCAAACCTAGAGTTTTGTTGAGCCTTTTTTTTCAGTTTTTTTACTCTACTCTAGAGCCATTCTAAGTTTCTCTTTGAGTCCTAGCTTGCTTCTATGTCCTTTTCATTGCTTTAATTGTTGAATAATCCTTGAAAAATTGTCTTGTTAAAACTCCATTGGTTTAGCTTTCATTTCATTTTTTTTGGTCTTTGGTTATTGCTTGTCTCTTTGTTTCCTTGTTTGTGGGTTGCCATATAGGGAATTGGAAGGAGGATTGGTGCCATCCCTTGAAGAATTGGAGAGTCCAGAAGCAAGGGGCCAACCACCTTAAGAGCTATTGGACAAAGAAGCACTCCAAATTGAGTGAATCACCAAAGAGAGAACAAACACCAAAATTGAGGACTGTTTTGTAATTTTGTAATTTGCAATTTACTTACCTTCATTGCTTTCAAGTTTTTGTAACAAAAAGGTCTTTCATTGGAAGTGTGTTGGGAGCCTCCAATAGGTTACCAAACTTCTATTTGTGTGTAATAATTTTAGGCAATTTTTACTTAGGATAGTGAGTGTTTTGTTGGGAACCTTGAATGTGGTCATCCAAACACTCTTAGGATTCACCTAGTTTACATTTCTTGCTTACTTTCATAGCTTATTTCTTTTACCTTCCATTGTCAAACCGCCTAGATAGCTTGCATTTTACCAATTAGTTTTTTTACCTTATCTTTCACACCTCTTTTAGTGTTTATTTGGCTAGTTTCAACCATAGTTTCTTTTACCTTTTGTTTTCAAACCTCCAACAAGAAAGAACCACAACTTAGGAACCAACATGAGTCATCATTCATCTAGTGTTAATGGCGAGGGTACTAGTCATAAAGACCCTTTATCTAGAATCTTAGATGAGTTGAGTTCCCTCAAGTTATGGAAAGAAAAACAAGAGAGAAAAGAAAAAGGAAAAAAAAAGAGTGGAAGAAATAAGTCAAGATGAAAGAAAGAAAATAAGAGAGGAAGAAAGAAGAAAAATAATGAAAGAAATGAAAAGAGAAAAACATGTCTCCTATAGTAGTCATAACTCTTGCAAGAGCCTAAGTGAAGAACTTCGTGACTATTACGAAGGAAGGCATAGGTCACATCTTAGACCTCACTCCCATAGAAGAGAAAAGGAAAGAAAGCCTCAAGAGGCTAACATTAACCTCTCATACTTCCATGGGAAGGACAATGTAGAGGCTAACTTAGATTGGGAAATAAGGGTAGAGCAACAACTTAAAAAGAAGTCTACTTCAAAATCTTATGGCTCTCACTCTTATCCAAAGAAAGACCAAGGTCAAGGCATCTTAGGGGTGACACCTTCTAAGCCCAAAGATGATAACGAGAAGGCAATAGAAAAGCAAGCCCCTAAGGCTAGTATGCAAGAGAAAACTAGCTCTATAAAGTGCTTTAAATGTCTTGGAAGAGGACACATTACTTCTCAATGCCCCACCACAAAAACCATGATTATGAGGGGCCAAGACATTTATAGTAGCCAAGATGAGGCTACTACTTCACCTTCCTCTAGTGAAAGTGAAAAAGCAAAAGGGGAAGAATCTAGTGAAGAAATCTACCCCCAAGAAGAAGGACAACCATTAGTGGTTAAAGAGAAGTGTAAGGAGGTAAGTGTCTCCTCCAAGAGTTTAGCTAAAAAGGAAACTCATTTTACAATAAAGACAAACATTAAAGAAACTTTCCCTCTTAGACAACCTCCACATTTTCTCTTTTGTAAAAAGGCACTTGCTAGCATTGCCACACCTCTTGGGCTTGAGTTTATTCCTCAAGTAAAGAAGTTGTTGGATGAGGGTTTGGTTTGCAAAAGCTTAAATCCTTGTGCTTTGTTGGTGCCCAAAATAGGTATTATTAGGCACCAAGTCCCTAAAATAGGTGGTATGATGAATGTTTTGAGTGGTGCAACACTCTTTTGTAAAATCACTCATGCACCCAACATCTTCATGATTTGTGTACATAGGGACCCATTAGGTAGGTTTGTTCTTATTTTTAGTTTCAATACAAACTTAGGTACTCATATGGGACACCTTAGGTTTGTCATACTTTTTGGTAGGAATAATCAATATGAAAATACAGAAAAAGGTAAGTTTTATTGCGTTACTTTTCTTAATTTTTCAAATAGTGATCAAGGGGTTCCCATGAACCCTAAGAGAATAATGGTCATTCCTGAGTGGCCCACTCCACCAAGTATAAGAAAAATTTGGGGCTTCCATGACTTAACAAACTTTTACAAAAGGTTTGTCCCATATTTTTCTATACTTGTAGCACCACTCATTGAGTTGGTGAGAAACCATGTTCCTTCATGGGAAGATACCCAAGAAATGGGTTTTCAGACCTTACCTTACTTCAACATACCAAACACCACTAATACATATGTTTTTGTTCTTTTTACAGGTGTTGAGGGAAGGAGCCCAGAGTATGAAGAACCTCGGGATTTGAGGTCAAATCCTTTCCAAGGTGGAGGAAATGATGCAATCCTATCCCGCAAGGGCATTGGGTAGAAGACTCCAAGTAGATTGGGCTAGAGATCCAAGGGAAGGCCCTAGGGTTCTCATGAGCCTTAGGGTAGATTTCGAGCCCATGGGCCAAGTATAAGCCCGCTTATCTTTGTAAATATTAGAATAGGTTTTTCCTTCGTTTGGGCCTTGTATTTTGGCCATCTAGTAGTATAGGGTTTTAGCCTTGTATTTCGGGGCATTTTGAGTAGTCTTTGTAGTAAGGACTTTTTTTTTGTATTTTCATGTTTTTTGTCATGGGGGTGAGCTTAGCTATTATAGGGGGTGTGTAGCTAAGTTCTAGCTTCTCATCTCAAGGAGGTGAGCTTAGCTATTAGAGAGGTATGTGTAGCTAAGCTCTAGCTTCTTTAGGAATCTTCTTAAGGAAGCTTCTCAAGGAGGTGAGCTTAGTTATGAGAGGGGTGTGTGTAGCTAAGCTCTAGCTTCTCAAGGAAGTTTTCTCAAAGAAGCTTCTCAAGGAAGTTTTCTCAAGAAAACTTCTCAAGGAAGCTACCTAGTCTATAAATAGAAGCATGTGTAACACTTGTGGTAACTTTGATGAATGAAAGTCTTATGAGACACACTTCAAAGTTCTACTTCTCCCCCTCTTTTATTCCTTCAATTTCGTGCTCCCCCCTCTCTCTTTCTCTCCCTCTTTCTTTTCCTCCATTGAAGCATCCTTCCAAGCTTCTTATCCAAGGCTCATCTTGGTGGTGAAGCTCCTTCTTCCATGGCTTATTCCCTAGTGGATGGCGCCTCCCTTCTCCTCTTCTCCTTTGCCTTCCGCTGCATCTCCATGGTGAAAAATCACCATTGAAGGACCTCATTGAAGCTCAAAGATCCAGCCTCCATAGAAGCTCCACAAGCAAGCTTCCATCAACAGGTCAGGCTTAGCACTGAACAAAAATTCCCAAAATCTTAATGTTTGAACACTAGGCCTGCTTAGCGCACAGACGCGCTTAGCGGGCTCATCACTTTCGTTCATCACCAGGGATGAACACGCTTAGCGTGACATGGTCTGCTTACCACGATCATCTGGAAATCCAAAATTTTAACAATTGCAAGGAACAAGCTAAGCGCAGCAGGCGTGCTTAGTGTGTTCATCACGATTTCCAAATAGAACCACAGGGGTCTTCACCCCTTTCAACCACATTGCCCCTACTGGGCTTCTAAGTTACCTAAAATCATAAAATGACTAACCCTAAAGCTAAAAACCTTAACCTAACACCATTACTAACTAAGAAAGCAATAAATCATCTATCCTATGATTTGAAACATGCAAAATGAAAATGGAAATGTATTCACTTACTTGGGTTGTGATTGTAATGCAGAATGAAGCAAGGATAATGTAGACTAGTTAGTATAAGCACGCAAAAGGGAAGCACACAATCTCAGGGTTAGGAGGGTGTAGAGGCTAGGGTGTAAAGGTAGCATCCAAAGTGCCTCTGCCTTTGATTTTTAAAAACTGAAATTCGTATGGCATGCTTAGCGCAGTGCTGTGCTTAGCGTGCCCACACGATGTTTGAGTTTAAAAACCCCAAGCACTTAGCCTAGCCTCGTGCTAAGCCCAACTTGAAGTTGTAAAGTCCAATGAGCATCTAGGGCTTAGCGCAGCAGGCTGCACTTAGCACTTTCTGCAACATGCACTTAGCCTGAGATGTGAGGCTTAACATAACATCAAGCTTCAACTTACAGAGAGTAGTTCTGGCTTAGCGTAATAGGCACGCTAAACGCACTTCCAATAATTCAAAAACAGTAAGAGATTGGCGCTTAGTGCTTCCTGCCCCGCTAAGCCCAACTTGAAAGCTCAAATTCCATAATGGATTTGGGGCTTAGCTCAGGATAGCGCGCTTAGTGCTACTACAATAAAAAATTTCCAGAGAAGAAGTAGTGCTTAGCACATCATCCATGCCAAGCCCACTGATTAAGGTTCAATTACAGTGAAGATGTTGGGCTTAGCGCATTGATGTTCGCTATGTTGAACTATTCATCCAACCAATCAGGGGTCCATGCGCTTAGCGCGTGAAGATTGAGCGCTTAGCGCAAGGTCTATGCTTAGCGGATAGAGAATTGCAAAAAAAATTCTATGTCCTTTTCTGTCTATCTCTTCACACAAGTTTAAAACCCCTTGATCATTACTAAACAAGCTGAAATTAATCACAATCACAAGCAAGGTATCCTAACTACATGCAAGAGATAAGAATAAAAAATAGAAAAGGGAAAGAAAAGTTGGGTTGCCTCCGAGGAAGCGCTCTTTTAACGTCACTAGCTTAACGCATCATCCTGTTATCCAGGATCAAAGCGTAGAACAATATTCAATCTTTCCATAGCTCCACCATGATATTGCTTCAACCTTTGTCCGCTCACTACCCATGTCTTGTCGGGATCTTTAGATTGAGGATCACAAAGCTCCACTACTCCATATGGTCATACTTTCTTGATGGTTAATGGTCCAGACCATTTCGATTTAAGCTTTCCAGGGAACAATTTAAGTATTGAGTTGAAAAGCAACACATGTTGTCTTGGCTGAAAGTCCTTCTTGAGCAACTTTTTTTCATGATACTTCTTAACCCTTTCTTTATACAGCTTTGAAGTTCATAAGCAGTTAATCTCATCTCTTCCAACTCCAAGAGCTGCACCCACCTTTGTACTCTGGATGCAGCTTCATCAAAGTTCAAAAATTTCAAGGCCCAGTATGCTTTATATTCCATCTCCACTGGTAAGTGACAAGACTTGTCGTACACCATCTGAAATGGAGATAATCCTATTGGAGTCTTAAATGCTGCTCTGTATGCCCATAAAGCATCATCTAATTTGATGGACCAGTCCTTTCTAACAGAAGCTACAGTCTTCTCCAAAATCTTTTCCAGTTCCTAATTTGATACTTCTGCTTGCCCATTGGTCTGGGGGTGATAAGGTGATGTTACTTTGTATGTCACATTATATTGTTTCAAAACCTTTTGTAACTGATTATTGCAGAAGTGTGTACCTCCATTGCTAATCAGAATTCTGGGCACCCCAAATCTTGAGAAAATATTCTTCTTCAGAAACTTCACCACGATCTTAGCATCATTATGCGGGGTAGCCACTGCTTCAACCCATTTAGAAACATAGTCAACAGCCACTAGTATATATTCATTGCCAAAAGACGAGGGGAAGGGACCTACAAAATCAATCCCCGAGCAATCAAATACCTCAACCTCCATGATATTTTGTAAAGGCATTTCATTTCTTCATGATATACCTGCCATCCTTTGACATTGATCACAGTGTAGCACATGCTGGTGACCATCTTTAACGAGTGTGGGCCAAAAGAATCCGGATTGCAAAACCTTGGTCGTCGTCTTATCTCCACCATAATGGCCGCCACATGGAGAGTTGTGGCAATGCCATAATATAAGCTTGGCTTCTTCTTGTGTCACACATCTTCTTAGGAGATTGCCAGCTCCTATCTTGAACAAGTGTGGATCATCCCAAATATAGAATCGAGCATCTTGTAGAAATTTCTTCCTCTACTACCAATTTAAGTCCCTCAGAATGATTCCTGCAGCTTTGAAGTTGGCCATATCAACAAACCAAGGTCTCTCACTCACCAAGAATAATGATTTATTAGGGAATTCATCTTTCACTTCAGCTTCTTTCGATGTGACTTCCTCATTCAGCAATCTAGACAAATGGTCAGCTACAACATTCTCCAATCTCTTTTTATCCCGAATCACCAAATCAAATTCTTGCAACAGCAAGATCCATCTTATCAATCTGGGTTTGGAGTCAGCCTTGTTGAGCAAATATTTAATAGCTGTGTGGTTGGTGTAGATGATAACTCTTGAGCCTACCAAATAAGATCTGAAATTTTCTAGTGCAAAGACAATTGCCATCATTTCTTTTTCTATGGTAGCATAGTTCCCTAATCTGGTGCTATAATTACTAGAGCAAACACTAATCTAGTCTTTAGATCATTAAATGCTTCCATGCACTCTTCATCAAACACAAAAGCAACATCTTTATTTAACAGATTGCTAAGTGGCTTGGCGACTTTTGAGAAATCTTTTATGAATCGGCTGTAGAACCCTGCATGTCCTAAGAAGCTTTTCACTCCCTTGACATTCATGGGAGGAGGAAGTTTCTCAATTACGTCAATCTTTGCCTTGTCCACCTCTATTCCCCTTACTGAAATCTTATGCCCCAACACTATTCCTTCTTGAACCATGAAATGGCATTTCTCCTAGTTGAGAACTAGATTGGACTCTTCACATCAATGTAATACTCTTTCAAAATTTGATAAGCACCCTTCAAAAGATGACCCAAAAACAAAAAAATTGTCCATGAAAACTTCAATGCATTTTTCCACCATATCAGAAAAAATAGCCATCATACACCTCTGAAATGTAGCTGGGGCATTACACAGACCAAAAGGCATGCGCTGATATGTGAATACACCAAAAGGGTAGGTGAAAGCAGTCTTCTCTTGATCTTTGGGATCTACAGCAATCTGATTATAGCCAGAATACCTATCCAAAAAACAATAATAGGATTGCCCTACAAGTCTTTCAAGCATCTGGTCCATGAAAGGAAGTGGATAATGGTCCTTCCGAGTGGTATCATTCAGCTTCTGATAGTCAATGCACATTCTCCACCCAGTGATAGTCCTTGTGGATATTAACTCATCTTTGTCATTTTTTATGACTGTCATACCTCCTTTCTTGGGGACAACCTGCACAGGGCTAACCCATGCACTATCCAAAATGGGGTAAATAAGGCCTGCTTCCAGCAACTTAAGCACCTCCTTACGCACCTCTTATTTCATGAATGGGTTCAGTCTTCTTTAAGGTTGTCTCACTGGTTTGTAATCAGCCTTCCATATTGATTTTGTGCATGCAATAAGATAGAATAATTCCTTTCAAGTCAGATATGTGCCATCCAATTGCAGCTTTGTGTCTCTTCAAAATCTACACAAGCTGATCTTCTTTTGTTTTCTTCAACAAGCTACTAATAATCACTGGTTTTGAGTCATTGTCCTCCAAAAACACATACTTCAAATGTGCCGGCAAGGTCTTCAATTCTACTTTTGGTTTTTCTATTTGCCCACCATTCTTCAATTCCTCGAATGCAGAATGTCCATTAGAATCTTGTCCTGCACCATCCAATTCTTTAATACAAGTCTGCACTTCATGTTCCTCCTCTTTGGTAAGATATTCTACATGATTAATCAATGCTTTTTCCAAAGAAGAATGCAGTCCCATGGCTATAGCTGTTATTTCTATTTCTTGTTCTACCTTGTCCATATCAAAGCGAGCTTTCATATCATTTGGATGATTCATTGCTTCAAATAAGTCGAATGAGACTTTCTGATCCTCCACACCCAATTCTAGCTTGCCTTTCCCCATATCTACTATGCAGTTGGTCATGGACATAAAAGGGCGGCCCAATATTATGGGAATGTCAGGATCCTCCTCTATATCCATAACCACAAAATCTGCAGGAAAAACAAGTTGCTTGACTTGAATTAACACATCCTCAATCACTCCATATGGCCTAGTGATGAAGCGGTCAACTAACTCGAGGGTCATGCGTGTGGGCATTATCCTTATCTCTCCAAGTCACTGACACATGGAGAGAGGCATTAAATTGATACTGGCTCCCAAGTCTATGAGAGCTTTGCCTACAGCTGTGACATCCTGGAAATTTCTACCCGGAATTTTGTAAATGATGCATTTTGAATAATTATATATAAGTATTATTCAGTGTATATATATATATATATATATATATATATATATATATACTCCTGGTAGAAGTAGGTATATTGGGGGAAAGATACGCGGGTTAGGCTAATTAACGAAGAGAAATCCATAACTGGATAGTTATAGGTTAATTCTCAATTAATTAGTCTAAAAATTATCGTTTTGTGTGCAACTTAAAATTTAACAAAACCAACCTCTAAACCACGCTCGGGGTTTCATTCTGAGCGTTTTGATATATATATTGCTTACTTTCGAAAACGGGCCCCGACGAGTGCAGAGAAATGCGAGGGACTGGAACTAGAGAAATGACACGCAAACCGAGGCAGAATTTTAGCATTACAAAATGTCAGATTTTTCTCTTCTTGTGACTGAGTATATGTCACATCAAGAGAAAAAGTGGGCCCTTTTTGCTCCACTCAAAAGGAGACATGTGGCATACCCTTTTAAAAAAAAAAAAGGAAGTCTTTTAAACTAAAAAACCACGTTCTCTCTCCTCACTTAGCCAAAAGTTCAGAAGCTTTTCCCTCTCCCTCACGTTGCTTTTTCTCCCTTTCTCCTCCACCATTGAAGCTCCATCAAAGCTCCAACCTTTGCTCACCATTTCTGCTCCAAATCGCAAAAGGAAGCCATTTTCGGAGTCATGAAGCACACCTCTATGTTGTGGGACTTCAAATTTCAGGTTTGGGTAGACTTCCTCTCACATAAATTTTCATAGGTATTGGGTTTTGGGAGATATGATGGGTAGTTTACTAGGTTTATGCCTTGTGGTAGTTATTTATGAAGGAATTTGTTGAAAGCATGCTAAACTTGTCATGTTTGATGTGAGCTAAATATACCCATTCTGTTTTAGGGTTTATAATGATGCTTTGTGATGCTTGTGTGCTGAAATCGTTGGTAGAAAACTGATAGAGATGGAGGGTAGAGTTAACCTAGGGTTAAGAAGTGAGAATGGTAGTGATATGAATGGAAAAGTGTGAGGCTTTAGGGTTTGAAAAGCTAAATCTGGATTTAGTGGTAATTGGAGGTTAAAGTGAGTTAATCCTAGTCTAAAATGTCATTTAGGACTTGTGGGAAAGCTTGGGCTGAGAAAATGAGGAAAATGAGTGACCAAAGTGAAAACAAGAGCCATTTCTAGGGTAAATCGGGTGTTGAGGGGTCAAATTTTGATTCGGTGGAGTTTTAGTCGTAAAACCAGTTTGAGCAAGCTTAGATTAATGTTATAGACTTGTGTGAGATGAGAGTTTGCTCCAAAATTACCCCATTCTCATTTTCACTTCTCAAACCTTGAAAATCCACTAAATTGAGGGGTTTTAGATACCTAGATTTTGAATTACTTTGGTCAGAAGCTTGTCTTTGGTTTAGATGTTTTTTATACATGATTTAGGACTTGTAGGATCTAATTTGGGCAAAATTGGATGAGAGCAAGAGTGATTTCGAAATCTGCCCAATTTGTGCAGCAAAAAGCTGTCAAATTTTGTGCAGCAGAAAATTGTGCTTGTGCAGAAAATGTTGTGTATTGCTGGTTATGGAAAGGATAGTACATATTGGGTTCTGGACATTTTATAGCAGATCCCAACGGTCAAAATGTAGACTTATGTACTAGGGACCTCCAGTAAAACTTTCGAGTCGATCCAACGGTTAACGAATCGGAACGAAGAGAATGTTACTGGGGTATTTGAGTGAGGAAAGCTGTGGTATTGGAATGTGTTTTGGGTAGATTTTTCTGTCTTTGCCCTGTTTTCTTGGTTTTGGATAGTTCATGATGCTTGCATGTTGAATTGCTTGGATGTTGTGGAAGCTTGGAGGGATTGATGGGGACCCAGTGTCGAGAGGAATGAGGATAAGGGTTACGTGAGAGTACGTGAGCTCAGTTGAAGGTGGGCAACTGGGGATGGTGGATTTATGTGGGATTTGTGGATGTGGAGAGTCGACTTGCACCATCACCCGATCGCCACCTAGAACCACATATGAAGGGTACCCCATAATCCTACAAGCTTGAAGTGAGAAAGTGTGGAAGAGTCAGTCTTCCTACTTTTATTCGTTGACCACAGAGTGGTACCTGGAGATATGTCGTGGGGGTCAAGAGACCTTGGGGACGTCAGGTGGGGTGCTATTGCCCAAAACCAAGCTTGGCCAATCCCGACCCAACCCGGGCATAGTCAGTCAGTGAGAACCTGTGACGTACCTAAACAGGCAAGCTCCTGGCAGTCAACCGATAAAAGAACAAAGACCACAAAGAAAGGAGGCTTGTGTGGTGGCTGTCCAGCTATGGATCTTGAGTGATATTTGGAATATGGCCTCTGGTAATCGATTACCAAGGATGTGTAATCGATTACAAGGCTTAAAAATGAAGACATGAAGTTAAGATGGCCTCTAGTAATCGATTACCAAGGGTGTGTAATCGATTACCAGGCCTAAAAATAGGATCATGAAGTTGAGATGGCTTCTGGTAATCGATTACCACGGGGTGTAATCGATTATCAGGCTTAGAAATGGAGACAGTATGTTGAGGAGGCCTCTGGTAATCGATTACCAATACTGTGTAATCGATTACCAGTTGTGTGTAATCGATTACACAGTGCATATTGCAGGTTTTCAAGTTCTGAAGTTGTGTAACTCGAGTTAGGCCTCTGGTAATCGATTACCAATGCTGTGTAATCGATTACCAGAGAAGAAAAGCCTTGAGACACACCTTTTAATTGCATGTAGTGGTTATGGGACGCATTGTGTTGCTACCGTAGTTAGATCTCTCGTGAAAGAGTTTACCCCCTTTCTTTTATTTCTTGTAGATCGCGATGGCAGCGCAATTAATCCATGACCGAGTGGAGATGGAGTGCCTAGAGGGAGTTTGGGAGACCCTCGAAGGCAATGCGAGGTGCCGATTCCGTGGCACGATTCGATTCACGGCTACTTCATTGGTACATCCAGAGGAACTAGCATGCACGCTTCAGCGCACTGTGGAGTGGATATTACCTACACCTACTCCATATCGACTAGTGGAGCCAATCCAACTGATAGAGGTGTCGTCATCTGAAGAAGACCCTGAGGAGGACCCAAAGGAGATACCTCCTGAGCCTGCTGTGGATGCTCTTGACTTTCCAAAAGGTGATGAGGACCCACTCCCTGAGGTAGATTCTCCAGAGGACGTCATGTCGGCATCTGAGGCAGACTCTACGGAGGAGAGCGGCCCTGGAGGGATAGCGACTAGTGGAGGCTCTTCATCATAGCAGACGGCTCCTTAGACTAGGTTTATATACTTTTTGGGGGTGGGTGTATCTAGTTCAGACTGTTAGGTTTACTCTTTTGGTTTTTGTATGGGTAGACCTATTGTATAGGAGTTTGATGATTGTATACATGTGGCTGAAGCCACCACAGTGGATACCTTTGCTCTGGATGTCACTATGTATTTTGCAAAACTCTCATATTTTGGACAGCTTTAGATTATGAATGTACTTATGTTTAATCTTGTTATTTGAAAAGAATGGGTTAACAAACTTTAATTGAAAGAGAGTTCACCGACCGTATTTTATTTTATTATTTTCATGTGACGAGCTAGCGTAATGGCTGGCATACTTTTCCGTTTGAAAAAGCAAAATAGTTTAGAGGTTATGAGTGATCAGAAAGAAATGACTCTGATTAGAGTTGTGAACTGGCCATTTATGACTCTATAGTGATTATTTTCCTTCTGAACTTAATTACTATGAAAAAGAGAAAGAAATGAAAAAGAAAAAGAAAATAAAATTTCCCATGGTTTATGTTATTTAAATCATTACTATTAAACCAGTCATTATTTAGGGACGCCACAACAGCAACCTCACCAATGGAACACGATATCGTGACAACTCCGAGATCTTTGTGCTTGGGTGGAAGAATGCGTTGAATGATAGCACTACAGTTACCTTCCACAACAATTTTGTCACTATGAATGTACCGGTTCTTCTTGGTTAACATATCCTTTAAAAATTTGGCATAGAGGGGCATTTGCTGAAGTGCTTTTCTAAAAGGCAAGGTAATTTCCAGTTTCTTGAAGATATCAAGAAATTTGGCTAAATGTCGCTCTTTATCTTTCCGGGAGGGTACCAACGGATAAGGTACCTCCTTGCATTCAATAGGAGTAGCCTCTTTCTTCTTTTCTAAGTTAGCCTCACTCTTGCCCTTCTTCTTCTCAGTCTCAACAACCTTCTCTTTTCGTTTTTCATTTTTCAACTTTTTTCTTTTTCTTCTTCTTCTTTTATTTCTTCTTCTTTTTCTTTTTCTTCCTTCTTCTTTATTTTCTCTTGACAGTCTTTTATTGGTGTCTCTTCTTCTTCATCACCTTCTGCTTCCTCAACAATTTCTTCAAGTTCAACTAAATCATCAACCAGTACCTGCGCCGGTTCATCAGCCATCTGTTGTCTAAATCCCTCCACCTTCTGATCAACTCTACTTTCCTCCGCTTGAATCGCCTTTTTGCTTCTAGTCATCACAACTTTGCACTCTTCTTTAGGATTTTTCTCTATGTTTGCTGTAAAGCTGTTGGATGGCCTTTCAACTAACTGCTTTGCAAGCTAGCCCACCTGGACTTCTAGATTCTTAATTGCAGACTCGGTGGTCTTTTGGTTAGACATTGACACTTGCATAAATTGAGCTAGAGTCTCTTCCAGCTTTGTGGTTCGGTCATAGAGACTTGGCATCTGCTATTATGGCCTTGTAGATGAACCACCTTGGTCTCTATTGAATTGGTTACCAGGGTGAAATCCTGGAAATCCACTTGTATTGAAATTGCCTATGGGCTGATTCCCCATATAATTAACTTCATGTGCAATTTGCTCTTCATTAGGGATACTGTTAGACAAGTGGCCTCAGATATCTTAAGAAGGGGGGTTGAATTAAGATATTCCAAACTATTTCCCCAATTAAAATTCTATTTCAATTTCAATGCAAGTTGCAAGTTCCCTTAAAAATGAACTCTTAAATAATGATTCACATAGAATAATCTGAATATAAATATAAAGAAATAATAAATAAACGAGTTTAAGGGAAGAGAAAGTGCAAACTCAGATTTATACTGGTTCGGCCACACCCTTGTGCCTACATCCAGTCCCCAAGCAACCCACTTGAGAGTTCCACTATCTTGTAAAATCCTTTTACAAGTTCTGAACACACAAGGACAATCCTTCCTTTGTGTTCAGATTTCTTTACAACAAGAGACCCTCGGTCTCTTAATCCCCTTTGAGAATTTAGAAAGAAGAAAAGAATAAATCTCTCTTGAAAGAGATAGATTGTACAATTTGAGCACTAAATTAATTCCTTATTAAATTGCAAGTGTATTGGCCAAGGAATTCTTAAGAGGATGAAATGTTTTTGCTCTTTGAGAGAATAAGACTTTTTGTTATGAAAAACTCTGAGCAAATTCGTGTTGCAAGTCACATATATATAGACCTTTGGTGGCCATGTAAAAACCATTTGAAAAGATGTGACTCTTAGAAATAATTTTCTGAAAATCTCTTCTGGTAATCGATTACAGGATTTGTGTAATCGATTACAGGTTTTAAAATTTGAATTAAAACGTTTATTAACTGCTGGTAATCGATTACCAATATTGTGTAATCGATTACACACACTAAAATTTGAATTCAAATTTTAATAGCTGTTGTAAACCATTTTTGGCCACTGGTAATCGATTACATCCTCTGGTAATCAATTACCAGAGAGTAAATCTCTTGAAAAAGTCTTTTTAACTTAAATTACTTGGCCAAACCTTTTGCTATTTCAATTAGGAATTCCCTTCCCAAAATACTAGTGATCATCTTGATGTTGTGTCTTGTATTCTTGAATCATTGTCTTGAATTAAACTTGAAAAGCGCATTTGCATCAAATCATCATGATCATCATCAAAACATCAAAGTCATTTGCTTCTATAGATACAACATCCAGATTCATGAGCTCCACCACAAATTGTACATCCTACAACTAGCAAAATAGAAGAATGTGAAGTTTGTGCAGAATTAAGTTGATGCAATCCTCCCTAGGAAGGGACCAGTCACTAGAGCCATGAGCAAAAGGCTCCAAGAGGATGGGGCAAGAGCTGCTGAAGAAGGCCTTAGGGTTCTCATGAACCTCAGGGTAGATTTTTGAGCCCATGGGCCAAGGTTAGGTCTAATTATATTTGTACATATTAGACTAGGATGTCATTATATTTGGTCCTTGTATTTAGGGCTCCATAATATAGGTAGGGTACCCTAGAAATATAGGATTTTTCAGCCCTTGTATTTTACGGCACCTAGACTAGTTTTTGTATTAGGGGTAGTTTTGTAATTTCACATGCACTAAGTGAATATTTGATGTGTGTGGTTGGAAATAAATTTAATTGAATTGGTAGAAGCCCAATCCAATTAAATTTTAGAGGGGGAGGTGAGCATTTGCTTACTACACCCTATTGCCACATCATATAGTCACACTTTGTGCATGTCCTTCATGCTTTACATGCCTCATGACACCTAAGCACACTTAGGGGAGAATCTTGGAATTGATCTTGGATTAGTGGGCTGAACCATAACTAAAATTAACTAATCATAATTAGTGAAATTTTGGCTCCAAAGTTTGGCTCCACAAATTCAATTTCAAATTCAAGTGAAATTTGAATTGAAATTCAAATTTCCCTCCAATTTTGTGTGACACTTAGGGTGTAAATAGAGGTCATGTGTATGCATTTTTTGAACTTTGATCATTTGAAAATTAAACTTCAGATTTCAGAGCTCTTTTAGAGCACAAAATTTCGTGCTCTTCTCTTCCTCTCCCTTCATTCATCTCCTTCTTCCTCCAAGCTCTTATCCATGGCCTCCTATGATGGTGAGCTTCTTCTAGACTCATCTTCTCCTTGAAGTGGTGTCTCCTCTCTCTCTTCCTTCTCCATTCTGCTACCATTCATCTTCCAAGAAGCAAAGGAGTCCATTGATGAAGAAGATCCTAGGCCTACAAGCTCCAATGGAGCTTACATCAGAAGCTGAGTTGGCAACTTACTGAGTGTTTCTGTTAATGTCTCTAGTTGCTTGGATAGCAACTTGTTTTGTGCTAACAGAGCATCCTATGAGGTTAGCTCCAATAATCTCTTCTTGGTAGGAATGTGGGCTCGGTCTCTCAGAATGGCAATGTCACTAGCACCCTTGCTTTCAATTAAGTCCATTGCTTCATCGGGGGTCTTCATTTTGATCTTACCCCCAGCTGAAGCATCCAAGAGCTGCTTAGACTGTGGTCTCAACCCATCTATAAATATGTTGAGTTGTATTAGTTCAGAAAAACCATGAGTGGGAGTCTTCCGTAATAAACCTCTAAATCTTTCAAGTGCCTCATTCAACAATTCATCTGGAAACTGGTGGAAGAAAGAGATGGCAGCTATGCCTTCTGCAGTCTTTGATTCAGGGAAGTACTTCTTCAAGAACTTCTCTACTACTTCATCCCATGACTTTAGATTGTTTCCTTTAAAAGAATGAAGCCATCTCTTAGCTTCTCCAGCTAAAGAAAATGAGAATAGACTCAACCTAATTGCATCCGCAAGCACACCCGCTAGCCTAATAGTATTGCATATCTCTATATAGGTGGCCAAGTGAGCATAAAGGTCTTCATTGGGTAGACCATGAAACAAATTATTTTGAATTGCCTATATCAATGAAGGAGGATATGTAATTGTATGAGCTAGAACTTTTGGTTGTGCAATACCAGTGAAAAATTATGGCACAGTAGAACTTGAATAATCCTCCAGGGTTACTCTTCTTGGCTCTTCAGCCATGATTTGGTCTTCAACAGGTTTTATATGAGAATGCCCTGCAAAAGGAAAACTAGAAGATGCCTCGAAAGATTGAGGTTCTTCTTCTAGAGTTGCTACTGCTTCTAAATCCTGCAAAAAAAAAATGATTCTCTCTGAATTATGCCTTCTACAAGTGGCATTAATTCCCAAATCAATGGGGATCAAATCACCTGCAGTAGATCTTCTTTGCATACAAGAAGATACAACAACAATTATCCAGCTCAAAAGAACAATGAATGTACAGTAACTAAAATATGAACAAAAGAATTAATGAATCAAAGAGAAAAATATAAAGCAATGCCGTAAAACTAAACTAAACTTTTCTAATGAATCTAGATCCCTGGCAATGGTGCCATAAATACTTTGTTGGATTTCCCCTGCAGTTACATTTTGGTCCACTTTTTCTTTATAAAAATATGTCAAAGGGAAATCCGGTTTGCCAGAAAGCACACCGGATCATCAAGTATTTAAAATTAAAATGGATGAATCCGAGTATTGAACTTAAGGAACTAGTATTAGACAGGGTTAAATTCAGAAATAAGGCAATGTTGAAAGAAACAATGATAATTGATGATTTAGAATAGACTTAAACTGAGTCTAGGCTAAAAATAGTAAAAATGCAAGTAAGATTGACTGCAGTAGGTAAAGGTGTTGGGTCTTTCTAACAAACCAGCTGATGTATATAAAGATGTTTCTCTAATCAATCATGCTTTTGTGTTCTATGTTGTAGCCTAAACTACTAAACCTTGATCCCTAGTTAGACTTTATCAATCCAAGCTTCGTCCTCAGATCCATCTTGTTGGACTAGGCTTAATTTAGACAGCCCTCCTAGGTTTAGACTAACTTAAACTAAGCTTCGTCCTCAGATCCTTCTTGTTAGACTAGACTCAGCTTAAATAGCTTACGAAAGTTTAGACTAATTTAACCTAAGCTTTGTCCTCAAATCTCTCTTGTTGGACTAGACTATTGTAACAACATACTTAAAACCAAAACTTGATCCGCAGATCCCTCATTTAAGACTAAGTTCCAATCCTGCTTCAATCAAGTTCTAAGGCAACAATACATTTCCCAAAGCTAAAGTCACTTAACAGTACACACACAAGTGGGTGATAAGACCAAGAGCATGCAATCTTTAATGATTGAAAGAAGCATTGAACACAAGAAACACAATCAATTATATATTACAGTAATTACATCAACTGTTCTTTAGAAATCCCCAACAAGAGTGCTTAGCTAGCCATTACAGAAAAACCCTAACAATAATGAGATTAAGAGTAGAGAATAACTGCTCCTTACACAAGAAAGGGGATCCCTCCTCCTCTTCTCAGCATCTCACAATCACTCTGAACATCACTAATCTCTCTCTAATTACAAAACCTAGGTCTCTCTGCAAAAACTGCTCATCTTGCTGCCTCTAGAGCTCTTTTCCCGAAATAGTCACTATGGTGTGCTCCGGAATTCTGTGCAAATCATCCCTTTTTGTATTGTTACCCTAATTTTGCACAAAACAACTTTAAATAGGCTTTGAATCCACGGCGTTGCGCTTAGCGCCTCCCTCACGCTTAGCGCGAGTAAGTGGATTTGAGCTTAGCGCCAGTCGTGCACTGAGCTTGGCTGAAGACAACTGTTGCGCTTAGTGCACTGATCTCGTGCTTAGCGCGTGGCCTTGATATTGATGCTCTGCCAGATTCTTCTATCGCGCTGAAGCTGCGCTTAGTGATGGATGCGCGCTTAGCCCCACTGATGAGTTGAGCTCAACTGTCACTTTTAGCACTTCATGCCTTAGCCTCTTTTTTACCTGAAATTGCACATATTTCATCATTAAATCCAATGGACATATTCTATAGATAGCTTTAACAATAAAACAAGATTTATTTACAAACTACTACGAAATAACTATAAATTTGGGAACTATACAAGTTTTGGAAAATGTTTTCTATACAAAAGTTAGTCGTATAAGACGACTAACACAAACCTTGTTGCTAAGAAGGCTACTGAAAATGTTGTTAAAGAAGGTGAAGCATTAAAAGGTAAAGTCCTTCAAGTACAAGTTGAAGTTGTTGCAATAATAGCAAAGGTTGTCAACAACGCCATTGTTAATGAGGTCCTCAATGATCTCACTAACACAAAGGTTATGGAAGAAGAGCCAACATTTTCCAATGGAGATAAAGTTGATGAGGTTTTGTAAATAAGTCAAACGGATCCTCAAAACCACCATTTTCACCACCACCATATCAATCACCTCCGCCTCCACTAATTCAAGAGTGACAATGATGTCCAACCATTATGTATTACTTTGAACCCTACGTCTTTTTGTTAATGACAAAAGAGGGAGAAGGTTAATGAATTTTGAATAAGTGGTTTTTGGTGAACTCTTGTGTGTTTTTATTTTCCACTATCACATACACACACACACACACACACACATACATACATACATACATATATATATATATATATATATATATATATATATATATATATGTTCTAATATGCTCTTATACATAACTCATAATCATGCATTACTTCTTCAATCTTATAATAATTGTGTTTTATCTTGTTCATCATTTATAAAGTTTGTCTTCATCAAAAAGTGGGAGATTATTAGGTCTGAACGATTCATTGACCACAAGACGAACCATTCTTGCCTTTGATTTTAATGATTATAAAGATATAAATTATTGTGGAAGAAAATGAACAGTGTTTTTTGCATTTTTTTGGAAAACGCGATGAACCAGAACTTGATAAGCGAGCATGTTGCGCTAAGCGAGTTCATCAATATTCATTGAATATATGTGTTTTCGGAAGAACTCGCTAAGCGCGCCTACCACGCTAAGCAAGTTCATCTTGTGAGGATGAACACTCATCCTCTTGCTGAAATACCTAGGGCTAAGCGAGGCTGATTCGCTAAGCCCAGGTAACTTTGTCAAATTTTTTGTTTAAAGTCGCGCGCTAAGCCAAGCGTACCTGAGCTAAGTGCATGTCATTGTGGCAACTGTGGGGCTAAGCGAGCCTCGCTCGCTAAGCTCCCATACTTTGTGTATTTTCTGAATTGTATGGTGCTGCTAAGCGTAAACCTTGAAGATCTTAGCGCAAATTCTTGTGGCAACAGTCAGGCTTAGCGGGCAGTTTCCAGCTAAGCCGATTATGCAGAAGCTGTATTTCTACAACATTCGCTAAGCGGCCCCACGTGTCCCTAAGTGGTTGTGTATATTTTGTGAAGACCAGTTAAGCGGACCATGTCTCGCTAAGCCGCCAGTGCCTTTTTCAATTTTATTTTTTAGTTTTTGAATTTAAATAACTGGGGTTCTGATTAACTGTTTGGTTCCTTTAATTGCAGATGGCTTCTAGGAAACGCAAGAGTAGTGGTTCTATGCCACAGGCTTAGTATGATACCAGGAGATTCCAATCATTGGAAGCCTGTAATTGATATACCGATAACATTTTGGACTGGAGGATCCTTCCAGAGAGGAATGTTGAGATTTATCATACTGAGTACGACGAGTTTAAAACAAAGTTGGAGAGGCGTAACCTTCACGAAAACCTCGCCAACATTCACGAAGGGAGCATAGATGTGTCGGTGGTTAAAGAATTTTATGTCAATTTGTATAGTCCAGAAACCAAGCTCCCAAGTGTGCCAGTGTAAAAGGCCATTTAATCAAGATAGGTGTAGACAGCCTGAATGAGTCTCTTCAGACTCCAGTGTTATTAGAGGAGGGGGAATCTTTATCCATTTACTCTAGATTTTGTAGATTAAGGTCTGATTCCAAAGAGGTGGAGGCTAGCCTATGCATTCCGGGAAAGGGTTTTATTCTGAACGTTGAGGGCCAACCATGGAAGCTCCTCATAAAGGATCTTACTACCCTGGCCCAGACATGGAGTGCCTTCTCTTACTCTAACCTAGCTCCTAGCTCCTACCTCCCACACCTCAGATTTGAACACAGATAGAACTAGGTTGGTCTATGGCTTAACTACAAGGATGGACATGAACATTGGCGGTTTGATCTCTGGACAGATGACCGTGATGGCTCTGTCTAACTCTTCTCGCCTAGGCTTCCCAGCTTTATTCATAGCCTTGTGTAGGTCAAGGGGAGTTGGATCTGATGCTCTTACTTCTTACGAGAGCCTGAGGCCGATCATTAACTTGGCCTATATTACAAGGAACTGTTGGAATGTGAATGACTAAACAATTAATTTTCTAGAGGCAAGGAAGACCAAGCTCAAAGCAGATGATGTTCCCTCTTCCTCTACACCAATAGCTGGCATCCCTTCATCTTCTACTCCAGCTCCACCTCCAGCATCAGCAGACCCATCTGCCCAGAGCTCCCAGACTTCAGATGCTAGGTTGCAGAGCTTGCAAGAATTTTCCCAACAAAGGCCAATCATGAGTGTAGAGCAATTCATTGAGAAGGTGGCCTGGCCCGGAGCATAACCTTCTTTTGTGAGGGATAATGGAAGCTGTTGATTTTTCGGAGCCAGAGCCAGAAAATGACCAATCCTCTGCAGCCACCATCCCTGGAGCTGTTGATTTTTCGGAAGGAAAATTAGAGACAAGATTCAATGAGGCTGCTTATCCTGGGCTAGTGCCAGTACCAGTTGATCCACCATCTCCAGTGGTGGATCCATCTTCTCCAGCACCAGAAGCAGCTCTCCCACCTGCCATATTATTATATTAATTATATTGTTTTTAGTACATTTTAATGATTATGCTTGCGTGGTATAGTAATTATATGGTCTTTAGTACATATGAATTAGTATGTTTTGCAGTACACTTTTTGTTGTGAAAAATTTTTAAAATCCTGAAGCATATGGAACAGTTTGACTTGACTTTGATGATATTGCAGTGAAACACTTTTATTTTTTGTGAAAATTGGTGCTATGAATTGATTTTGGATTGAATTCATGATTGTGATGAAGTTTGTGTTTATTTTCATAAGTTTGAGCAAGTATGTATGTTAGACAAAGAAAGAACAAGAATGTGAATCTGCAATTAGAATTGTTAGTCAATAGACAGGTTGATTGAGAGAAAGAGAAGCTTGAACCATAATCGGTGAGAGTGTGATCTTAAATTGTGAGTGAACGACTAGCTTTGGGTAAAGGTCATTGCATCAATCTCTGAAATCTATAATGAAATGTATGAATGAGGACATGATGAAGGCCATGATTGTATACACAAGCCAATTGACCAAAAGGCTTGCCTTGAATGATAATTGTATCCTTTGCACCCTTTGTGAGCTAAATTACATTTTCAAAATTGAACCCTGAACTTGAATGAATATCTCCAGATACCTTGCTTAGATTCTAGGAGAGCATATGGTTCAAGTCAAATTATCCCAAATTTGGGGAAGTTAATTGGGATGTAAAGTAAAAGGTAAAGCATCAAAACACACAACAAATAAGTGGTGTGTTAAAAAAAAAAGCAATCAAAGAAAATGTGTGTTGTTATAATAAGCTCAAATGCAAATTAAAGTGAAAGGCTAGTGAGTAAGCTAATTGTATTGAAAAGAACATTTGGATCAATCTAGGATTTATGCTCTCTTAGAATCTAAGCCTTTGAATCCTAGAAAAACCAATGATTTTTTTGTACCCAAGCCTCACTACAAGCCTGTGAAAGTCCTTCTGATTTTGTTTATGCATTCCTGACTTGATGACATGAGATGAAGTTCAAAGATTGGACCTATTGCTAGTTGTTATTAATGAATAGCTTAAACACATGTGCTTGAGTGAAACAGAAGCCGTGAGACTGTGGTTTAAGCTACTTTCCTTGATATATGTCTTATGCCTAACTTCATCTAACTGTACAGGTTACATTTTATTCCTCTCTTTGAATAACTGCATGCTTTGTGAAAGACAAGTGATGAGGGCATTTTGCTTCATTCTTTTATCATGCAATCAATAAAATTTTTTGCATACACCTTTGTACATAGTCAGTGCATGTTATTGTCACTTAGGGACCAGTGAGTTGTTCTATATTTGCTTGAGGACAAACAAAACTGTAAATTTGGGGGAGTTGTTAGTCGATGAATACAACTAACTTTTGTGTATAAAACTTGTGTAAATTGTACCAAATCTCCTCCAATTTATGGTTGTTTTGTAGTATTGTAATTACTTTTTGTTAAAGATAGGTAATAAATACTTAGTATTTCCATTTTGTGTGTTTAATAATCATTTCCTCTCAATTTCAGTTTAATTAGGCAAGTTTGTGAAGTGTTGATTTTCATCCTCTCGCTAAGCCAATCTTCTGGCTTAGCGAGCCATTCGCTGAGCGCAACACTCCTCGGCTGTGAGCGAGGAAGAATATGGAAGAAGAATGAGCTATGCATGTTCACTGAGGGAAGGGTCATCCCGCTAAGCGCACTGCTTCAGTCCATCCGCCGAGCAAGAAAAGCGCGCGCTAAGCCGAAATCTACTAAAGCGCGCTAAGCGGTTCAGAGTTGCGCTAAGCGCGCTAGCACAAACAAAGTCACCTATTTAAGCCTGAAATAAGATTTTGGAGAGGAGTTTGGCCTTTTCTTGAAGCTTCTGTGTGTCTAGAGATTTCTAGAGAGAGAAAGGTCCAAGTTCCAGAGAGTTTTGAGATTTTGCTGTGCGAAGACCTGCAGAGAACCGAGCTTGAAAAGGAAGTCGTCCTGAGAGCATGGGATGAGTCTGTGAGTGATTGTGAGGTTCTAGAGGTGGAGGAGACATCCTCACTGCTTGTATTTCTTCAATCCTTCATTTTTCTCTTCTCTTTATTGTAAAGGAAGCTTCCCAGTTATGGAGAGCTAAATCCTCTGTTGGTTCTTCCTTGTAGGTACTTGATGTAAATATCTATATATTTATTTAATGATGTTTTGTGTGTTCAATGTGCTATCAGAACTTCATTCTAGCATGCTTTTGCCTTGATCACGAAGATGCATGTGTTGTTAGGATCATTCAACAATGGAAACTGGTCTGATTCTAAGAACTTGATAGGACAGGGCTAGTTTATCGTATTATCACGAGGGATCGGGGTATGGTAACCTAGTTGTTTGTATGTTTGTCTTAATGCGGTTCTGGTCAAGTTTAGTCCAACAAGAGGAATCTGAGGATGATGCTTGGTCGGGATTAGGCTAAACTATCATGAGGAATCAGGGTTTAGCATTTCAGGAGACACCATAGAACACATGAACATTGTTAAGTAGAGAATATCCTTTTAACATCAGACACCTATTAGGAAGACCAACGTGTTGTCTACTTGTCTTTACGCATCATTACTCATGGGATTTTCCTTTTAATAGTTAGTTTACATACTTGTGCATAATCCACACGTCTTTTTTCATACTAGACACCTATTCACTGAAGTAGCTTTACCAAGTAACACAAGTTCCCCGAGAGTTCGATACTTGGTTCTTACCATTTTATACTACTTACGCGATCCGATGCACTTGCCGCGACTGAACACCTATGAACTATGAAAAGCACTTTTTATCAAAAATGCTTGCATTTTCGTTATGAGCTCAGAATAGTTCTTCATTCTTAACTTATATAAAAAAACCTTTTCATTTTCAAAAAGAAGTAAAAGTTTGTGAAAACACAATTCAACCCCTCCTTTTTGTGATAATTTTATGTGAACCTAGTCTAATTGTAGAAAGAAACATTAAGTATTGAGTTATTGTATTCACATATATTATGTGTAACATAAAGGGAATTAGCAAACAATTTTTACACATTCGTTGTAGCAAGTTATCAAATTGGTATGGTAGATGTGTTAAGTTTCAGTTTTTAGAAAAGAAAGGTTTTGTTGTAGTAAGGCACCAATTTGCTATGGTGAATTAAACTATTTTTAATTTTTGAAAGAACATTTTAAAGTGGAAATATGTTCAAACAGAGAAAAGTGTTGCTGAAATGAAATCCATAGGATTCTTCATATGAAACTCGTTCCTAATCAATCTTCTAGCTCAATGCAAGCAAGATCCAAACTACAATGACTAATCCTAATTCCTTAGTGATTAATCTATAAGTTCTAAGTCAAATCCCTAATTCCTTAGGTGATTTAGACCTAGAAATGCAGATTTAAATCCGTGAATCTCTACAAATACAAGTATTTAATTCATTCCTGGCATCAAAGTCTTGCACAATTTTAATTTAGATCTAGGGTTTCAAATTGTTTCCACACAACCAAAATCCCAAAAAGCTAGGTTGATCACTCCTAGCATGCCTCTAAAGCATAGAATTGAAATAGGACCACATTAACTACGAGAATTGATTAGAAAAATAGATATTACATACTTGAATTCTACTTCAATCACTCAATAGTTATGAAATTTCGTTCATTTGGATCATGAAGGATCCAAATAGACCCACAAGAGAGTCAAAGTGGAGGAAAAGAGAGAGAAGAAAGAGAGGGAGATTCTATTTTTGAGAATTCACAATTAAACCAAAATTCTACACAAAAAATGTTACAAGCTCATTAAATAGAGAAGAGATTACATTATTTTTTGGTGCCTCAAAGGATTTTTGCTCAAAAGAAAGCATAATTCCCTTAAAGCAAAATTACATTTATAAACTAAGGACTCTGCTCTTGATCTTTATGCCTTGGAACCTTGTTCGCTAGGGCGAATGGATGACTTGCTATGGCCAGTGTCTCTTAACTCCAAGGTCTTCAGCTTTGTAGTTTTGTTGTGGCAAAATGTACCTTTCCTAAGGCAAATCTCTGTTATTTTCAACTAATCAAGCGCCCTATTTTGTTGTGGCAAAAACACATCTCATTGTGGCGAGGTCATGTTTGCAGCTCTTCATTCTTTGATGATCAAAATCTTCTATTGTAACATTCAAATTTACACCAAAAAACATCAAAAACTGTCTTTTTAAGTTCATAATGCCATTTTATACAATTTATTAACAAGAACAACAATTATGCACAAAAATTTTAAAGAAAAGTTAAGCTAATGGCTCGCAAAATAAGGTGTGAAAAGAAATTATCACCTAAGCATGGAGAAGCATGCTATTTTGATCCAAGAGAAAGTCCAAGGTGACCTTTGGCAACTTGTTCAAGTTTCTCATGGTGGTCTAAAGGTCTCTCACATAGTCTTTGTAGATGACTATCTATTTTTAACTATGGCAAAGACTTCATAGGTGCAATTGGTGAAACAAGTCCTTGATTCCTTTGTTAATGCCTCTGGCCTCCATGTAAATCTCCACAATTCTCGGCTTTTTACCTCTAAACATATTCGTCGTGCCAAGGTGAACAAGTTTAGAGATATCTTAGGTTTCACTCCCACAACCAATATTGGCAAATATCTTGGCTTCCCTATCTTAATTTGGAGAGTGAAGAAATCAAACTTTGGCTTTATTCTAGATAGAATGAACTTGCACTTGATGGGTTGTAAGTCAAATTTACTGGGAAGGGTAGGGAGAGTGGTCCTGACATCCTTAGTGCTTAATACTATACCTAATTATGTGATGCAGAACCTGTGACTTCCTCTGGGTGTCTGTGATGTTATCGACAAACACACTCGTAAATTCATATGGGGAGGTCATCATAAGCATTGGGTTAATTGGAATTTGGTTTCCACACCAAATAAGAAAGGGGGCCTAGGCATTTGCACAACCATGGAAGTAAATGTGGCCCTCCTAGGCAAGTATACTTATGATCTCATTCTTGAGAAACCGAGACTTTAGATTGATATGCTCCAATCTAAATATCTCAATGGGGATCTATTGTTCATATAAAAGACTACCAAGGAAGTTCTTTGTAACAATCTGCCTCGTCATCACGATATCATCACTCAAAAATGTGAGAAAATTTTAGATTTTTAATGAAAACTTCGTTAATTTGCTTATATAAAAAATATTATAGTAAATCTGAACTCCACAATATATATACATACATACACACTCTTAGACAACGTACCATTACTTAACCATATACATACACATGAGTATAGTAGTGCAGTACACATCATTCACAAAATTAAAGGTAAATTTGTTCGTACATATAAATAAATTTGTGATTTACATCCTCATATCAACAAAAGAATTATAGAACTAGCTATGGAGGAGTTGATTAACAAAACACAACTCTCTCCCAAAATAATCCCAACGTCATCACGTCGGCTCGACGGCTCCACAAAAGAATCTCACTCCTCGTCCTCTACTGTATTCATTCTACTCCCATGAACAAGGATTCGTGATCATCACATGTACCAACCACACGGTACAAAATGCAATAGTGAGTTCATTACAAATAGAAAACATTAACAAATATCATAAGCGCACACAAACATTTACTAGTCCAACACATAGCCAACAACAATCATCATCAGTCCATCGTTCCAAACAATCATGCTCAGTATGATGCATGCACCTGACCTCAACTCTTAGATGCAATGTGGTACCATCCCCAAGGAAATAGTCTAAGCGTGTCCATACGACACTCCCACTTAGGAAAAAACTAGGCAGTAATTGTTGAGGCCACCCCGCCGTGCACAGGCAACTCCCCCCCATGGTGATCAGCTTGAGTCTCAAGGTAGTTCCAAACCGAGTGACACACCCCCTAGTACAAGTATTTCTCCTCACGAGAAACTACAAGTACTTACTGACCAAGTTACACTATTTCCATGTCAAATGAGGTACGAAACATGGGCACCATCAAGTGCAATGACCATGGATAAACTAAAGATCCTAAGCCATCCCTCTCAAGAGATGCTTAGACTCTTTAACCACTCTATTTCCCACACTAAGGACATCCGAAAAGGTCAAAGCACCCCCCCCATGAACGTACACATCCAACGTATGAAACATGGCATCATCAAGTACACTGACCATGGATAGATTAAAGATCCTAAGCCATCCCCCTCAAGAGATGCTTAGACTCTCTAACCACTCTATTTTCCCCACTAGGGACATCCAACAAGGTCAATGCACCCCCCATCTACATACACAACATGCAACGTATGAAACATGGCATCATTAAGTACACTGACCATGGGTAGATTAAATATCCTAAGCCATCACCCTCAAGAGATGCTTAGACTCTCTAACCACTCTATTTCCCCCCACTAGGGACATCCGACAAGGTCAATGCACCCCCCATGTACATACACAACTTGCATCATCACAATGTAATTTCAACATCATCAGCATCTTGTCTCGGCATCACTCTCAACATGAACATTATTTCATTCTCAATGGCATTATCAATAACAAAAACATCTTCTCATATTAACATAATCATCAATAACATCATCACAATTCTCAACATCACCTCATATCAATTAATGACATCATATCAACAACAACAGTAAGTCACATTCCACTTATACATACATCTATAGTTCATGTCTGAGATTCACACTTCCCAGGTCTTCAGACCACACAAGTCTAACACTAAGGTTATTGATCAAGGCTGTACCCGAATCAAATAAACATTAAAATGCAGTAACTAGGAAGTGATCCTAGGTTGTTTCCCAACGAGAAATGATAAACCAAATGTTCATAACTAATAGTAGGAAAATAGTAACTAATTGGGGGGTTGTTTGCTTTTGTAAATTAAACAGCGAATAGATGTGAAGTGTAAAATATCATAATTAAAAACACGTTGCTTCCCCTTAATTCACAAGCAAGTCTCTTATCCTAAGTTACGAGAGTTTATCCTTTATCAGTTCAACCACTTAATCCAACCCTAAATTAAATTACTAAGCGAAATTTAACATACGGCATTCATTATGTGATTAAGCAACACATACACCAATTAATCATAAACGATCATTAAGCATGAACGTAAATTAAGCGCAGAGACAATTAATCAAGCATTAAGCATGCATGAATTAATAGCAGCAAATTTAGAGTAATTAGTGAAGAGAAAAAAACTGAACAGAATTTAACAGTAATAATAGAACCTCAAACAGAACTGTGCTTGATCCTCAAGAGAAAACAACGCTGGAGACTTAGCCTTCCATTAATCAATAGAGAACGAAATTATGGATTGAAGAACAAAATTTTATTGCTGAAACGAAAAGTAAAAACTGGAATTGCAAAACGAAAAAAGTGTCTAAAAGAAGAAAAGCCTAAAACTAAAAATGAAAACAGGAGAGAAAGAAGAGAGAGAGAAGAGAGAGCCTAAACTAGAACCTTGGTGCTGTTATATAGTTTTTCAGCCCCAAAGCTTACAAATCTCTTTTAAATCCAAGCCCATAAATAAAATCAAACCTAGATAAGATAAGATAAGATCTAGATGAAATAATATCTAGAGAAGATCAAATCTAAATAATATCTAGATAAGATAAAGTCTAGATAAGATAAAATTTTGTAGAATAAAATAGTCTCCCCTCTTCAAGTTCAAGCCCAATTCTGGATTCAAGCCCAATGCTTCATTAATTCCTGAAATTAGATTAAAAACATCAAATTAGCTGAATGGGCCCAAATAATAAAATTGCCTAATTAATTTGACAATTAAGACTAATCAGTAATTAAAATGGTGCAAAAAGGGTTAAGAAATAGGAGAAAATAATGGCACATCAGTTATTAAGCAATGATAGATATGTCGCATCCCATTAGTCGAAAACATTATTTTTCTTGAAAACCAGCATGCAACAGTGACATGCATACATCCCCATAGTTAGGTTCCTTGACCCCTAACTATGGCATTAAAAACTATAACTATAATGAACTCCCCTCACCTATTGTGAGCTCTCCTTCAGTTCCTCTGTGCGTTGCTCAAAAGTCCCCCTCGTTCACACTCGTCAGTCCAAACGCGAGGTTCTATATACCAAATTGAAGGAAATTTAGTATAGATTTTAGGAACAAGGTTAATAACAACGTTCAATTTCAAATACCCCTGTCAAAACATAAGGGCTGAAGGGTGTTTTGAATTTTACTAAAAGGAAACATCATTTTGAAATTCTGATCACACAATTGTGACCGAGGCTCAGTGAAAGTCACAAAAATAACATCAATGTTATAAAAGATAACTTTTACAATGTCTCATTCTCTAGGGTTTTTCAAATGAAGTGTAAAAACACTCTATTACAGTACCCAACACACAAGAGACACTAAGAGGAACTCAAACTAACTAGGAGAAGGGTTTAGAAATCAAGATTACCTTAGAGAAACTATGAAATGAAGGATTAGGGGATTTTCTCCATTGAATCCTTGAGGAGGATTCTAAGGATTCCGCTCCGATTAAAGTGTTCCTCTTGGTGTGGGGGTTCAACGACAAGCAACGGTGGCTCACGGCGGCCACCGGTGGTCTTGGGTGGTGGAAAATGAGGTTTTAGGGTTTAGGTGGTGTTTTGGCGAAGAGGAGAGTGAAAAATCGTGTTTTTCACGCTAAGAACGTATTTATAACCTTCAGATCTCGCTTAACGAGCTCATCTCGCTAACCCGAAGTCCACTTTTCGTGCTTAGCACGAGAACTCACGCTTAGCGCGAGAATTCGCATTTAGCACAACTTCCACTGCATTATGGCTCACTTAGCACGCCTCTGCTCGCTCAGTGCAATTCCCTCTTTGGTTGGAATTGCGCTTAGGGCACCCTTCTCGCTTAGCGAGACATCAAAAGTTTTTATTTTCCATATCCCAACAGTCATATTGTGGAAACATGTCTTAGGAAGCTCCAGACAAAATTTGAAGACGATCCAACGGTTAACGAATTTGGGATCGCAATTTTACTGAGATAGGTTTGGGAAATTTCTGAAATCTCATAATTTCAACTTAGTTCAACAAAACTCCACAGAACTCAGCATCCACATCAAGAAATTCATACACGACTAACTTAAGTCATACCTCAAATCATTCAAGTCTACCATATAGTCAAATAACAAGATAAATACAATTAAACATCAATTTATAACTATAAATATTTCAGGGTGTTACAACTCTCCCACCTTTTTAGAAATTTCATCCCCAAAATTTACCTGACTCAAACAAGGATGGATAGGCTGCTCGCATCTGACTCTCTAATTCCCATGTGGCATCTTCTTCTAATGCACCTCCCTAGTTCACCTTGACCAATGGAATCTCCTTCCCTCTTAGGTGCTTTGTTCGTCTATCCTCGATCCTCAAAGGCAGTGTTTCATATGTCAAATTATCCTTCACTTGTATGTCATCCAATTCGACCACATGTGATGGATCATGGATATACTTACGGAGTTGAGACACATGAAAGGCATTGTGAAGATTAGAAAGAGATAGGGGTAATGCAATTTGGTATGCCACAGGACCGACTCTTTTAAGAATTTGGAAAGGACCCACAAAATGAGGTGTGAGTTTTCGGGATTTCAATGCTCGACCAACCCCAGTCCACGGAGTGACTCTCAAGAATACATGATCACCAACCTCGAATTTCAGGTCTTTCCTCCTCTTATCCTGATAACTTTTCTGCCTACTCTGAGCAGTCCTCATCCTTTCTTGGATCAACTTGACCTTCTCGGTGGTTTGTTGTACCACTTTAGGTCCTAAGGTGAGGTCTTCTCCGGGCTCTAGCCAACACAGAGGTGTCCTACACCTTCTACCATACAAAGCTTCATAGGGAGTCATGCCAATGGTAGAGTGAAAACTATTGTTATAAGTGAACTCTATCAACGGCAGAAAACTCTCCCAACTCCAGTTTTGCTCTAAGACACACGCCCTCAAAAGGTCCTCCAGCGACTGTATGGTCTGTTCATTTTGGCCATCAGTCTAAGGATGGTAGGCTGAAGATAGTCTAATCTTGGTCCCCAAAGCTCTGTTCAGGCTCCCCATGTCTTAGGAAGCTCCAGACAAAATTTGAAGATGATCCAACGGTTAACGAATCCGGGATCACAATTTTACTGAGATAGGTTTAGGAAAATTCTGAAATCTCATAATTTCAACTTCGTTCAACAAAACTCCACAGAACTCAGCATCCACATCAAGAAATTCATACACGACTAACTCAAGTCATACCTCTAATCATTCAAGTCAACTATATAGTCAAATAACAAGATAAATACAATTAAACACCAATTTATAACTATAAATATTTCAAGGTGTTACATTCTTACTCTTAGCAGTCCATTATTAAGGCCACTAAAATTCTTGAAGTGGGCTTTCATTTTTGAGTTAGTAAAGGGAACTTGTTAGTCTGGTTTGATTGTTGATCACCCCGTGGTGCTCTTGGTCCCTTATTTGATTACGTCCATATTATGGACTCTGTCATACCCTAATTTCGTCCGGGTACCATTGTTTGATGGCATGCAACCCTTGTTTGACCGCTTCAAGGTACTTGGCACCCTTTGTTGCACAATACGTGAAGTTCCGTGACATGCCGGAGATCAAAAGGAAGCATTGTTACACAATCCGTGAGATTTCGTAACATGTCGGAAATCAAAAGGAAGCATTGTTACGCAATCCGTGAGGTTCCGTAACTTTCCGAAAGCCAAAAAAGGAGTAATTACGTGACCCGTAAGGTTCTGTAACCTTACGGAAAGAAAACAAGTATCGTTACGAAATTCGTAAAGTTTCGTAACGTTACGAAAAAAGAATCACCAAAAAAGCAAAGGGGGTGTATTTAGTAAAAAAGGGGTGCAAATAGGAACCAGACCCACTTGGGCCTTCCAGGATGTTCCTCCAGAAGGCTGTTGCTTCTAGAGGAAGCAACCTGGCTTGCCTGGGCGAGCTGAGCTCGCTTGGGCGAGCTGGGTGGCAAGCTCCTCCCCTATTTTCCTATAAATAGAGGGAGGAGTGAAGAAGAAAAGGGTTCAGCCCTCTTGGCATTTCGTAATCAATTAAAATTAGTGAGGAAAATTGTTTCCGTGAAGAAAATCCAAGCCGAGGCGCTTCCGTAACGTTTCCGTAACATTTCCGTGGGTGATTTCGCGTAGATTTTCAACTGTTCTTCGTCGTTCATCGTTCGTTCTTCGGTCTTCAACCGGTAAGCTCCTGAAATTGAACTTTTCAATTCATTCTATGTACCCTTAGTGGTCCCCACTTGTTTCACGTGCTTTTATTTTCATTTCATTTACTTTTCGTACCCCTTTTGATGTGATTTAGTCATTTACTTAAGTCATTTTCTCGCCTAATCAAAAAATAAAATAAATTTCCACCGATCATTTGAATTGTAATATCTGTTAATTTCTGTTAAAATAAAATCTGACCGTTCGGTCATGCCGTAACCATGTTGGAAACCAAAAAGAGGTAAAATTATAATATAATAATCAAAAAATATCTTTTAGTAAAATAAACCAAAAAAATCAATCGGACGTTTCTCTTTGGGATTTCTCTTTCTTGATTGAATTGACTAATAACTAAAGTGAAACTAAGGCTAAAATCAACTCGCAAAGTCAAGCTCGTCCGCAAAAAATCACTAAAAAGGATTTTAAGGTTCGATACCTCAATTTTTTCTCACCAAGTAAAAATGGATCATTTTAAGGTCCAACGCCTTAAAAGGACCACCTTCCAAGTAAAAAGAATCGCTTGATTCGCCCTTTAAAAAAGAACTACGTAGATCTGATTTCCTCTTCGATGGAGGGTACGTAGCAGCAAGAGTCCCGCTTTTGTCGACCTCAAAATAAAAAAGAAAGAAAAAGTTTAGATACACAATTTCACACGACTCTAATTTAAGGTTGTTGTCCTTTGGGACAAACGTGAGAGGTGCTAATACCTTCCTCAAATATAAATACAACTCCCGAATCTGGAATATTCTTCATGACCGGTTTCCTTCGGTTTTTCAGACATTTTCTACAAATAAACGTTGGTGGCGACTCCACGCATTTTCCTCCTTTGGAAGACGCGCCCGTGAGCCTCGCCTCCCTCGCCTGCAAAAGGGTAGGTTGCGACAGTTGGCGACTCCACTGGGGACTGTTTTTGTGAGTTAGGCCTATTTTAGGAAATTGTGGAATTGTGAGACTTTGGGTGTGCATTTTTTTTTAACTGTGTAAATATAATAAATGCTGTCTTTTCCACATTTTTACACTGCATTCTAAGCACCCACGGGTTTGAGTAAAAAAGGGGCCCTATACCCGGGTCCATGGGAATCTAAGGAGTGGAGGTGAATCTATGGTCATGCTAGGTCTCCGACTTGCTTGATTATAGTGAAACCTCGTCTAGAGCTTTCTCTCTTTATAATGTGTTGTCGCTGGTATTCCATACCGCCGCAATATTATTATCTTGAGTGATGATACCTCTAGAAAACAGCCATGTGAGATATGGATCGTTGGGAGTAGTTATTATAGACCCCTAGATATTATCCTATAGGTCCCCAAATAGGGGCATGGAGCAAACACGCTCTGTGCCATTTGTTCTCATGCATTCTTCTGCGAATAGCACATAAATTACAGTCTTGCTGTATAACTAGTGATATTTTGTCTCTTTAAAGTAATGCGTCACATTTTATTGCATACGTTGGGGCACCACAATGCCTAGAACGTAGTATTAAAAGGATGGATCTTTTTCGGTCTCGTATATGTAAATTACCACTTGTTTTTCTTTTCGTTTCATGCATACTCATTGCATCATTCATATTGGAGCCTTGATTCACCCCTTTTTTAGGTAAATGATGGGGACAAATCTAAACGGAAAAAGATTCTATCAAGTCAAGATTAAGGGCCTGGATGTCACTAGTCTTAAGGAGTTGGGACGGTTGATGGGACCCCTCCAAAGGCAAGCCTTCCGCAAAGTGTACGGAAAGATTTTAGATTTGACCACAGTGGAGGTATTTACGGAAGCCGCTGTATCCCTCGCCCAATACTATGACCAGCCGTTGAGATGCTTCACGTTTGGGGACTTCCAAATAGTACCGACTGTTGAAGAATTTGAGGAGATTCTAGGATGCCCTCTTGGGGGAAGAAAAACGTATCTTTTCTCTGGGTTTCTTCCCAACTTGAGCAAGATTGCAACTGTGGTCGGATATTCGGCAAGAGAGTCGGATCGTATGAAGCAAACTCGAAACGGCGTAGTGGGCCTACCACGGAAATACTTGGAAGGCAAAGCAAGGGATATGGCGAGTCAAGAAGAGTGGGTCTCGTTTGCGGATATACTAGCCTTGCTAATCTTTGGGGTTGTCCTATTTCCAAACGTGGACGGTTTGGTGGACCTAGCCGCAATTGATGCTTTCCTTGCATATCACCATAGCAAGGAGAGCCCGGTGGTAGCTATCTTGGCGGACTTATTTGATACATTTGACCGAAGGTGCGAGAAGAACAGCGCACGGATTGTCTGCTGTTTGCCCGCTCTTTGTGTGGTTGGTTTCGCACCTATTCCAACAAGACATAAGGCACCCGTGTCCGCTTCAAAGTTATCGCTCGTGCGTCGAAAAGAGAATGGTAGATTGGGACCAATACTTGGCTGGGATAGGAGGCAGCACAATCAACTGGTTTCCTCGATGGAAGGAAGGAAAGGAGGGAGTTCTCTTCTCATGTGGGGATTACCCAAACGTTCCGTTGATAGGGACGAGGGGTTGTATTAACTATAATCCCGCACTTGCCATAAGACAGTTAGGGTACCCCATGAGGGGAGCACCGGCGGAAGAGAGCCTCTCGCCTTTCCTTGTGAGAGATTTCGGCGCCCAAAGTCTCAAGATTGTACAAAGAGTCCACAAGGCGTGGGAAAGCCCGTTAAGGAAAGATAAAGAACTTAGGGGCATCCGTAATGGCATCATCGATGGTTATCATGAATGGCTAAGAGTTCATACACAAGGGTTAGATTGGCTCTCCAAATTGAAAATTATCAACGAGGAGAACTTCGAAGCTCCGGAAGAGGATGAAGAAGTCCAATCTCTAAAATCAAAGCTAGGAAAGGCAAGACTCACCAAAGAAAAATTCAAGTTAGTCGCTACAGACATCCGGAAAGAGTGTGCTGAATTATGAGAGGAAAATGTGGCTACCGCAAGAGCCCTCGAACGAGAAACCAAGAGGGCTCGCAAGGAAGAGCATGGCCGAGATAAATTCCAAGGAGCTTTGTGGGGCAACAACAATGAGCTCAAGCTCCGAAGAGAGGAAAGAGACCAGTCACAAGTACATGGCATGGTCTTAAAGGAGGAGTTAGCTGCTTGCTCAAGATCCAAGAGGAGTTTGGCCCAACATTTAGAAGCCACGGAGCGAAGCATGCTAGCTATAATAGGGCAGTACAAAGAAGATTTAAACCAGTCTTTGACCCATGAACAAAAACTAGTAGAGGACTTCGCACAAGCGTACGCCGAGAAGGAAGCAAGAGGGAGGGTGATTGATGAATTGCATCAAGAAGCGACCATGTGGATGGATAGGTTCGCCTTGACCTTAAATGGAAGTCAAGACCTCCCGCGACTACTAGCCAAAGCAAAGGCCATCGCTGAAGCGTGTTCAGCCCCAGAGGAAATTCACAGGCTAATCAATTACTGTCAACACATGATAGATTTGATGGCCCATATAATTAGAAACCGTTAGGTTCTGTTGTAACACTTTTGTATGATCTTGGCTAGATAAAAGCTTTTGTTCCTTTTTTTTGAAAAGAGAAGTTCTAAAACTCATCACGTTGTCTAAAAAAGGCCTTGAGGTGGATCCAGGTGCTCTGATCATTCATTAGCATATTCATGTTTTGGTGGCATACTCACCACTGTTTGTTTCTTAAGGGAACTCACCATAACTAAAAAAGCGCAAAGGCTCCCCTATAACACCCGATCCAGAAGTAAGATGCATAACGAAGAGGGAGTGCAAGAACAGATGAAGGCCGACCTATCGGCCTTAAAAGATCAAATGGCTTCTATCACGGAGGCCATGCTAAAACTTCAAAAAACTATATAAGATAATGCTACGGCGGCCGCTTCCAATACAGCTAGGGAAGCGGAACCGGTGCTACAGCCCGCAATAAACTTGTGCCGAGACAGAAACGCGACGGGTTTTAATCGGAGGTATAGTCCTCAAGCCTACCCTTATGGTTTTCCTCCAGACTTCACTCCCCGTACCGCTCTAGACAATTTGAGCCAAGCCCCTACCTTCGAGGGGCAGCTCCCTCCTCACGCCGACTATCCTCTGCAAGAAGATGATGAAGGAGATGCCCATTTAGGCCCTCTACTTCCCCTCAAGGAACCATCCCCCCATGAGTTGCCCCAACCAAACATAGTCTGCCACGTCCCGTCTCCATCCGCACCCGTTAAGGAACTCGTTCCCTTTGCAAAAGACAAGGGAAAGATTGATCTACTTGAAGAGAGGCTGAGAGCGGTAGAAGGCCTCGGCAACTATCCGTTCTTGGATTTAGCAGATCTGTGTCTGGTACCTGACATCATCATTTCCCCCAAGTTTAAAGTACCAGATTTTGATAAATATAAAGGGACGATGTGTCCAAAAAGTCATCTTCGGATGTATTGCCAAAGGATGGGGGCATATTCTACGGACGAAAAGCTGTTAATGCACTTCTTTCAAGACAGCTTAGCCGGAGCAGCAGTGGCGTGGTACACCAATCTGGAAGCTTCTCAGATCCGGTCATGGAAAGACTTGGCAACTTCCTTCATTAGGCAGTACCAATACAACACGGATATGGCTCCTGATCGGAACCAACTTCAGAGCATGACCAAGCGGGAACATGAGTCCATTAAAGAATATGCTCAAAGATGGAGAGACCCAGCAGCCCAAGTCCTCCCGCCTATGACTGAAAGGGAAATGATCACGATTATGCTAAATATGTTGCCCACGTTCTACTACGAGAAGCTGATAGGATATATGCCGGCTAACTTTGCATACCTCGTCTTCGTCGGAGAAAGAATCGAGTCCGGACTGAGAAAATGCAAGTTTGAATATGCCTCCAACGTTGCCCTCAACAACAATAAAAGAGCTCCAATGGTGGGCACACGGAAAAAGGAAGGAGACACCCACACGGTCACCACCGCCCCAACATGGATGAAAACGCCCCAAAATGCCCAAAACTCATACCAACACAACCACCCGAACTTTTTGATCCGAGCCGGAAGTTCCCTCTCTACTCAAATGGAAGGGCCTCCCGCAACAGAAAAAGCGCCTGCCCAACACACAGCTCCAGCCACTCCCCAGCCAGCCAATAATACAACTCCTGGCGCGAGCTATAACAATGCACGACGCCTCCCGAAAGACGAGTTCTCTCCTATTCCCATGGCATATTCTGAGTTGTGGCCCTCATTATTGGAAAATCATTTGGTGGTGGCCATACCCGGGAAGGTCTTCCAGCCACCATACCCCAAGTGGTACAACTCGAATGCCACATGCGCATACCATAGTGGAGTCGCCGGACACAACATTGACTCTTGCCTGCCATTCAAGTATAAGGTGCAACACCTAATAAATGTCGGCCAACTATCATTTCAAGAAGAGGGCCCCAACGTTTAAACCAATCCACTAGCCAGTCATGGAGGGGCTAGCGTAAACGCCATCGAAAAGGATAGGCCGTCAGGGTCAAAGAGATAAGAAGATGTAGCTACGTCTAGACGATTCATCTACCAGTTGCTGCAGGCAGCATGCATGGTCTCTCGTGGCGGAGACGAAAGTGACGAATGTCTGTTTCATCTCGGGGAATCACACGACATGGAAACCTGCCCCGTGGTTGAAGAGTTACTTCAACGGCTCATGGACTAGGGGCAGCTCGAAGTGTCCAAGGGAGATAGGGAAGAACCGCAGATTTGCAGGCAGTCGGAAGAAAGGAAGGTTCCCCCAACCCCCAAAGCCCTAGTAATATGTTTCACTAGGAATGTGACCGACTCCAGGCCCAAGTATCCCCTGACAGTGTCCAAGCCAACGCCGTTTTCCTATCAAAGCAATAAGGTCGTTCCATGGAAATATACCCCTCCCGCTTTTGGAGAAGGAGCTGCAACCGAGGTTGACTCCTTGTCAGCCAAGGTGACCAACATCATCGGCCTTAGTGGCGTAACCCGCAGTGGTCGGGTGTTCGCTCCCCCTCACGCAATGGAATTTCCCTCCAAGGGGAAAGCACCCATGATCCAAGAGCCCGCAGACATGACCCCCCCTCAAAAGAAGTGGGTCCCCCGGTGGTAAAAGGAGCTGAAAAGAAAAAAGGTCTTCAAGGAAAGGAGGTGATCTTGGAAGAGGCTCATGAGTTTCTTCGTCTCATCCAACAAAGCAAGTTTAAAGTAGTTGAGCAACTGAATAAAACTCCAGCAAGGATCTCTTTGCTCAAACTGCTCATAAACTCTGAGCCTCATCGTGCACTATTGGTAAAGGTCCTCAATGAAGCCCACGTAGCACACGACATCTCAGTTGAGGGTTTTGAAGGAATTGTTAATCATATAACTATCAATAACTATATCGTGTTCGCGGAAGAAGAGATTCCCGTCAAGGGGAGAAGGCACAACAAAGCTCTACATGTGTCTGTCAGATGCATGGACCATGTCGTCGCTAAGGTGCTCATCGACAATGGCTCAAGTTTAAATGTGATGCCAAAGACCACCTTGGAGAAACTTCCTTTCAATGCGTCACGTCTAAAGCCAAGTTTGATGGTAGTACGAGCCTTTGACGGTAGTCGGCGGGAGGTGATGGGGGAAATCGACATCCCCATTCAGATAGGTCCTCACACTTGCAATGTGGTTTTTCAAGTGATGGACATAAATCCCGCCTACAGCTGCCTTTTGGGGAGACCTTGGATTCACGCGCTAGGAGTTGTCCTTTCGACGCTTCACCAGAAATTGAAATTTGCGGTTGGTGGACTTTTGGTAATAGTGTTAGGCGAAGAAGATATGTTGGTAAGCTGCCCCTCCTCCGCACCATATGTAGAAACAGTTTTCCAATCCTTCGAGGTGGTGATTTGTGCCTCTGTGGAAATGATTCTGTTGCTACCTTGTCTCTCTAATGCGTCCCTAATGGTGACACGGGTAATGCTCAGGCACTGTTATGAGCCCAGAATGGGTCTGGGCAAGGACAGCCACGGGAATGCCGATGTGGTCGACATTAGGGGGAACCCGTACAAATATGGGTTGGGGTATGAACCCGAAAAACCGGGAAGAAGGAATGCGCCGTCAAGACTCCGGGCAGATAGGGCATGGCCCGACCATGTCAGCCAGTGTTTCACAAGTGCCGGGATAATGTTTGAGGAAAAGGTGGCAGCAATAGGAGAGGAGTCTCCACAAGATCCGCCAAGTTTCGTACGACCGTGCCATCCCAATTCCCAAGTGGGGAACTGGCGCGTGATGAGCCAGTCGGATGCCTATACCGCTGATTCAATGTAATTAGAGGCTATAGATTCCTTTCTCTTTTGTTTTGTGAAATCTACCTTATTAAATAACAAAGAGATCTTGTTTCTTTTGTTCTTGCGATCCCACCTTTTCTCATATCATTTGGCATGCTTTTTGTTTTTTGTCTTGAATGGTATAGATGTGAGGGTTGATTCTTTGAGGATCCTAACAACGAGGGTTTGATAATCGATTTTGACCGAGAAGTCAAACAATAAACGAAGAAGAGGAAGAGGACGTCCTTTCACCAGAGTTGGAGAGGTTGATCGCTCAGGAAGAACGCGAAATGAAGTCTCACCAAGAGGGAACCGAACTGATAAACTTAGAGACCAGAGAGGGAAAGAAAGAAGTGAAAGTAGGAATCGGTATGACCGCACCTATCCGCCAAGGTTTGATAACCCTTCTTGAAGAATATCAAGACATCTTCGCATGGTCGTACCAAGACATGCCAGGTCTGGACCTCGACATTGTGCAACATAAGTTGCCATTGAATCCTGGGTCTTCCCCGGTTAAGCAAAAACTACGAAGGATGAGACCCGAGATGTCTTTGAAAATTAAAGAAGAAGTAAGAAAGCAGTTCGATCCGGGTTTCTTGGCTGTAGCTCGATACCCGGAATGGGTAGCCAACATTGTCCCGGTCCCAAAAAAGGACGGCAAAGTGCGAATGTGCGTAGACTATCGGGATTTAAACCGAGCCAGTCCTAAGGACAATATTCCCTTGCCACACATTGATATACTGGTAGATAATACAGCCAAGTTCGCCCTTTTCTCTTTTGTGGATGGTTTCTCAAGGTATAATCAGATAAAGATGGCACCCAAAGATGTGGAGAAGACTACTTTCGTCACCCTATGGGGAACATTCTGCTACAAAGTGCTGGCCTTCGGGCTAAAAAATGCTGGGGCAACCTATCAACGTGCCATGGTAGCTTTGTTCCACGACATGATGCATAAGGAGATAGAAGTCTATGTAGATGACATGATTGCCAAATCTCGGACCGAGGATGAACACCTCGTCAATCTGCATAAGCTGTTTGGAAGGCTGCGTAAATACCAACTGAAACTAAACCCCGCCAAGTGCACCTTCGGGGTGAAATCAGGGAAGTTATTGGGATTTATCGTGAGACAGAAATGGATTGAGATAGATCCCGAGAAAGTGAAGGCCATTCTTGAAATGCCAGAGCCACGCACGGAGAAGCAAGTTCGAGGTTTCCTGGGCAGGTTGAACTACATCGTGAGATTTATCTCGCAACTGACCCCTACCTGCGAGCCCATCTTCAAACTATTGCGTAAGAACCAGGCGGTCCTGTGGAACAGCGACTACCAAGAGGCCTTCGAAAAAATCAAACAAAGCCTCGCAAATCCCCTGGTGCTATTCAAATTTTTGAAAAAAAATTTAATACTTATCTTGATTGAGTCTTTTCTTTATTCTTGAATCTTGATCTTGATTATTGAGATCTTGAACCTTGAATCTTGATTCTTGATTCTAGGCTTTCTTCTTGAGTCTTGAATCCTTCTTGAATCTTTTCTTGAACTCTTGACTTGTTATTGATTCACTTGAGATGTTCTTTGATTCACTTAAGTTGTTCTTTGATCTTTGAGCTTTTTGTTCATCACCTTTGTCATATTGTTATCATCAAAACACCTTTGAATCACATTCACCATGAAGCCTTGCTTCTACAATCTCCCCCTTTTTTATGATGACAACTTCTGAAATCAAGAAACACACACACACTTTTTCCTAGTCGATCACTCTCATAAATTCTCCCCCTTTGTTTTTGAATTTATGCTTATCTTAAAAATAAGTTGATTACTTAAGTGAATTCTTGATTTAATCCCATTTCTCTCCCCCTTTGGCATCAACAAAAAGCCAAAGTGCGTACCAAAATTTAAGTATGCAAATATAACTAAATATTCATACAACATTCATGAAAAACTATCAATCAAATCATGAAGTAAGAAGCAGGAACCATGAAAATCATGAAGCAACAATCATAAATAGATTAACTATAAAACCCATATAGTCAAATAACATATCAAACATACCATGCAAAATAGGGAAATAGTAAGTTGTTCAAGTAACATAATAATATAGAGAATTATTTTGATAAGTCACTAACATCTATTAGTCCTAATTCTCTTCTAATTTTATAGAAGGTATCTTTACTTAGTGGTTTTGTAAAGATGCCTGCAAGTTGATTTTTAGTATCTACAAACTCTAAAACAACATCACCTTTTAAAACATGATCTCTAATAAAATGATGCCTAATTTCTATATGCTTGGTTCTAGAGTGAAGAACTGGATTTTTAGATATGTTTATGGCACTTGTGTTGTCACATTTTATGGGAATATGATCTAATACTATTCCATAGTCAGATAGTTGTTGCTTCATCCACAAAATCTGTGTGCAACAACTACCAGCAGAAATATATTCTGCTTCTGCTGTGGATAATGCTACACTGTTTTGTTTCTTGCTATTCCAAGAAACAAGTGCAGATCCTATGAATTGACATGTACCACTAGTGCTCTTTCTATCTGTTTTTGATCCAGCAAAATCTGAATCTGAGTATCCTACTAGGTTGCATAAAGAATTCTTAGGATACCATAATCCTAAACTAACTGTTTCTAATAAATATCTTATAATTCTTTTTACTGCCATTAAATGTGAAAACTTTGGATCTAATTGAAATCTTGCACACATGCATACACTAAACAAAATGTCTGGTCACTTGCAGATAAGTAAACTAGAGATCCAATCATACCTCTGTATTGCTTTGGATCAACAGGTTGACCGGATTCATCTTTGTCAAGATAACAACTTGTATTCATAGGGGTAGCCAAGTGTTTTGAGTTTTCCATTCCAAATCTCTTAATGAGTTGCTTGATTGATGAAGATCCCATCATTTGTTTGTTTGATTTGTAGTCCAAGAAAGTAATTTAATTCACCCATCATGGACATCTCAAACTCACTTTGCATATCAATAGAAAACTCCTTGCACAAAGATTCATTAGTAGATTCAAAAATTATATCATCAACATAAATTTGTACTAACAAGATATCATTATCCTTCTTTTTAATGAATAAGGTAGTATCTACTTTCCCTCTAGTAAAATTCTTTTCTAATAGGAATTTACTTAATCTTTCATACCAAGCCCTAGGTGCTTGTTTTAGGCCATAAAGTGCCTTCTTTAATCTATAGACATGGTCTAGTTTTTGTGAATCTTCAAACCCAGGAGGTTGTTCCACATATACCTCCTCCTGAATTAGACCATTTAAGAAAGCACTTTTGACATCCATTTGATATAGTTTAAAATTCATAATAAATGCATATGCTAATAACATCCTAATGGCTTCTAATCTAGCTACAGGTGCAAAAGTTTCTTCATAGTCTATACCTTCTTCTTGGTTATATCCTTTTGCTACAAGTCTAGCTTTATTCCTAATTACTATACCATTTTCATCCAATTTATTTCTAAATACCCATTTAGTTCCTATGATTGGATAATCTAAAGGTTTTTCTACTAATTCCCATACATCATTTCTTTCAAATTGATTCAATTCTTCTTGCATAGCTACTATCCAATGGTCATCTATAATAGCTTCTTTAAAGTTTTTAGGTTCTATTAATGAAACAAATGCCATATTATTGCATAAATCTTTAAGAGAGTGTCTAGTTGTTACCCCTTTTGAGATATCACCGATGATGTTATCAAGAGGATGATTTCTTGAAGTTTTCCATTCTTTAGGAAGATTATCATTTTCTTGTGTTGTGTCATCTTGATCATCCTTGTCTTCATTATCTCTCTTTCTTTTCAGATTTCTTTCTTCATTTTGAGTATCTTCCAAAGTATCTGCAATATCATCAACAAACTCCTTTCTCGGGGAGGTAATGTTAGTTTCATCAAAAGTAGCATGTATTGATTCCTCAATTGTCATAGTTCTTTTGTTGTATATTCTAAATGCTTTACTATGTAAGGAATACCCAAGGAAGATACCCTCATCTGCCTTGGCATCAAACTTTCCTAGACTTTCTTTACCATTGTTTAGAACAAAACATTTACATCCAAAAACATGTAAATGTGCAATATTTGGTTTTCTATTGTTAAAAAGTTCATATGGGGTTTTCTTAAGAATAGGTCTAATTAAGGCTCTGTTCATAATATAACATGCGGTGTTAACTGCTTCTGCCCAAAAGTATTTTGGAAGAGGTGTGTCATTTAAAAGAGTTCTAGCAATTTCTTCTAGGGCTCTATTTTTCCTTTCTACTACTCCATTTTGTTGGGATGTCCTTGGTGCAGAAAAGTTGTGTTCTATGTCATACTCATCACAAAACATTTCAAAGTCATTGTTTTCAAATTCACCTCCATGATCACTTCTGATGGAGATGATTTTGAGATTCTTTTTGTTTTGAATGACTTTGGCAAGCCTTCTAAATGCTTGAAATGCATCATTCTTATGAGTAAGAAATAAAGTCCAAGTATATCTAGAATAATCATCAACAATTACTAATGCATAGTAACTTCCACCAAAACTCATGACCCTAGATGGTCCAAACAAATCCATGTGTAATAATTGCAATGGTTGAGTGGTAGAAACAATATTTTTATATTTAAAGGATACTTTTGTTTGTTTACCTTTTTGGCATGCATCACATAACTTATCTTTTTCAAATTTTAATCTAGGCAATCCAATAACTAGATCTTTTGAAATTAACCTATTTAGATGATCCTTGTTAATATGAGCAATTCTCTTATGCCATAACCATGGATCACAATCTTTACTTAAAAAGCATCTATCATTTACAGATTTTTGTTTTAGATCAATCATGTAGACATTATTTTCTCTAAAACCTATATGTTCAATATCTTTGTCATGCTCATGCTTAATAACACATTTTTCAGAATCAAAAGATACTTTATATCCTTTATCACATAATTGACTAACACTTAATAAACTATGCTTCAAACCTTCTACAAGCAACACATTTTCAATAGGAGTAGAAGAACTCGTACCTATTTTACCGACTCCAATAATTTTGCCCTTGTTGTTGTCGCCGTATGTAACATGTCCATTTTTCTTGGGAGAAATAGTTGTGAATTTGGATACATCACCAGTCATGTGCTTGGAACATCCACTGTCTATGTACCATTTCTTATTTACAGAATCTTCTTTGTTATTCTCATCAGATTTTGTCATGAGACACATGTTGACTTGGTCTTCATCATCATTTTTGAGTGACCTGTTCCTGAAAATACTTTTAAAGACAAAGAATCTAGAGAGGCCATTCTACAAGAAACCTGCTCTGATAGCACTTGTTGGATCGAGTGGCCTCATAATAATTAAGAAGGGGGGGTTGAATTAATTATTCCAAAACCTTTACTAATTAAAAAACTACTCTTTTAAGATTTTTACTAAATTGTTAAGAGAATGAGGAGTAGAAGAGAAACTTAACAGAAAGTAAAAGCGGAAATTAAATGCACAGAGGAAAGTAAAAGAGTAGGGAAGAAGGAAACAAACACACAAGAGTTTTTATACTGGTTCGGCAACAACCCGTGCCTACATTCAGTCCCCAAGCGACCTGCGGTCCTTGAGATTTCTTTCAACCTTGTAAAAATCCTTTTACAAGCAAAGATCCACAAGGGATGTACCCTCCCTTGTTCTCTTTGAACCTAGTGGATGTACCCTCCACTAGAACTGATCCACAAGAGATGTACCCTCTCTTGTTCTCAGTCAAATCCAAGTAGATGTACCCTCCAATGTGTTGAGACAAAGATCTCAGGCTGTTAAACCTTTGATACTTTGTGAATGGGGATACAAAAGAATTCTCAGGCGGTTAGTCCTTTGAACACTTTTGTATTAGGGAATGGGAAGAATCAAAAGAATTCTCAGACTGTGTCGTTTTGAATTCTTTGACAAGACAGAAGGGAGACACAAAAGAATTCAGGCGGTTAGTCCTTTGTTCTTTTGGAAAAGGGAGAAGAGAGACACAAAAAGAATTCAAGCGGTTAGTCCTTGGCGAATTCTTTTTGGCAAAGGGAGAAGAGAATAAAAAGATGAATAGCACAAGTTTTCAAGGTTTGGAAAACCAGAAAACTTCAGAAAGCTTTTGGTACAAAGAAGAAGAAGTTCAAAGAGATTCTAGGCTTGTAAAGGATTGTAAGAGATTGATTGGAAAAGTATTCAAGATTGAATGGATTGAATTGAAAATGCAAAACAAAGCCTTGCTTTTATAGACTCTTCATGTCTGGTCCAGAAGACCATTTAGAAGAGTTATAACTTTTAGAAAAACTTAAAACCAATTTGAAAAAGTCAAAAACCTTTTGAAGAGTTACATCTTCTGATTTTTTCAGAACCAGTCACTGGTAATCGATTACCAAATAAGTGTAATCGATTACACAAAGCTTTTGAGTGAAAGGATGTGACTCTTCACATTTAAATTTGAATTTCAACGTTCAAGGGCACTGGTAATCAATTACCAAAACATTGTAATCGATTACAGCCTTTTGAAATTAATTGGAACGTTGTAAATTCAGTTTGAAAACTTTTTCAAACTCATTTTGCTACTGGTAATCGATTACAACAATATGGTAATCGATTACCAGAGAGTAAAAACTCTTTGGTAAAAGGTTTTGTCAAAAACTCATGTGCTATTCAAAGTTTTGAAAAACTTTTTAATACTTATCTTGATTGAGTCTTTTCTTTATTCTTGAATCTTGATCTTGATTGTTGAGATCTTGAACCTTGAATCTTGATTCTTGAATCTAGGCTTTCTTCTTGAGTCTTGAATCCTTCTTGAATCTTTTCTTGAACTCTTGACATGTTATTGATTCACTTGAGATGTTCTTTGATTCACTTGAGTTGTTCTTTGATCTTTGAGCTTTTTGTTCATCACCTTTGTCATATTGTTATCATCAAAACACCTTTGAATCACATTCACTATGAAGCCTTGCTTCTACAGGGGGAAGGTTTCTGCACTCAAAAACTTCCCCCCTCATTCAAAAAAGAAAGCTCACGGGACTCACGGATTTTGCAGCCCTTAGGTCACCATTTTTTGCGTTTTTGATTCTGTTTTGCTCTATTATTCGTCTCCAACAAGTAATTACCTCATTCTTGGGCTCTCTAGCTTTCCATTGATGTATTTTGGTGCTCTAAATTGCATGTATTTGCTAAAAAACGTGAGGGATTTATCCTCAAATTGTTGCTTGTTTTTGTTGAATTGAGGGGTTGTAAGGGATGGCCTTAGGCCTAGGGTGCATTCTGAAGCAATGGGGCATGCCTGTAACATCCTGGAAATTTCTACCCGGAATTTTCGAAAAAAGATGTATTTTGAATGATTATATATATAAGTATTATTCAGTGTATATGCATATATGTTCTTGGTTAGAGTAAGAATAGCGGGGGCAAGATATGCGGGTTGGACTAATTAAGGGAGAGAAATCCATAACTGGGAGGTTATGGGTTAATTCCTAATTAATTAGTTAAAAATCATCGTTTTGCGTGCGACTTAAAATTTAACGAAACCAACCTCTGAACCACGCTCGGGGTTTTATTCTGAGCGTTTTGATATATATATTGCTTGCTTTCGAAAACTGGCCCCGGCAGACGCAGAGAAACGCGAGAAACTGGAACCAGAGAAACGGCACGCAAACCGAGGCAGGATTTTAGCGTTTCAGAGGTCAGATTTTCCCCACTTTTGTGACTGAGTATGGGTCACAGTCAAAAAGAGAAAGTGGGCCCTTTTTGCTCCAATCAAATAGGGACATGTGGCAGAGCTTGAATAAAATAATAGAAAAAGAGGAAAACCTTTTATTTAAGACCAAAAGCTTTTCTCTCTCCTCACTCAGCCCCACAAAAATTTTAGACAGCTCTCCCTCTCTCTCACGCAGCCTTCTTCTTCTTTTCTCCCATCCACCATTGAAACCCCAACAAAGCTCCAACCTTTGGTACTCATTTCTGCTCCAAATCGTGAAAGGAGAGCATTTTCGGAGTCGTGAAGTGCGTGGCTACGAGTGGGACTTCGAAAATCCAGGTTTGGGTGGACTTCTTTCTCTCTTAAATTTCGTGGGTATGGGGTTTTGGGAGATATGATGGGTGGTTTTGTTAGTTTTCTGCTGTGTGATGATTATTTGTGAAGGAACTTGTTGAAAGCTTGTTGAAATTGCCATGTTTGGGTGAGTTAGACATACCCATTCTGTTTTAGGGTTTTTGTGATGATATTTGTGATGTTTATATGCTGAAATTGCTGATGGAAAGCTGTTAGAGATGGAGGGTAGAACTAACCTAGGGTTAGAAAGTGAGAATGTGATGTTATGAGTGGAAAAAAGAGTGAGGCTTTGAGGGTTGGAAGGCTAAGTCTGAATTATGTGGTAAATGGAGGTTAAAGTGAGTTAATACTAGCTTGAAATGTCATTTAGGACTTGGGAGAAAGCTTGGACTGTGCTAGAGAGAAAAAAAAAAAAAAACAAATGATCAAAGTGAATAAAGAGCCATTTCTAGGGCAAAATTGGGTGTTGAAGAGTCAAATTTTGATTCGGTGGAATTTTAGGTGTAAATTCAGTTTGAGCAAGTTTAGATTGATGTTATGGACTTGTGTGAGGTGAGAGTTTGCTTCAAATTTACCTCATTCTAAATTTCACTTTTCAAACCTAGAAAACCCATTGAATGGAGGGGTGTTGGACACCTAGATTCTGTGTTGCTGTGCTTTAAAGCTTGATTTTGGTTTAGACATGATTGATACATGATTTGGGACTTGTAGGATTTGATTTGGGCAAGATTGGATGAGAGGAAGTGGGATTTTCAAAATCTGCACTTATGCAGAATTTTGCTGTCAAATAGGTGCAGCAGGATTTTAGCTTGGTGCAGAAAATGCTTGTGTGTGGTTGACTGTGGAAAGAGTAGTACAGAATGAGTTCTGGATGTTTGCTAGTAGATCCCAACGGTCACAATGTAGGCTTATGCACTATAGACTTCCAGTAAAATTTTCAAGTCAATCCAACGGTTAATGAACCGGAAGGAAGGAATTGTTACTGGGGTCTTAAGTGAGAAAAAGCTGTGATTTGGTTGGTGTTTTGGAAGAGTTTTCTGCCTATGCTCTGTTTTGCTTGGCTGTAATAGCTTGTGCTGTTTGAATGTTGTTTTGCTTGGATGTTGTGGAAGCTTGAGAGGATTGATGGGGACCCGGTGTTGAGAGAAACGAGGATATGGGCTACGTGGGAGTACGTGAGCTCAGTTGGAGGTGGGCAACAGGGGATGGTGGGTTTATGCGCGCATTGTGGATGTGGAAAGCTTGTTGTGCACCATCGCCCGACCGCCACCTAGTACCACATGTGATGGGTACCCCATAATCCTACAAGCTTGAGATGAGGAAGTGTTGAAGGGTGAAACTTCCTGCTTTTATTGTTGACCACAGAGTGGTACCTGGAGATATGTCGCGGGGGTCAGGAGACCTTGGGGACGTCAGGTGGGGTGCTATTGCCCAAAACCAAGCTTGACCAATCCCGACCCAACCCGGGCATAGTCGGTCAATGAGAACTTGTGATGTACCTAAGCAGGCGAGCTCCTGGCAGTCAACAGATAAAAGGAACAAAGACCACAAAGCAAGGAGGCTTGTGGTGGCTGGCCAGCTGTGAATTTTGTGTAATATGTGATTTGTGGCCTCTGGTAATCGATTACCAAGGGTGGGTAATCGATTACAAGGCTTAAAATTGAAGACAGGAGGCTAAGATGGTCTCTGGTAATCGATTACCAAGGGGTGTAATCGATTACCAGGCTTGAAAACGAAGTCAGGAAACTTAGGGAGCCTCTGGTAATCGATTACCAGCCTGTGTAATCGATTACACAGAGGAATGGGTCACTGGTAATCGATTACCAGGCATGTGTAATCGATTACACAGTGTATTATTGCATATTTCATGTCCTGAGGCTGTATAATTCAAGTTTAGCCTCTGGTAATCGATTACCAAGGTTGTGTAATCGATCACCAGAGATGGAAAGTCTTAAATACCCCTTTTTCTTGCATGTATTGGTTATGAGACAAATTGTGTGTAGCGCAGTTAGATTCTTGTGAAAGAGTCTACCCCTTTCTCTTCTTTCTTGTAGATCGTGATGGCGGCGCAGCTAATCCGTGATCGAGTAGAGATGGAGTGCCTAGAGGGAGCTTGGGAGACCCTCGAAGGCAACACGAGGTGCCGATTTCGGGCACCATTCGATTCACGGCTACTTCTTTGGTGCATCCAGATGAACCTGCACGGACGCTTCAGCGCACGGTGGAGTGGACAACTCCTTGGATTAGTTTTGTATATTTTTGAGGGTGGGCGTATCTAGGACTGACTGTTAGGTTTACTCTTTTGTTTTTGTATGGGTAGACCTGATGTATAGGCATTTGATGATTGTATACATGTGGCTGAAGCCACCACTATGGACACCTTTGCTCTGGATGATACTATATATTTTGTAAAACTCCCATATTTTGGACAGCCTTAAATGATGAATGCATTTATGATCGATCTTGTTATTTGAAAAGAAAGCATTAGCAACTTTATTTGTAAAAGAGTTTATCGACCGTATTTTATTCTTTTATTTTCACGTGACGACCTAAAGTAATGGCTGGTACATTCTTCCTTTTGAAAAAGCAAAATAGTTTAGAGATTATGAACGGTAAGAAAGAAATGACTCCGAATAGAGTTGTGAACTGGCCATTCAGGACTCTATAGTGGGGATTTTCCTTCTAAACCTTGTTTTGGTGAAAAGAGAAAGAAATGAAAAAGAAAAAGAAGAAAAAAAAAATTTACCGTGGTTTTTTGTTATTTAAATTATTACTATTAAACCAGTCATTAATTTAGGGACGCCACAATGCCACATTGCCCCCACTCTCTTGCTATTCATGCCTAAACATGCGCCCACCAAGTGCTCAGTGAAATGCCTCAATGACATATGGGCATGGTTTTGTGAACTTTGGATTGTGGGGCTGGTTTATATGTATAAGGACAGCACATAGAGCTTAAAATGAGTGCCCGAATGCGATTCTAAGCCCAGGAACCCAAGCTTTTAATCTCAATACAAGGAAGCATGACTTACGCCTAGGAATCTAAGTTTTGGTTTTAAATGTAAAAAGGCATGAATATTAGGACATGTTTGAGAGGTTTTTGATTAGGATTTAAATTTGGCTGCCTCATGAGGAATACCTTGCACCTAGGTAGCATGGAAAATACCTTTCAATGGTATGTATATATGTGAATGTATATAGCATGGAAATGCCGTGCGAAGTGTGTGAATATATGGCATAAAAAAAATACCTTGCAAAGTGTGAATGTATAGCAAATAAATGCATTTCAAAAAAATGTGTATTTGCGAGTAGGTAGCAAAAGAAGCCTTCCAAAAAATGTGTATATATAGGAAGTAGCATGAAAAGGTTTGTCAAAAAATATGTACATGGATATGTGTCGTAAAATGCTTCTCACAAATTTTTATGTGCGCAAATGCGTATGTGTCATAAAATAGCACGGCCCCAACCGGGCCGATGGGTTTGACGAGGAGGCCATCGCCCAACTGTTATGCATACCGGGTCAGGATTTTGCCCGAACCGCTGCCGGGAGGCGGGTGCGAATCATGCGCACCAGCATGACCACCTTGACTCAGATGTGGATGACGTTGCTGCTCAGCAACGTCCCGCCCAGCGATCATAACTCTGACCTCCTTTTGCGGAAGTGTCAGCTAGTGTATGCCATCCTGACACGGATGAGCGTCCATGTGGCTCAGTTTACCGCTGATGCCATTTATTTATTTGTAGGTATGCCACCTACCAAGCACCCTTTAGACCCGGATAAGTCTAACAGGGCCTTGGGGTTTCCAGCATTGATCACGGCTCTCTGCCAGTCATTCGGGGTTCCCGTCACACCTAGTAAGGTGATTCGACCGTCGATCACCCGGGCCTTCATTGAGAAGTGTTGCACGGCTAGACAGGCGCAGGGTGATGCACCGCAGGCCGCAGACGCACCGCCACCGCCTCATCAGGCTGATCCAGTTGGGTCATTTGGCATGGAGCGGTATTTACAGCACTTGGTTCGCCATCAGGCAGCCAACCACAGGGGGCAGGTGCAGATTCATGAGTGTCTCTACCAGCTCAGCCTCAGTCAGCAAAGCCAGGGTTTCGCTCCTTTTGCATGCCCTACTCCAGATCAGTTCAGGGCAGAGGTCACATGGCCCGGAGATTAGCCTGAGGCTCCGGCAGGGGAGGCGCCCGCAGAGGCTCCCGGCGATGCAGAGGAGGCCCGTATGGATGAGGAGATGACAGATTTACTCGGTTTCTTGGGAGGGAGTGGAGCCACGTGACCGGGAGATACCCAGATTCATATTATCTTTTATGTTTCCTCTTTTATCTGTTACATACCATTTTATTTTTATAACTTGAGGGACTAACGTTTGTTTTGTTTTTTGATTGTCTCTTGTTTTGTGCATACATGTTGTTTGGACTGTCGCGTTAGTGCTTACTTCGTTATTATCGATAATGTTTGTTGAAATTCCGGAACCTTGTAGAGTTTTCCTTTAGGAACGTCGTCCTTAAAATAAAACGAACAAAAATCATGATAACACCAAGAATTGAAAAAGAAAGAGGCATTGTGAACAAATGTCGTATTTATAAAGAAAAGAAAAGAGTTTTTTATATGTAAAAAGTGTATGGAAAGATTTTGTGTGTGTGTGTAAATAATGTGTGAAAAGAAATTCTTGTGTGTGAGCAATGAATGTATATAAAGAAATTTTTGTATAAACCACAAGTGTATGTTGAAAAACGAAAAAAAAATCTTTGAACAGGACTAGAGTTGTTATATAGACCGTGTTGATATAAGGAGAAAGAGTTTTTAATGCATGTGTATACAGAAAAAGTTTGTCGTGTATAGGAATGTAGGTGTACAAAGAAAAGCTTTTCTCATAGATGGCGATGGATGTATAGTTTTTGCGAACATAAAAAATGAAACAAAAAGAAAAAAGAAAGAAAGACCTCGAAGGTCGGCATGTTATGGTCCTAGGAAGCATAAATCATTCGCAGAGAGCAAACATATCTTTTGGAAACAAGGGACAGACGCTAAGAGTTTATTTTCCGGAATAACCGAGATAAGAATGGATGGATTCGTTGAACCGATGAAAGAACATAATTTGGAAATATTGGGTCTACTTGTGTAAATCCCAAGCATTAGTATCACAATGTCATAAACTGGATGCTTGAGTACCCACCTAGCTGTAGCCATGACTAATTTTGCACGTTGTTCCCAAATCATCATTGTTACGCATGCCTCGTGAAAATAATATGGAAATTCAACCCGAGATCGACACCTTGACACACGAATTTGTTTTGCCCCAGATATCGAAATCGAGCTCGCACGATGAAAAGACCATGTTGAGACACAACCTTAAGCTACCTTGAATCTTGGCCCATGAAAAGAATCCTCATCTTTTCCTCCGAAGAAAAGGACAGCCGAATCTCCTCATGGGAGAGCGAATAACGAATGCTAAAACCTGAATTCCTAAACAAAGATCGGAAAGGAAGAAATGAAAAGAAATAAAAGAAAAAGAAAAGAAGGATTCCCGATCGAAGATCGGAAGAAAGTAAAAAGGAAAAGATCGGAGGAAAATAGAATTATTCCCGATCAATAATGGAAAGCAAGAAAGAGAACAGGAGATCTTCGGGCCAGATAAATTTTCGGCGAGGTAAATAACCGCCGGCAAAGGGAAAACCCATTTTTAAAGTGGTTCTTCCTTTGGGATTGCCATTCGAAGTCACTCTCAACTGGCGATGTCCTGCCCCACCTAAACAAAGAGGAAAAGACCGAAACACCCAGCTTCCTCTCCAAAAACACTACCCTCGAGAAAATCCTATTGATCCGTGATCGTGCGTGTGATCTTTTGGTTCGACAGGAAATCATGTGCAAAATAAAGTCATGGAGCAGCTATGGTTTGGGATTAGGATAAAACACTTACCTGTGGGAGTTTTGATACACTATGAGTGATTTTATTCCCAGTTTCAGTTTGACCCGACGTTTCCCCTGAATGTTCATTTAAAAGCTAAATGTTGACATCCTGCCCCTCATTTTCGGTTACAAGGAAAATTACTTTTGGCATGAGTATATTATTTCTCTAAAATATGGTGCTCTCGTGAATGATTTATTTTTCCTTACTAAAGCATGTTCGCCTATTAGGTGAAAGAACCCGGTGGACCATTCGGTCCCACCAACAAATCTTATCCGGAGCCCCATGAATTGATTGTCATTCATGCATCCTCCACCATCGAGTCTGGAGCCCCACGAATTGATTGCCTAGCACTGTTCGTCTATCCTCCACCCTCAAATCTTATTCGGAGACCCATGAATTGATTGCCTAGCGCTGTTCATGCATCCTCCACCATCGAGTCTGGAGCCCCACGAATTGATTGCCTAGCACTGTTTGTCTATCCTCCACCCTCAAATCTTATTCGGAGACCCATGAACTGATTGTCTAGCGTTGTTCATACGTCCTCCACCATCGAGTCTGGAGCCCCACGAATTGATTGCCTAGCGTTGTTCGTCTATCCTCCACCCTCAAATCTTATTCGGAGACCCATGAATTGATTGCCTAGCACTGTTCATGCGTCCACCACCATCGAGTCTGGAGCCCCATGAATTGATTACCTAGCGCTGTTCGTCTATCCTCCACCCTCAAATCTTATTCGGAGACCCATGAATTGATTGCCTAGCGTTGTTCATGCGTCCTCCACCATCGAGTCTGGAGTCCCACGAATTGATTGCCTAGCACTATTCGTCTATCCTCCACCCTCAAATCTTATTCGAAGACCTATGAATTGATTGCCTAGCGCTGTTCATGCGTCCTCCACCATCGAGTCTGAAGCCCCACGAATTGATTGCCTAGCACTGTTCATGCGTCCTCCACCATCAAGTCTGGAGCCCCACGAATTGATTGCCTAGTGCTGTTCGTGTATCCTCCACCATCCTATTCAGAGCCCTATGAATTGATTGTCAAGCGCTGTTCATGTGTCCTCCATTATCAAGCGCGGAGCCTCCGGTGACTGGGAAATGTGGTTTTTTGTTATTTTCCCGATCGGTTCCTTCGCCAAACATGTGTATATGTATATATTATGTTATTGGTGTCTTTTGTTTGTGTTTGTTTTGTGTTGTGCAGAGAAAGAAGAAAGAGAGACGGGAGTCGTCATAGACTAATCACGGAGAGGGCGAAGACGGACGAAATCAGTGCTTTATCTTTGCCTTCCTCTTATCTCCGATAAAAGGTAAGTAAAGAGGGGCAACTATCATACCCTAATTTCGTCCGGGTACCGTTGTTTGATGGCATGCAACCCTTGTTTGACCGCTTCGAGGTATTTGACACCCTTTGTTGCACAGTACGTGAAGTTTCGTGACATGCCGAAGATCAAAAGGAAGCATTGTTACACAATCCGTGAGATTCCGTAACATACCGGAAATCAAAAGGAAGCATTGTTATGCAATCCGTGAGGTTTCGTAACTTTTCGAAAGCCAAAAAAGCAGTAATTATGTGACCCGTAAGGTTCCGTAACCTTACGGAAAGAAAACAAGTATCGTTATGAAATTCGTAAAGTTTCATAATGTTACGGAAAAAGAATCACAAAAAAAAAACAAAGGGGTGTATTTAGTAAAAAAAAAGGGTGCAAATAGCAACCAGGCCCACTTGGGCCTTCCAGGATGTTCCTCTTGTAGGCGGTTGCTTCTGGAGGAAGCAACCTGGCTCGCCTGGGCAAGCTGGGTGGCAAGCTCCTCCCCTATTTTTCTATAAATAGAGGGAGGAGTGAAGAAGAAAAGGGTTCAGCCCTCTTGGCATTTCGTAATCACTTAAAATTAGTGATGAAAATTGTTTCCATGAAGAAAATCCAAGCCGATGCGCTTCCGTAACGTTTCCGTGGGTGATTTCGCAAAGATTTTTAACCGTTCTTCGTCGTTCGTCGTTCGTTCTTCGTCGTTCTTCGGTCTTCAACCGGTAAGCTCCCGAAATCGAACTTTTCAATTCATTCTATGTACCCTTAGTGGTCCCCACTTGTTTCGCGTGCTTTTATTTTCATTTCATTTACTTTCAGCACCCCCTTTTGACGTGCTTTAGTCATTTACTTAAGTCATTTTCTCGCATAATAAAAAAATAAAATAAATTTCCACTAATCATTTGAATTGTAATATCCGTTAATTTCTGTTAAAATAAAATCCGACCGTTCGGTCATGCCGTAACCATGTTGGAAACCAAAAAGAGGTAAAATAATAATATAATAATCAAAAAATATATTTTAGTAAAATAAACCAAGAAAATCAATCGGACGTTTCTCTTTGGGATTTCTCTTTCTTGATTGAATTGACTAATAACTAAAGTGAAACTAAGGCTAAAATCAACTCTCAATGGTTCGAAACGAACACAACAGGTGATAGATGCCAACTCTTTTCAACCATCTGTTGGTTTCTTTGGAGGTCCAAAAATGATGTTGTTTTAAATGACAAGCAATGTTCTTTGTGGTTCCTGATCAACAAGTCTAAATCAACATTCCATGACATCTAGAAGGTCTTTTCCAAGCATGTTGTCAATAAGCAATGCCGCTACATCAAATGGATCCCCCCTGATAACTTTGTCAAACTCAATGTTGAGGGAGGCTCGCTTGGCAATCTTGGTGATGTTGGGTTTGGAGGTCTCATTTGAAATTCTCTTGGTGTACAACTAATTGGTTTCATTGGCAGTTATGACTACACCACGTCTCTATGTATTGAGCTTTGTGGTATCTTAAATGGCCTTAAGCTTGTGTGGGAATCAGGATATCGCTACCTCATCTATGAATCAGACTCCCAATGCGTCATGGACATGATAAACCAGGGAGTGAACAGTTCTCAAACTCATGCTCCTCTTATTCAAGCTATCAAAGGTCTTGTTGTCGAAGCTTTGATCGTCTCGATTCGACACACCTTTCACGAAGGAAACTTCTGTGTTGACTAGCTCACCAATAAGAGATCTTCTGGGGATATTCTCTTGTTTGTGTTAGAGACTTGTCCTTCGGGATTGTCTCATCTTCTGTTTGAAGATGCTATAGGTATGCTTAGTAAAGTCTCTTAGTTGCTTCCTTCTTATTTTCTTTTTATTTCCCATTAATAAAAAAAATGAAGTTAAGGGAAGAATATTAAGTTTGAAAGAAAAGGAGTTTCTTTCTTTTTATTTTTTCCCTCTTGAAAAAGAAAGAAATAGCGAGGAGAAAAAAGATGTTAGACCCTAGAGGAAAAAGATGAGGAAGTGAGGCTAGTGCTTTGATGAGAAGTGAAACCCTAGCCTTTATAAGTTCACTATAGTTAAGTTTGAAAAAGGCATTGCTATTGGTGGTTTTTTTTAAAAAAAAAATTCAAAAATATCCTTCCCCGTGGAAGTATGATTCCATTGGACATTGTATGGCAAAAACATACTTTTGTTGCAATGTTGCGGGATGAAGAAAAAGTAATAAACTAAAGCACGATTCTATTGTGCATGTCCAACGGAATGATACATTCATTATGTTTTTTGGGATGCCAAAAACAATTATTGCAGAATTTTGTTTTCGATGTTGTAATAAAAGGACGTAAAAAAGTAATGGAAACACAATTCTATTTTATTAAATATACACAAAATTGTGTTTTTGTTACATTTTTTATACCTTTAAATTACAACAACAAAAAACTGATTTTCTTTATATTCAATAAATAAAAAATTTTGATACATACACACAAGACACAATAAGTCAAACATATCATCTTCATAAGCAAGGGCGGCTTCCTCATCATAAGACAAACAATGGAGAAAGTGTTGAGCCAATCAAGATTTGATGATGATGGTGAAGGTCTGGGTCGATGGGGCTTGATTGATGTTAATCCAAGGTGTTCGGACATGATGGTGGTGAGAACATGTGGCGACATGGATAGAGGTGTAGAGGTAGTGTTGTAGCGGTGTTGTAGTGGCTGAGCCAAAGGGGTCACGCATGAGCAAATCTGGAGTCAGAAGTGGCACGTGATGTCGTTGGGACTCTGGTGATGTTATGCACAATCGACAATGAGGTCACGGGGTTTAGATCTGGGATGGATATTGATGCAATCCTACCCCTCAAGGGCATTGGATAGAAGACTCCAAGAAGATTGGGCCAAAAATGCAAGAGAAGGCCCTAGGGTTCTCATGAGCCTTAGGGTAGATTTCGGGCCCATGGGCTAAGTATGGGCCCACTTATCTTTGTACATATTAGATTAAGGTTTCATTAATTTTGGGCCTTGTATTTAGGGCTCCATAATGTAGGTAAGGTACCCTAGAAATATAGGATTTTTCAGCCCTTGTATTTTAGGGCACCTAGACTAGTTTTTGTATTAGGGGTAGTTTTTTATTTTCACATGCACTAAGTGAATATTTGATGTGTGTGGTTGGAAATAAATTTAATTGAATTGGTAGAAGCCAAATCCAATTAAATTTTAGAGGGGGGGGGGTGAGCATTTGCTTACTACACCCCATTGCCACATCATATAGTCACACTTTGTGCATGTCCTTCATGCTTTACATGCCTCATGACACCTAAGCACACTTAGTGGAGAATCTTGAAATTGATCTTGGATTAGTGGGCTGAACCATAACTAAAATTCACTAATCATAATTAGTGAAATTTTGGCTCCAAACTTTGGCTCCACAAATTCAATTTCAAATTCAAGTAAAATTTGAATTGAAATTCAAATTTCCCTCCAATTTTGTGTGACACTTAGGCTATAAATAGAGGTCTTGTGTGTGCATTTTTTCAACTTTGATGATTTGAATATTAATCTTCAGATTTTAGAGCTCTTTTAGAGCACAAAATTTCGTGCTCTTCTCTTCCTCTCCCTTCATTCATCTCCTTCTTCCTCCAAGCTCTTATCCATGGCCTCCTATGGTGGTGAGCTTCTTCTAGACTCATCTTCTCCTTGAAGTGGCCTCTCCTCTCTCTCTCTTCCTTCTCCATTCCGCTGTCATTCATCTTCCAAGAAGCAAAGGAATTCATTGATGAAGAAGATCCTAGGCCTACAAGCTCCAATGGAGCTTACATTATGTGATATCAGAGCATCTTCATCTAGGTGATGTTCTTTTGCTTCCTCTATCTTTTTGTTCGGTGAATTCTCTTTAATTCCTTGTTCTTCATCTTATTCTCCATGTATATCCTCCATTGTCTTGTGATTTGGTGCTATTTAGAGTAGATTAAAAAAAAACCAATTAAATCTTAGATCTACACTTGTTCTTGCATTTTTATGGTTCAAATTTTGTAGATCTACTCTTGAATCAAGTTTTTGTGTTGATTTTAGGTTCTATCATTTTTCATTTATAATATTCTTGTGCTGAACCTTAGATCTAAATTTTCTTCCAAAATATTGATTAGAAAAAAAAACACAAAAATCTAAGTGTAAATCACTTAATCCATGTTGTCTTAGAGTTACGTTTAGTCATAGTAATTGTCACATTATGTTCTAAGTTTGTGTTGAATTTTTATTTTGTTGATTGAATTCTAGATACATTTGTTCATGTATTCTTGTCATTCTTAGCCTATCTTTTGAATTTTGAGTCTAATTCATGCATGTTATTTAGTTCATAACATGTTCTAAATCAATTCCTAGAAGTAGTCTTGTTGAACTCTTTTTTTTGTTTTCGAAGTTTCCTGCATGATGCTTATGATGAAGTTGAGTTGTGGTTGGATTTGTGAATCAAAATAAGTCTTAAGCTCTCTTGAATTGTTTTATTCAAGATAATTGAGCATAAGCAAACACAAATTGTAACTATCCAAGTCTTAAACAACATAAATACTACTCTTGATTTCTAGGTTGAAATCGCTGGTGTTGGCAGCTTGAACATACGAACTTGTATAAATTACTGGGAATTGGTCACTACGTGTTTTGAGCTGAAATGTTTACTGCATTTTCTAGACATCTGGACCAAAATCATGAATAAAGAACCAAGCGATTTGGATTAAAGTAAAAAATAATAAAAATCACACAAGTTGGCTGAAAAATCAGCATCCAGGAAAAAAAAGGTGAAAGGGATGTGTGCTTGTTGTTTTGGCTCAAAATTTGTTTTATAATTGGTGCCTATTTTATAGAAATCCTAGTTCTGAAATTTCAATTGAAAATTATTGTGAAAACAATTCCCAAAACTAGAGGTTTCTTGAGTCTTTTTTTTTGTTTTTCTACTCTATTCTAGAGCCATTCTATGTTTCTCTTTGAGTCCTAACTTGCTTTTTTGTGCTTTTCATTGCTTTAGTTGTTGAATAATCCTTGAAAATTTGTCTTGTTAAAACAATATTGGTTTAGCTTTCATTTCATTTTTTTTGGTCTTTGGTTATTGTTTGTCTCTTTGTTTCCTTGCTTGTGAGTTGCCATATAGGGACCTAAATGAGTTAGTCTAACTTTGTATAAGAGTGGAGCAACAACTTAAAAGAAAGTCTTCTTCAAAATCTTATGGCTCTCACTCTTATCCAAGGAAGGACCAAGCCCATGGAATTTTAGGGGTTGCACCTTCAAAACTCAAGGAAGATAAGGGTAAGACCATAGAGAAATACACCCCTGAGACTAGTTCCCAAGAAAGGACTAGCAACATTAAATGCTTCAAATGTCTTGGGAAAGGTCACATTGCCTCTCAATGCCCCACAAAGAAAACCATGATCATGAGGGATCAAGACATTTATAGTAGTCACGAGGAGACTACTTCTTGCCCTTCCTCTAGTGGAAGTGAATTTGAAATAAGGGGTGAAGAGTCTAGTGAGGAAGTCTACCCCCATGAAGAAGGTGACCTCTTAATGGTTAGAAGGCTCCTTGGAGGTCAATCTTGTGATCTATCTCAATCCCAAAGAGAGAACATCTTTCATACAAGATGCAAAATTTTAGATCAAACTTATTTTCTCATTGTGGATAGTGAATCTTGTTGCAATTGTTGTAGCATAAGATTAGTTTCCAAGTTGAACCTCACTATCATTCCCTACCCAAAACCTTATAAACTTCAATGGCTCAATGAGCAAGGGGAAATGATAGTTAACCAACAAGTGAATGTACCTTTCTCCATTGGGACATATAAGGATGAAGTTAAATGTGATATAGTTCCCATGGAGGCATGCCATATTCTTTTAGGAAGGCCATGACAATTTGATAGAAAGATCATTTACAATGGCCTAACTAATGAAATTACCCTCACCCATCTTGGCACTAAATTTGTGTTGCATCCTCAAACACCTTCACATGTGGCCAAAGATGAACTAACTATGAAAGATAAGAGGGATGAGGAAGAAAAACTAGAAAAACAAAAAGAAAAAGAAGGATAGTAAGGCCTTGTCTTCAAAGGCCAAGGGGAAGGAAAAGGAGGAAAAGGATTCCTCCAAGAAGATTGTTAAGAAGGAAAATCATTTTGCAACACAAGGTGATATTAAAAGGGCACTCCTTCTTAAACAATCTTTCTACCTTCTCCTATCAAGGGAAACATCCCTTAGCACCGCCATACCTCTTGAGCTTGAGGTTATTCCTCAAGTAAAGGAGTTTTTGGATGAGGGTTTGGTTCGCAAGAGTTTAAATCCTCGTGCTTTGTTGGTGCCTAAAATAGGTATTATTAGGCACCAAATCCCTATGATAGGTGGTATAATGAATGTGTTGAGTGGTGCAACACTCTTTTGTAAAATCACTCATGCACCCAACATCTTCATGATTTGTGTACATAGGGACTCATTAGATAGGTTTGTTTTTATTTTTTGTTTCAATGCAAACATAGGTGCTCATGTGGGACACCTTAGGTTTGTCGTAATTTTTTGTAGGAATAATCAACATGAAAATAAAGAAAAATGTATGTTTTATTCCATTACTTTCCTTAACTTTTTAAATAGTGATCAAGGGTTTCCCATGAACCCTAAGAGAATAAAGGTCATTCTTGAGTGGCCTACTCCATCAAGTATAAGGGAAATTTGGGGCTTCAATATCTTAAAAAACTTTTACAAAAGGTTTGTCCCATATTTTTCTATACTTATAGCACCATTCATTGAGTTGGTGAGGAACTATATTCTCTCATGGGAAGATGGCCAAGAAAGGGATTTTTAGTCCTTACCATACTCTAACATACCCAACATCACTAATACATATGTTTTCATTCTTTTTACAAGTGTTGAGGAAGGAATCCATGAGTTTCAAGAACCTCTGGATTTGAGGTCAAATCCTTTTCAAGGGAGAGGGAATGATGCAATCATACCCCCCAAGGACATTGGATAGAAGACTCCAAGAAAATTGGGCCAAAAATGCAAAAGAAGGCCCTAGGGTTCTCATGAGCCTTAAGGTAGATTTCGAGCCCATGGGCTAAGTATGAGCCCACTTATCTTTGTACATATTAGATTAAGGTTTCATTAATTTTGGGCCTTGTATTTAGGGCTCCATAATGTAGGTAAGGTACCCTAGAAATATAGGATTTTTCAGCCCTTGTATTTTAGGACACCTAGACTAGTTTTTGTATTAGAGATAGTTTTGTAATTTCACATGCACTAAGTGAATATTTGATGTGTGTGATTGAAAATAAATTTAATTAAATTGGTAAAAGCTAAATCCATTCTATTTTCGGTCGAGCTCATGCCCATGCCCAAATCTCAGTACAACCAACACTAAAAATATAACATTACTTCATTTCAAATGTGTTTATTAAGTTCTCATTAGCTTAGACTCTATTATGAACGCAGTCCAATATTAACTTAACCATCAGCTCAAACTTAAATTATAATCATATTTTCTTATGTATTTGTTGCTTCATCCTTGACTTTGGTGTCATGGAAGCATACCTGTAGAGAAGCTAATTCAGTAGTTGATACCCTGGTAAATTATACAAAATATTTGGATATTGGTCTTAGGGGATTTGAAATTCCCCCAGCTTTTATATCTTTGCATGGGCTGACAGATTTGTCAGCTGTCATTTTTGACAGGTAGTTGTTTTGTTTCTTTGGGCCTTTGTGCCCTTCTATGAATTATTAAAATCTTAAAAATCAAATTAAATGATTATTTAATCTATTTTCACTTAATTTGTAATGCTGTCACAGAGAAAAGTTATTAGCAAACACAAGTTAGGGTGATACATTAATCATCTATAAGTATAACTTTGATCTCACACAAAGGTACCCAAAAAAGGCAAATCAAGCAAAATATTATGTACACAAGAAAATGAACAAATCTACAAAGGCAAAATGTAAGGCAGAAGGTATAAACGAAAGAGCACTGCAGTGTGCAGTTTTTCGTGAGAACCTGAAACACTAATATGAACAAATGAACATCTCATTCCAACGATCATCACTTTTGTCAAAGCTCAACTACAAAGTTGAGTACACAATTGCTGGATCTGGGAACTGGTTGGATTTTGCATGAAGTATGTACTGGATTTACCATTGCTTGAGCATGTTACGTTCAACTGGTTGCCAAGTTGGTTTGACTGCATTTGTGGTATTTCAACAACATTAATATCAAGCATTAAGAAAATAACAAAAAAGACATTTGAAATGGTTAACATTAACTACAAGGCATCTTTGATACTAATAAAAAAAGTGACACGTAATGAAAACATTTGGTTAAATATATTTTGAATCCCTACAAATAAGATAACATTGGATTTTAGTTTTAGTTCCTCATAAATAAATCATCTCTTTTTTGGTCCCTCATTTAATAAAAAAGTGTCATGTGGTCCGAGGGACCAAACCGAAACAATTTTTTGTGAAGAACAAGAACCACATCCAACATTTTCATAAATGAGGGACTAAAAATAGAGGATTTATTTTTAAGGGACTAAAGAATAAAAACAACTATTGCCCTATTTGTAGGGATTAGAAACATATTTAACCCAAGAACATTTGTCTAATTGATGGTAACACCTGTATGATTATACTTTTAGAGATCACCAAATTGTTTAGAGATATAATGATTCAAATAATAACAATGCATGAAAAAGGGGTTAAAGATAACCCATTCATAAAAATGTCGGTGAAACATAAGTAATTTCAGAGGATCTGATAATATTATTCATATGAAGAGGCTTTCAGGTAAAAAAATGCTTACCTGACAATATGCTGCCTCTGTATGGCAGCTCCATTTTGAAGTTGGAACACAAGACAGATAATGGCACCAGGAGCAGTGATCATTTGCATCAACACCTTGGAGAAGTGCAACCAGCCCAACAGAAAGCCTGTTACATTAGACAATTTGACATAGACAGAACAAGTGGTCAAAATGAAAGAAGAATAAAAGGAAAAGCAAGACCAAAGCTTCTTTTCAATCTTTATTATTTAAGACAGATTTCTCATTATATTTGGTGACATTTTATCTTCTATATAACTCCAATCAACAATAACGAGAGAGTGAGTATAAAACAGACAAGCTTTACAAGATAAAGAAAGAACCAATTATCATTGTATGTGTCGAGAATCAGGAATTTAATGTACAACGATGTGATATCTAATTTAGAGGAACCTGAATATCCTCTAACTATGTGTAATCAATACTACCTGTCTATATAAACAATCATCTGTTGTGTACTCTGATACACAGTATACACACAAATATCCCTCCATATTTTTCTCTTATTTTACAGTATGCTTCCTGCTATACAGAACTTTTACCTAAGTTTTGTTACCAAAACCCTATGATCTAGTATTTGTTTCTATACTATAAGCCTAAATTTCCTAAATCCAAATAACTCATTTCATTAGTGCCACTTGCAATCACAATTTTGAGTTCTCTCTAGCCCTGAGAGACTCAAGTAGAAATAGCAGTTAGTCTTTTGAAAATTTCATATAACTACCATCATTTATCTTATTAGTAGTATCAAGAACAATGATTTTAAAATAATTAGAATCATGAAACTGAGTTTTAATATACAGTAAATGTAACAGAGGGGTTTAATATATTTTTAGATTCTTCCTAAAGCAAATAACTTGCTTTCTCATGTTATATGTATTTCTCTTTTAGTATAGTAGAAACTGAATTCAAAACCTCTAACTACTGGAGGTAAACCAAAACTGCATCTACCCCAACTACTTAAGGAAAGTCCAAGTTTCATGTTTTTGTGAACAGGGTTAATTATGCTCAAGTCTCTCCTTACATCATACATTAGCTAGAGCAACTTGATCTCAGAAAAAAAGTGGCACTTCAAAAAATGCTTACCCAACAACTAGAATGATCAGGGAGAAGACCCACAAGATGCACTGATATTTCTTGAATTTAGGCTTCACTCGTCCTGGAGAATAATTTAGGGGAGCATATCGTTGGTTAACCCATCCAAACTGGGGACGTATCAAAAACACAAATCCGAGAAGAAATCCAGTAAGAAAGCCTCCAATATGAGCAAAATTGTCCACATGTGGGAGAATTCCAACTGCTAGATTGATAACAATGATGATCACAAGGGTGAGGAGTGCTGTTAGCTTCACATGAAAAGAAAATCTTGATTGTCAGTAGGTTGCTTTTAAAAGCATGATCTTTCCTTTTGAAAAACTCAGTTAAATGAGAAATTTATTAAGCACCTTGTTATCATATATAGACCAGTTAGTAATGAGTTCTGAAAGCATGCCTCCCAGCAAGCCAAAAAGTGCACCAGAAGCACCAACAGAAATGTTTGACTGGATAAACAGAGCAGAAAGCAAACTCCCCCCAAATCCAGATATGACAAATAGCAGTCCAATTAGCACTGTTGTACAAGCACGCAAGAATCAGTAAATAAAATTAGAGCTAAACCAGGCAAACCTTAACATGACACAAGAAAATCATACCTCTCAGAATAGAAACTAAAGTCTAAAAGGGATCATCTTTGGTGTCATTTTTATCTATTTACCAGAAATAAGAAGTACAGCTCACATTATTCCTCAAATCAGATTTTTAAATGTTAATTTTAAAGTTGTGTTTAAGTCTATAAGAGGCTACCATGCTTTTAACCTTAACCTAATGTCAATTACTAGTTGTAGCCTACCTTCGTTGTTTTTGTTGACATACTTTCCTTTTTCAGAATAAAGTAGCAATTTATTATCGTCCAGTTTGTTTTCTCTATCTACTTTTCAACTCAAAACCATAGAGAGTACAAAAGTTTGAGCAATACAGAATAACAGAAGAACTATAAGCAGAAAAACCACAAACCTCTACTTCTGTCACTGGCATATGTTATTTACAGCAAGATTTAAACAAATGTTTGGCCACCCTATAATTAATACCAAAATTTGGTTCTAGTCCCTATAAAATATCAATTTTGGCTTGTGTTCCTTATTTTTAAAAAGCAGTCCATTTTGGTTCTTGAGTTCTTGTCATTAGTAGCACTTAATGGATCTATCATAATGGCAAAGACCAAAAGTGCTCACTATTAAAAAGCTAAGAGGCAAAAGTCAACACTCAAATTTTAGAGAGACTGTTTAAAACCAAAATCTACTATATTTGAAAGACCAAAAATATATTTGATACTACGAAAGATTAAAGTCGTAAAGAAGCTGATAATAGCAAGCTACATAAGAAATAAGCTTTAATCTTGAATATGTCACATATACCAAACCCAAATTCTTGCTCAAGCCGAATTCCAATGACTAGAATACCCAGCATATTTGCCAACAGATGGAAAACCCCAGCATGTAGCCACATACAAGTGATGAGGCGCCACCCCTGGTGTCTGTGAACCACTCTGCTCACATCAAGAGCCCCCATCTTTTGCAGCCTGAACAACAAACAATCCCCACTTGTTCAATCTCAGTAACAGTCAATTTCATAATCCAAATTTCCCATCTGATAATTAAAACTACTCACAAGAAACATCCATAAATTTCAGTCCCAACTATCACATAAATACTATTATTACCATTTAAACATCATCACCATCACTGTCACCACCATTACCACTAACAGTAAATAATAAATTTATATAATATATTAATATAATAATAAACACCACCTATGGTATCATAGCCCGTCTCAAACCTGAGTAGAGAAAGAGGGTAGCATTATGCCGTGGCAACCAAAATAAAACATATATCTAACATGGATCACAGTCTTTAACCGAGTTGAATAACGTTGTGTAATCCATGCAGCTTACCTCACCTAGCCCGATACACTTTTTTGTAGTTATAGTCATCTGTAATCTATAACAATTATAATGGGAATATCCTATTTCGTAGAACTTTTATCCTTGATTTTTATTAAGTAACTACCATGCCTTTCAAAAAAAAAAGTAACTATCATGTTTCTGCACATTTCATTTTCTATTTAACCTGTAGATAAGCATACTTACATTTCCTATTTAACCTTCATCGTCTCTCTCCCTCTTTATTTTATTTTTATTTTAAAAAATGTAGATAAGCACAGAGTACCTCTCTTTCCCCTGCTCTAAAACCGAAACCATGATCATGAATTAAAATTTTAAGACTATAACTGAAAATTTAACATATATTAACAAAGTAAAGTATAAGAAAAATCAGAAAAAAAAAGTACTAAAACCTTCAAATATATAATAATAATAATAATACAATTAGAAGTCTTAAAAATTAGTCACCAACCGAAATTAAAACCACATATTTTCAGATCCCATCGTGACTGCAATTATATCTGGATTTATCCACATTCTTTTATATCAAGGATCATGATAATTATTACGGCTATGATTTGTCCACAATTCTCCACAATACCAAAAATGACCACAATTTTTTTTGCTTTGGTCAGAGACCACGGGTGTTTCAACCTAGGTCAGAGACTAGTCTTGTTCACTGTACATGACTACCATTGACCCCAAGAAAATTTTTCACATGGAAGAAAAATCTAACATGTTCTCTCATTAAATAGGGCGATCCCCCACATATCAACACAGAGAGATCTTACACCAGTGCGCCTGTTTGGTTAAACAACCACAATTTAAAACGTTGGTGAAATAATCCATGAATTTATCATCAATTAATTAATCAATTATTGAACAACACTTTTAAAAAGACAATTACTCTTCAAAAACCTTTTTAACAAAAAAATATATATATTACTATTATTTACCTAAAATAAACTTTTAAACAAATTCACAACAACAACAACAATACAAGAACTCACGTCAACGAAGAAGGGCCCAAGAGGGGGTTTTCTTTGAAGGGCTGGAAGGAGAAGCGACCCAAGAAGGAGGCAATGCAGGAGACAGAGTTACGCGGGCAGTTATTGACATACATAGTGATCACAAACATAACAATGTTGGCAACCACAAAGAGAGGTATCAGCCAAGAGAACCACTTTCTGTAATGCTTCACTTCTTCCTCTCTGGGGTACTGAATCGGAACCTCCACCGTCTCCGCCGCCGCCACGGGGTGCACCATGGTGGTGCCTCTCTTGGAGTTGACCCTCAGGTGGATCTCCAACGGCCGTGGCTCTCCGGACATGAAGGGAGGGAGAGAGGGTAATGTGGATTTGGTAAGAGTTTGGGGATGAATGAGTCTTTGGGTGATGTAAGTATGTAAGAAGGGGTAATGTAATGGAGGTTTAGCTCAACTACTTTGGGTGGACTTTTTGGGCATTATCATTTGTTTTGTTGATCTACCCTGTTGATTTTGTTGAATGAGGAGCTTTAATATTTTTTTAGTCAGTTTCTATCCTGGGGAGGAATTTTGGAAAAATGGGATAACGTGCCAGAGCAGCAGGTAGAGAAAGTTCTGAATTCAAAAGCCATTTACCTCATCTTGAAAAAGATGCGTAGAAAATTCAGAAGATAGAGAGTATCTTGCTTTATTTCACTCCAGCAATTCATTCAAGAATTTTATATTCACCTTTCGTGTATTTTTGCTTTTAATTTAACTTAAATATTACATTATACTATAAATTTTTATATTTTTTTATATAAATTGATAAATTGATTATTTTGAATAATATTAGCTTCCTCGTCCCAAAATATTAGATTTTTTTATAAGATTCTTTTTAAACTTTTTTTATTAATTATTTTTTACCTAAATATTCTTAGTAATTTTATAATAAATACTATATATTATTAAAATGAAAAATACATTATCAACCTTATAAAGATTAAAAAAAACTAATAACCATTAATTAATTAGGTTGAAAAATAATCTACCATTATACTATGTACTATATCTATTATCATCATATTTCTATCTATATCTTTAACTTTACACTCGGGACTCTTTTAGGGGTTTTTGGTACTGTTTAGATAACAGTACCACATTTTTTCGTCTTTTTTTGTCTTTCGTTTTTTTTTTTTTTTTGGTTACATAACTTGCCTATCTATCCGAGTAAAGAGTACGGTTTTTATTCTAAACAATCCTTTGACATGTTGACTTAGAAAGCAAACATGAACAGGAACTGTTTTACATTGTTACAGATTCTTATTTGATATACCTATTTGTCTTTATTCCTATTCCTAATTCCGATTTATGATTCAGATTCGAGCTTTCGATTCTTCTATACTTTGTTTTCTCATTTCTGATTTCTAATTTCAGTGATGCATGATAGACAAAATATACCTTACAAATTGTCTTTTCATTTCTTGTTATGTCATATCCTACGATTGATTCTGATGTGTCATTCAATTATATTCACGGACTGTTTCACATATTTGAAACTTCTCACCCATTGTTTTACATGTGTGTCTATATAAGCCATCGTTCTTCTGGTTTTTACCACCAGTTCCAATCCTTCTCTTGCTAACACCTTGTATATGATGAGTGTTTATATTTATCAAAATCTAGAATGGACTGATGTAAGGATAAACTACTCTCAAGATTGGACTGATGTAAGGATAAATTACTCTCAAGATGGATTCCACAATCTCCTATATCAAATATGCAAGTGTCCTCCAATAGGGGAATGAGAGGGAGTATATGCAAAAAAGACTTTGACGCTCAAGTAAGTATATGAGTGAGCTGAGAATGAATGAAAAGTGAAGGTAAAACCTAGTTATTTATAACAATGGATGAGAGCCTTGGGTCCTTGATTGTTCAGAGTTGTTATAGTAGCGTAACAACTCTATAGATAATTTGTAGCCACTAGATAAGTGGGTACCTACAATTTGATAAGGAGATAATATCATTATCATTAAAATTCAAACGTATATCAATAGCTCATCAGCCCAACCTTCTGGATGTTGAGCGAGTAGTGTCTATGCTCCTGTATTAGGGTTGACGTGTATATTTTAACACCACATCAATTTGTGGACCCCGGACAGTACACAAGTCCCCTAAGCTATGAGTCCAACTTGTTGGGAAAAGAGGTTGTTCAATGTCAAAGGTGGTAACCTCGACAAATTTAAGGGTTGCGGGCTGGTCAAGGCCCCCAGCCTGGACAAATGTTGTCCAAGTTAAAATTGACAGATTGTCTAGGGTGAGCATGCTTTTCGTCCCTTCAGGTAGAGTCTGATGTTCTTATGTGAGAAGCCCCTTTATTTGAAAATTCTGACTTTTTTGACCATTAGAAAGCACATTGAAGAGAGACATTTCATTTTACTTCAAGGTGGGCTCGTGATATGCACGCGCGATGCTTTTATACACATGTCACTCTACGATAGGGCATGCCTTAAAGATACGTTACGAGGTTTGGTGGCGGTTACGCCGTGGTGTAGGTCTTTAGGGCGTCATTTCAATTCACGCCAATTACCAAAAGGTCGCATCCTCATTTAAATGGAGTCTACGTTAGGTTTTTGTCATCTTCACGCTTAAGCACCTCTTTTGCCTTCATCTCCTCAACTTCTTGCTTTGATTGTTGTGTTCTTTATAACTCCGCCCAAACGCTATATGGAACTGTTGGATCCTTGCTCTGATTTTCTTTCTCATTTTAGGTACTCCTCATTCTCGACAATGTCTCTATTTCTAATTCCGCATTGGGTATAGGTGGAAGCAATTCTGTGGGTTCCATCCAACAACTGCTGGTGGAATGGGAAGTGGTTCCCATTGGTGATTCCTCGTTGGAGGAGTCGCCTCATGAGGCTTCTAACAGCGTGTCATCCTTCTTCGAGAGGTTGATGGGCTCGAGTCATGTCGGTGAGGGCAGCTCCCAACCCTGTGAAGGGGTGAAGCCCTTTACTACCCCTCTGGAAGAAGAATTAATCCATGTCACGACATTGCTTCCCTCTTCCTCTTTAGTGACTACTAGAAGGAATGGCGGCGGTGAAGTTAGGGTTTCAGCACGAAACAAGTGTCGTCGTGGCGATGAAATGCCTTCGTCCTTTGCCTTCGTTGTTGGTTTCGAATAGGTGAGGAATGATGTTCTAAAGTATCGCTCCTCGATAACATCCTCAGTGGGTGTCAGGGCTCTATGGCGCCAGCTTGAGCTGGCCAAGCCAGGTGACTCCTGCAAGATAATTGTCTAGGCTTGTAGGGAAGACGAGTTCCCATTCATGCGCGCTGCTCCAGGATGTCCACCATTCTTTTATGTCTACCATTCCATGTTCGAGGTCCTGAACTTGACCTCTCGATAAACACCTTCCAATGATGTGCTTTATTGAGGCACTTGAACGCGGCCCATTTCCAACTTCATCCCAATAGTTGGGCAATGGCGAGGGCCTTTGAGGTCTTGTGTCCATTTTTCAATATCAGACCCAGCGTGCCCTTGTTCCTCTACTTCTTTCAAATGAAGTTGATTGAGAAGATTGGTTGGGTGTCACTGAACAGCGTGTTTAAGAAGAAGCTTGAGTTTGACCTTAACATGTTTCGCAAATTTAAGGACCATTTCTTCAAGGTCAAGGCAACCAGCGTCATTGATTACGGGTTGCCATTGATGCATGATGGGATTGAGGAACCTTGTTTCCTCTTTTACTGGCAATCGGACCCCACAAGATTTAAGTCTTTCGATGAGCGTCTGATGTCTTACGAGGAGAGGGCAGACAAGGCTATCTTGGAACGATTGTCATCCAAAACATTAAGGTAACCTTTGTTTTGGATGGTAAATTTTCTTGCCTCTCCCTCTTTTGTGTTTGTTTAGTATATTGACCTTTGTTATGTTTTCATCTATCTTTGTAGGTATAATGGCCGACTTTGAATGGTGGCCCTTGGTAAAGCAGTTTGAGGAGGCTGGGGGGTTCGGTCAGTGCAAGAGGTCAAGGGCCCCTTTCAGTCCTCAAGCTCTAAAGTCGGCTACTGAGAAGTTTCATTTTTTATTTATTTTTAGGATTAAAATGTTAGCACTTATCTTTTGATTGTAATATTTTTCTTATAAACTTCACTTAAATCTAGTTGTTTTATATATTGTACATTTATTAGTATTTTTGTTTAAATATGAAAGATTCATCCATGGATTCCTTATGTTTTGATGGTTGTTTGTTAGATCCAGAAACCAAGCCAAAGATGAAGGGCAAAAGGGTCATTTTTGCAATATTTCAGATACCATTCGCCCAAGCTAGCAACTAACTCGCTTGGGCTAGTGAAGTTTCTTCAAATTTAAGCAAACAACTCGCCTAGGCGAGTATAACTCACATGGGCAAGTGAGTGTTTTTAGCCTTAAGCAACCAACTTGCCTGGGCAAGTTGGTCTGGAACCTCTTGGCTTATTTTGTATAAAAAGCCATGCAAACTAGAGGAAGAAGGCAGAAAGCAAAACCAGAAAGAAGAACCATTGAGCTTGGAGAGAGAAAAGAGAAAAGTGGAGTTGGAGCTACAGAGAAGTGACCATGGATTGCATCCTTCATCATTTCTTTTATTGATCTTGTGCTCTACACAATGATCAGCTAGTTTATCCAAAGGATTGGATGTAATCTTTGTACCCTTATGTATTTCTTTTGATATTTTACATATGTATGAATATTTTCTACTCATTACTGGTGATTTCATTATGTTCGTAATGCTTGATTCTATTTGATCACCAGTTTCATGAAATTGGATTTTAAGCTTGACTATAAAGTACTCTTAGAATTTGAACTAAATGAATTTACTCTTTACGTTGCATGTCTAGGAATAGAGCATAACATTTTGATTGCAAATAGCACAAGATTAGGATTATCCATGCGCTAAGCAAGGCTAGCCTGCGCTAAGCACTCAAACCCCTGCACCTCAAGCTAATTGGGCTCGCTAAATTGGCCATGGGTGACCTTAGCCAAATTCAATTCGATCTGAATTGGGCTAAGCGAGAGTACACTCGCTTAGCGCATTGTGTTTGTTGGCTAAGCGCGGTGTACCTGCGCTAAGCCCTATTCCTTGCGATCAAATTACTGGTTGCGTGACCTATTCGTGCTAAGCCCAATTCCTTGCGACCTGAATAATGCTAAGCTAGCAACCAATTGCAAATCATATACCCCCTTTGTATGCGGGATGCAGTATATTCGCTAAGTCGGCCTTGAGCCCGGCTTAGCGAGAGTTACAGGATTCCTTATTTGCACAACTCTCTTAACGCACTGCTTTGCCCGAAGCGCAGTTAAAAATAATGTCTGAATTTGAAATTGGGCCCAGCATGTCGGCCCGCCAAGAGAGAAGGCGAGAAGCCAAACATCTCTCTCTCGCTTAGCGGGTTGACTCGCTAAGCGAGTTGGTCGAAAAACGGATAAGTAAAGTGTAACAGCAGTTACACTTACACTTACCCCAAATATTTCAAAATTTTTCCTACAACCTCTCCTTTTTGAAATTTACGCATTGCATCTTTGAGCTTCAATCTTGCATTTTGCATCTAATCTTCACTAAGCATCTTCGATCCAAGTAAGTTCCCAACTTCATTTATGCTTCTTCTCTTGTTAATAACTTAGGATAGAAGACATTAGGTTAGCAATTTAATTTTTAGGGGTAGATTGCAAGTAGAATAAATAAAAGTTAGGATTTTGTTAGGAGTTTTAAGTGGTAGATAATTTCGATTATGTTGCATGTCTGATAGAGGCCTATTAGAGGCCTAAAAGAAGAAGTCGAAAGACTTCTTCATCTGCGTTTTTTCTGGAAAACACGATGAACACACGAAGCGCGTCTGATGCGCTAAGCGAGTTCATCAATTAAGCCTTGAATATATGCATTTCCAGACAAACTCGCTTAGCCCGCATGCCTACGCTAAGTGAGTTCATCCATGTTGTTGAATGTTCATCTTCTTTAGGAACATCATGGCTAAGCGGCATCTATGTGCGCTAAGCCCCTGAACACATCATTAATGACAAACCTATGGCTAAGCGAGTGTTGTCTCGCTAAGCCCAGGTACCTTAGACAAATTTTATTTTTTTTTGTTGACTGCCTCGCGCTAAGCCTAGCTTGTCTAAGCTAAGCGCTATTCGTTGCGGCAATAATTGGTCTAAGCGAGTCTCATCGCTAACCCCACATAACTTAGTCAAATTTTTGAAGTGTTGCTCGCGCTAAGCGCTATTTCTTGCGGCATGCATAAGGCTAAGCCAGCGCTGCTCACTAAGCCATTGTTTGAAATAAAAGTGCTCTAGGCTAAGCAAGTGCGTATCTCATTAAGCCAATCATGTAGAGAAAAATTTTCTGTCATAACTGGCTAAGCGCATGTTTCCAATTTCAGTTTTTATTTTCTGTTTCAATTTTGATAACTTCTAGTCTAATAAACTGATAGGTTTTTTTTTATTGTAGATGACATCTAGGAAGAGAAAGACCACTACTTCTAGACCTGCAGCTTAGTATGATACTAGGCGATTCCAATCTTTGGAAGCTTGGAATAGATACACGGACAACATTCTCGGCCAGAATATCCTTCCGGAGAGAAATGATAAGATTTATCATACTGAGTTCGATGAGTTCAAAGTGGAGTTGGAGAGGCGTAATCTAAACAAACGCCTCACCAACCTCCGAGATGGAAGCACGTGGCTGTGGTTAAGGAATTCTATGCTAATTTATACAACCTAGAGGACCAAGCTTTAAAGCAAGCCAGAGTAAGAGGACACCTGATCAAAATAGATGCAGACAGCCTGAATGAGTTTCTTCAGACTCCAGTGGTATTAAAGGAGGGGGAATCTTTACCCACCTACTCTAGATTTTGCAGGTTGAGGTCTAATCCTCAAGAGATTGAAGCTAGGCTCTATATTCCTCGCAACAGGTTTGTTTTGAATGCTAAGGGCCAACCATGGAAACACCTTAGAAAGGATCTGCCTACACTAGCTCAGACATGGAGTGTCTTCTCTTACTCCAACTTAGCTCCCACATCCCACACCTCAAATTTGAACATGGATAGAGCCAAGTTGGTTTATGGCTTGGTAACCCACATGGATATGAACATTGGCGCCCTGATCTTAGGTCAAATCTCTTCTATTGCTCATAGTAACTCCTTTAGGCTTGGATTTCCAGCCTTGATCACTGCCCTCTGTAGAGCTAGAGGAGTTACCTCTGATAGTCTAACTTATGAGAGCCTGAGCCCGACCATTAACTTGGCCTACATTAAGAAAAACTATTGGAATATGGATGATTTGACAGTTAACTTCAGAGGGGCAAGGAAGGCAAGGGCTCGACCAATTGATGTTCCTTCTTCTTCTACTCCACCAGCTCTTTCCACTTCTACTACTCCTACACCAGCTCCTCCAGGCCCATCTGCCTAGGTCTCTTAGCGCTTTGAGTCCATGCTTCAGAGTCTTTATCAGGGATATGTATTGTTAATGTAGAGCCTGCAGGTTGTGGCTCCACCACGAACCATCTTGATAGTTGAGCAGTTCATGGAGAAGGTAGCCTGGCCAGGAACTCAGCCTTCTCTTGTGAGGGAAGGTGGGGGTCCCAGTGCTCAGGTACCTCAGTAGGTACATAATGCATCATCAGAGGCCACCATCCCTGTGCCATTTGTTTTTAAGGTAGGAGGGACACAGGTAAGGAAGGAGGCTGCTACTCCAGAGAGGTCACCACAGATTTCACCAGATCTACCCTTGCCAATGGTGGATCAATCTTCTCCTCAACAGCTAGCAAACCCTCCTACACCAGTGCATGAGATGCCAGTAGACCCTTCTACTCCATTACTGAAGATTCCAAAGGACCCTGCCACACCAGTCCTGGGACTGACTACCACTCCTCCAGCCACTCTTGTGCTACATTTTACAGATGAGGAGGGCACTTAGGATCAAGATACCCAGCAGGATGACCAGTCACAGGAGTTTTAAATTCCTGTTCTTGTTTTCTTTATAAATATTATAATTATTATAATTATTATACTTATGTCTTTAGTACACTTTTTGTTGTGATATTGGTTTACTTTTGATTGTGGATAGTAGTATGCATGTCTTGAAGCATACTGAATAGTTTGACTTGATTATCTGAGTATGCAGTGCAAACATAACTATTTTTTTTGTGAAATTGGTGTTGTGAATTGATTGCATGAATGGGTGAAGCATGTGTTGAAATCATGAGTTTTGAATGAGCATGTATGTAGATGAGAAAGAACAATAAAGTAGGATCACAATTAGAAATGTTAGTCAGTGGGCTGATTGATTGAGAAAGAAAAGCTTGAACCATAACCTGGTGAGAGAGTGAACTTAATTGTTGAGAGTGTGAATGACTAGCATAAAGCAATGATTTTTGTATCAATCTCTGAATTTTAGAATGAAATTCATAAATGTGGATATGATGAAGGCCATTATTGTTTTGAAAGCCACTTGACTAAAAAGCTTACCCGTTTATCAATGATGATATCATTTGCACCCATCTGTGAACTGAATTGTAATTGTCAAATTGAACCTTAAGCTTTGAAATTGTCATCTCCATTTACCTTGCTTAGGTTTTAGGAGAGCACATTGGTTTAAGACAATTTTGACCCAAATTTGGGGGAGTTTGTTTGGTGGATAATTTAAAAGGTAAGAAACAACAACACACACAACAAATTAATAAAATGTTTTATGTGTTAAAAAAAAAGAGAGTAGTTCAAATAAAGTGTGTGTGCTTTTAGAACAAAGTCAAGTGAAAGACTAGCGAGTAAGCTAAGTGGATTGAAAAGACAAATTGGGTAAGTCTAGAATTTGTGCTCTCTTAGAATTCAAGCTTTTGCATCCTAGAAAAACCAATATTTTTTTTTGTAGCCAAACCTCACTACAAGCTAATAAAAGTCCTTCTGATTCAATTTGTGCATTTCTAACATTATGGCATGAGATGAAGTACAAAAATTGGACCTCTTGTTAGTTGTTATTGCTAAATAGCTTAAACACTTGTGCGTGAGTGATACAGTGGCCGCGAGAATTTGGTTAAGTATCTTTCCATGAAATCTGTCTCTTGCCTAGCTTCATTTAGTTATGTTGCTGACTAACATGTTCTTTTCTCTGAAAAATTGCATGTCTTGTGAAAATCAATTGATAAAATAATTTTTGTTTCATTTGTTATCATGTAATTAATATTTTGTGAATCACACACCTTTGTACATAATCACTTCATGTTTTGTCACTTAAGGACCAATGAGTTGATCTATATTTGCTTGAGGACACGCAAAACTGTAAATTTGGGGGAGTTTGTAAGTCGGTCAATATGACTAACTTTTGTGTAACAAACTATTGTAAATTGTATATGACTCCTCCCATTTATAGTTGTTTTTGGTAGTATTTTAATTACTTTTCAATTTTGTGTATTTATGAACTCGCTGAGCCACGCCACGCACTGGGCGAGCCATCCGCTAAGCGCACTATCCTCCGGCTAAGCACGTAGAAGAATTTGGAAGAAGGATGAGCTGTACAGAGGTGCTAAGTGGGTGTGAACTCACTAAGCGCAACGCCTTTAACCCTTAGGCTAAGCGAGAAGACTGGCGCTAAGCCAAAAGTCACTTATGCGCACTAAGCAAGCTCATCTTCTGCTAAGCGCGCGCCCACCGACAGGATTGCCTATTTAAAGCTGAAATCTCGATTTTGGAAAGGTTGTTGAGTTTTTTGAGAGTTTTTGGCTGTGTAGAGACTGAGAGAGAGCTGAGCTTGATGAGGAAGCCATCTTGCAGAGCTTTGGATGAGATTTTGAGAGATTGTGAGGTTTCTAGAGGTGGAGGAGACATCCCTACTACTTGTATTTCTTCTATCTTTCATATTCTCTTCTCATTGTTGTAAAGGAAGCTTCCTTGCTATGGAGAGCTAAATCCTCTGTTGGTTCTTCCTATGGGGTACTTGATGTAAATATTTTCATATCTATCTAATGATGTTTTATGTGTTCACTGTGCTATCAGTACTTAATTATAATGTGTCTTTGCCTTGATCACGCAACTGCATGCTTAGTTAGGGTCACTCAACATTGGGAAATGGTTTGATCCTTAGAACCTGATAGGGCAGGGCTAGCTTATTGTATTTTCACGAGACATCGGGGTACGGTAACCTAGTTTTTGTTATGTTATGCCTTAATGCGTTTCTGGTTAAGTTTAGTCCAACAAGAGGCATATGAGGATGATGCTTGATTAGGATTAGACTAAACATGCACGAGACATCGGGGTTTAGTAGTCCAGGAGACAACATAGAACACATGAACATTGGTAGGTAGAGAACATCCTTAATAACATCAGTCACCCAGTAGGAAGACCAACACGTTGTCTATCTATCTTCACACACCACTACTCACGTGATTTGCTTTTGAATAGTTTAGTTTACATATTTGTCCATACCACACACCAAACTTTCATCCCAAGACACTTATTTATTGAACCACAGCTTTACCAAGTAAAACAAGTTCCCCCGAGAGTTTGATACTCAGTATTCAGTTACCGTTTTATACTACTTGTGCGATCCGGTGCACTTGCGGGCCACCAAACAAGGTGCCATGTGTGTGTAGGAAAAAAAAATTCTAACTATGAATGTAATCGATGGACAAACACACACCAAACACAACAACATAGCAAAGGTTATATCTAAATATGGACAAACAAAAGATAAAAGGGGAAAGGGAAAATAAATAAAGAACTCATGATAAAACATTGCACACTGATTGAATGACCTAACTCTCTAATAGTCCCTAGTAGAGTTGCCAGCTGTCACAACGTACCCTTTGACGGGGGTGATCGAGGTCGTACCCGAATCAAATAAACATTAAAAATGCAGTATCTAGAAAGTGATCCTAGGTCGTCTCCCAACGAGCAATGGTCAACCAAACGTTCATAACAGATAGTAATAAAATAATAATGAATTGGGGGGAGGGGGGAGGGTTGTTTGTTTTTGTAAATTAAACAGCAAGCAAATTTGAATTTGAAAATAACAAAATTAAAACATGTTTTTTCCCCTTGATTCACAAGCAAGTCTCTTATCCTAGGTTACGAGAATTTATCCCTAATCAGTTCAACCACTTAATCCAACCCTAAATTAAATTACTAAGCGAAAATTAACATAAGGCTGTCATTATGTGATTAAGCAACACATACACCAATTAATCATGAACGAAACTGATCATTAAATATGAACATAAATTAAGCGCAAAGATAATTAATCAAGCACTAAGCATGCATGGATTAATAGCAACAAATACAGAGTAATTGGTGAAGAGGAAAAACTGATCAGAATTCAATAGTAATAACAAAACCTCAAAGAGAGTTGTGCTTGATCCTCAAGAGAAAACAATGTTGGAGACTTAGCCTTCCATTAATAAGTAGAAAACGAAATAGCAGATTGAAGCAGAAAACGAATTTTATTGCTACGTGAATAGTGCGCATGAACAATAAAAATTGGAATTGCAAAACCTAAAATTATTCTCCTCTCCAAAGGAAAAAAAACTCTTAAAACTAAAACCCTGGTGCTGTTATATAGGTTCTCAGCCCCAAAGCTTACAAATCTGTTTTAAGTCCAAGCCCATAAATAAAATAAAATCTGGACAAGATAAGATAAGATTGGATGAAATAAAATCTAGATAAGATAAGATAAGATTGGATGAAATAAAATCTAGATGAGATAAAATCTGGATAAGATAAGATTTGATAAAATAAAATTGTCTGCTCTCTTCAAGTCCAAGCCCAATTCTGCATTCAAGCCCAATTGCTTATAATTCTCCTGAAATTAAATTAAAAACACAAAATTAGTCCAGTAGGCCCAAATGATAAAACTGCATAATTAATTTGACAATTAAGGCTAATCAGTAATTAAAATGGTGACAAAAAGGGTTAAGAAATAGGAGAAAATAATGACACATCAAATCCCCCCACACTTAGCCTTTTGCACTCCTGGGAAAAATCAAAAAGCAAAGCAAGGAACAAATCTAGAGACATTAAAGAGGAACAAACAGACACAAAAACAATTACATATTTCTCAATGAATCTCAAGGAATAAATAAAATGAATAACATCCAACACGTAAAGAGTTAAAGAATCAAGGTAGTCATGAAAATCATCCAAGCATCTCAAACATGGCAAGATAGTCAATCAGCTCAAGAATGAAAAGTGGTAAAGCCTCATAAGATATGCACTCTATCTCTCAAGTGTCTAGGCTACTGTTTACTCACAGAGCACCCATGAAAACAAACACCACATAGACTTGGCAAGACTCTAAAATTGACAACCACATCACAAACACATGCACATGAGGATCAAAAGGTCTTTTAAGGTTGTAATGGGGCCAAGGACAAGGTAGAGAAAAGTATGGGATAGTAGCTAAAACCCAAAGGAATAGAGGAGCAATGGGGAATAAGTGGGAAGTAAGAAAAAGTATTAAACCCCAAAAGCAAAATTACAAATTAAGCTTTAAAAAGTAGACCCAAAACAAATTCAACCAAGTCCTCAAACCAATCCAAGTCTTCAAACCAAGACCTCATTTATTCAACTTCATTCTTTTTCTGTTTTTTTTTTCTTTCATTTTTTTTGTATTTTTTTGAACGTGAACAGTAGCAATTGAAAGCATTTGAAAAATGAAGCAAAAATTAGGCAATAGATGTATATACATCAAGCACGACCAAAATATATCATCAAGCATGGCCAACAAAAACATATCATCCAATGAAACATACCCCCCCCCCCCCCCCCACACACACACACACTTATTCCCAAAACAATTTCAAAGCTCCAAAATTCCTTAAGGGTAGGGTGAAATCATGGTTTTTAACTTAAGGCTTGTAATGAGCTTCAAAACAAAGAAAGGGGAACATAGGCTCAAAGGGGCTATCAAAGGAATTAATTCAAGGTAGGCTTATTTGGCTAGAGGCTTATAAGAACAAAATGCCTAAATCATCCCCTAACATGCATGTGAAGCAAGAAGTACCATCAAGAGTCAAGCCAAGGCTATTGTGCAGGCAATCAATGGGGCAAAACACACCGAATAAAATAGAAGATGATGGCTCAAATTCTCACCAAGGGTAAATCTATCACTTTCAATTCGAACTTTCAAAACTAACTTGACATGTAGAGAAAAACAAGGATTTCGATTCACAAAATGCCAAGAAACTCCTATTTCAAAAACAATTACCCATTACCTGTACATACCCAAAATTCAAAGAGAAACATGCAATGTTGTACACAAAACATAAAACCAAAATAACAAAATTAACCTAGCAAAACCTAATAAAATTAAACTAGAATACCCAACAAAATTAAAGAACAATCTCCCCCCCCCCCCACACTTAAACAACACATTGTCCTCAATGTAGCACAATCATAAGATCAAGAATAATCAAAACAATCAATAAATATGGACAAGTGCAATAAAAGTAAAGAAGGAGACAGAAACAGAAAACTCCCTAAGTCATGGCGGAAGAGAAGTAGGGTGAAGTAAGGAGGTCTCCTCCACCACTACATCCACTAAGGAGGGATTTGTGAGGAATGGTTTTAGCCGGTGTCCATTGACCTTGAAGCTCTTATATGTGGATTCACTTTTGATCTCAACTGTACCATAAGGAAAAACATTAGTCACCACAAAAGGACCAATCCACTTTGACCTCAACTTACCACTCATGAGTCTGAGCCTAGAGTTATACAATAAAACTTTCTGTTCAACCACGAAGTCCTTCTTAGCTATCAAACTATCATGGAACTTCTTGGTCTTCTCCTTGTAGAATTTGGAATTCTCATAGGCTTCTAAACGGATCTCATCTAACTCACTTAGTTGCAACTTCCTTTCCTCTCCAGCCTGATCAATAGAGAAGTTGCAGGTCTTTACAACCCAGTAGGCTTTGTGCTCTATCTCTACAGGAAGATGACATGTGCCAAAGACAACCCGGTAAGGAGACATTCCTATGGGTGCTTTGTAGGCAGTCCTATGCACCCAAAGAGCATCATCTAGCCTGGTGCTCCAATCCTTTCGGTTCGGTTGCACAATCTTCTCCAAGATCCTTTTTATCTCCCTGTTTGAAATCTCAGCCTACCCATTAGTTTGGGGGTGGTAAGGTGTGGAAATTCTGTGCACGACCCCATACTTTTTGAGCAAGGCATACATGGATCTGTTACAAAAATGGGTGCCTTGATCAGAAACAATGGCTCTAGGGACTCCAAACCTACAAAATAGATTAGATCTAACAAAATCCACAATAACCTTAACATCGTTAGTTCTGGTGGGTTTGGCTTCCACCCATTTTGAAACATAATCAGCAGCAAGGGGAATATAAACAAAACCAAAAGAGACAAGGAAAGGCCCCATAAAATCTATACCCCAGACATCAAACACCTCACAGAATAACATGGTTTGTTGAGGCATTTGTTGTCTCCATGAAAGTGAGCCGCTTGCTCTCTGACAAGGCTCACAAGTGCTACAAATTCTCCACGCATCCTTGAAGATGGTGGGCCAATAGAAACCGCAGTCAAGCACCTTGTGAGCTGTCCTCTGTATGCCAAGATGGCCACTTGGTGTGGAAGAATGACAGAATTGCAGGACCTAGTCAATCTCGTGGTCTGGAATGCATCTCCTAATAACCTGGTCACTGCACAACTTCCACAAATAGGGGTCATCCCAAATATAATGCTTATCATCGCTCTTAATTTTATCATTTTGAGCTTTAGATGCTAAGGGAGGAAAAACAGAAGCAACCAAATAATTCACAATATTAGCAAACCAAGGAGTGGGGAAGGAATCATAAATACTAGACAGAATGTACAAATGGTCATCCGAAAAATCATCCTGAACGGGTGAGTCCTCAGACGTATGCTCAATCCTACTCAGATGGTCAGCCATGAGGTTCTGTGCTCCGCTCCGATCATGGATCTCCTAATCAAACTCTTGGAGCCAAAGCATCCACCTAATCGATCTAGGCTTTGATTCAGCTTTCTTCAACAAGTACTTTAGAGCTGCATGGTCAGTATAAACAATAACATGAGTACCAAGTAAATATGAACAAAATTTCTCAAGAGCAAAAACTATCGCTAATAGCTCATTTTTTGTGGTAGTGTAATTTGCTTGAGCAACATCCAAAGTTCTGGAAGCATAGTAGATCACCTGAGGCAGCTTATCAATCTTTTGAGCAACGACAGCCCCCAATGCGTAATTAGATGCAATGCACATTAGCTCAAATGGGGTTGTCCAATCAGGTGCCTGAATGATAGGGGTGGTAGTCACCGCACGCTTGAGGCAATCAAAAGCCTCTTTGCATCGGTCATCAAAATCAAACTCCACCTCATTTTGTAGCATATTGGATAGCGGAAGGGCTATTTTGCTAAAATCCTTGATAAAGCACCTATAAAATGCTGCATGACCAAGAAAAGAACGAACCTCTCAGATGCAAGAGGGGTAAGGCAATTGTGAAATAACATCTATTTTTGCAAGGTCTACCTCTATGCCCATATTCGAAATGATATGCCTTAAAACTATACTTTGTTCTACCATGAAGTGACATTTTTCAAAATTCAGCACAAGGTTAGTTTCAATGCATCTATTGAGAACTCTATCCAAACTATCTAAACATACATCAAAAGAGGATCCATAAATAGTAAAATCATCCATAAACACATCTATGCAAGTCTCTAAAAAATCACTGAAAATGCTAAGCATACACCGCCGGAAGGTACCAGGGGTGTTGCATAGGCCAAAGGGCATCCTCCTATAGGCAAAAGTGCCAAAGGGACAGGTGAATGTGGTATTTTCTTGATCCTCAGGAGCAATATGAATTTGTAAATAACTAGAAAAGCCATCAAGAAAATAGTAATGAGACTTACCTGGAGAGCGCTCAAGCATTTGATCAATGAAAGGCAGGGGAAAATGATCTTTTCTGGTTACCTGGTTCAGCCTCCTATAATCAATGTAGACTCGCCAGCTGTTCTGCACTCTTGTGGGGATAAGCTCATTCTTTTCATTCTTAATCACTGTGAGGCCTGTCTTCTTAGGAACCACTTGGACTGGACTCACCCACTGGCTGTCAGAAATGGGGTAGATGATTCCAGCTTGTAAGAGCTTGGTCACTTCCTTTTTCACCACATCTAGAATGATGGGGTTGAGTCGCCACTGTGGTTGCCTCACTGGCTTAGCTCCATCCTCTAAAAGTATCCTATGCATGCAGGTAGATGGGCTAATACCAGGAATGTCTCCTAAAGTCCATCCAATGGCCTTCTTGTGCTTCTTGAGCACTAGCAACAATTTCTCCTCTTGCTCAGCATCAAGGGAGGCAAAGATGATCACTAGAAATTTTTCCTTGTCCTCCAAGTAAGCATATTTGAGAGTTGCTAGTAAGAGCTTCAACTCTGGTGTGGGTGGTGGCTGAACAGTGGGAGGAACCAGGGTAGGAGAAGAAGAAGGTTCCTCAGCCTGTACCTTATAAAGCAAGTAAGAAGTATATGTACTTCCTGCAACATGGTTAGTGCATTCTAACTCTAAAAAATCAACATCAAGAGGTACAACACCCAGAAAATCAGAACCAAATCCAAATTCAGAATCATTCTCAACATAAAAATCAGATACAAGATCAAATTCAAACTCAGATTCAGATTCAATGCATAAGGAATGACAAGTATGCAAATCAGATAAAAATGGATGTTTCCTACCATGAAGAACAAAATCAAAATCAAACATATAATCATCAACAATATGATCAGTAATCTCAGCACGAAAAACAGAATGATCCTCAGATGGATGTTTCATGGCATCAAGAATGTTAAAATGAACAACAATATCACCAAATTCCATAGACAATGTGCCAGCATAAACATCTATCTTGGTTCGGGCTGTTTTCATAAATGGCCTGCCTAAAATAATTGGAACTGAACCATGGGAAAATCCCTCTTCCATATTAAGAAAATAAAAATCAACAGGAAAAATAAGTTCACCAACTCGAACCAACACATCCTCTATGAAACCTGCAGGGTAAACAACACTTTTATTTGCCAAATGAATCACCACATCTGTAGATTGCAAAGATCCAAGAGATAAAGAATTGAAAATGGACAGAGGCATGACACTAACCGATGCTCCTAGATCTAGCATGGCATTCTCAAATTTATTGTTCCCAATAATGCAAGGTATACAGAAAGTACCTGGGTCCTTACATTTCTCAGGAATGTGAGGAACATATTTACCTATCAATGCTGACACGTTTCCGCCCATGCTAATCCTTTCATTGGCCTTAAGCTTCCTTTTGTGGGTGCACAGCTCCTTTAGAAACTTGGCATATCTTGGAATCTGCTTGATGGCATCTAACAGAGGTATGTTCACCTCTACTTTCCTGAAGGTCTCCAAGATCTCCTTTTCCGCTTCTTCCATCTTTTTGTTTGGAATTGCTCTAGGTGGGAATGGAAGAGGGATAAGAGGCTGTTGTAAGTCAGAATTACCAGAAGAAGGTCCACCTACATGAAAATTTTTGTTAGGAAGTTTTCTCTTTTGTGCAACTATCTCATCCTCTTTTTCAGGTGTAAAATGAAGCTTGACAGGTTCAGGTGCAGGTGCTGTTACTGGTGGAGGCACTTGAATTTGGTTGCCAGACCTCAAGGTGATGGAACTCACATTTTTCAGATTTTGCACAGTTTGTGAAGGCAAATTGTTAGAATTTTAGGACTGAGCTTGGTTCAACTGAGTAGCATCTGCCCCATCTGATTTGTCAGACTCTGAATAGAGGCTCTTGTCTCTTGCTAAAATTGCATATTCTGGATGGTCATTTGTCTCACTAACTCTTCTAGGGAAGGTTGAGGAGGAGCCTCAGTGATGCAATCCTCCCTAGGAAGGGACCAATCACTAGAACCATGAGCAAGAGGCTCCAAGAAGATTGGGCTAGAGCTGCTGAAGAAGGCCCTAGGGTTCTCATGAACCTTAGGGTAGATTTCTGAGCCCATGGGCCAAGGTTGGGTCCAATTATCTTTGTACATATTAGACTAGGATGTCATTATATTTGGTCCTTATATATAGGGCTCCATATTGTAGGTAGGGTACCTTAGAAATATAGGATTTTTCAGCCCTTGTATTTTTGGGCACCTAGACTAGTTTTTGTATTAGGGGTAGTTTTGTAATTTCACATGCACTAAGTGGATATTTGATGTGTGTGGTTGGAAATAAATTTAATTGAATTGGTAGAAGCCCAATCCAATTAAATTTTAGAGGGGGAGGTGAGCATTTGCTTACTACACCCCATTGCCACATCATATAGTCACACTTTGTGCATGTCCTTCATGCTTTTCATGCCTCATGACACCTAAGCACACTTAGTGGAGAATCTTGTAATTGATCTTGGATTAGTGGGCTGAACCATAACTAAAATTCACTAATCATAATTAGTGAAATTTTGGCTCCAAAGTTTGGCTCCACAAATTCAATTTCAAATTCAAGTGAAATTTGAATTTCCCTCCAATTTTGTGTGACACTTAGGCTATAAATAGAGGTCATGTGTGTGTATTTTTTTGGAACTTTGATCATTTGAATATTAACTTCAGATTTCAGAGCTCCTTTTGAGCACAAAATTTCGTGCTCTTCTCTCCCTCTCCCTTCATTCATCTCCTTCTTCCTCCAAGCTCTTATCCATGGCCTCCTATGGTGGTGAGCTTCTTCTAGACTCATCTTCTCCTTGAAGTGGCGTCTCCTCTCTCTCTTCCTTCTCCATTCCGCTGCCATTTATCTTCCAAGAAGCAAAGGAATCCATTGATGAAGAAGATCCTAGGCCTACAAGCTCCAATGGAGCTTGCATCATGTGGTATCATAGCTTATTTCTTTTACCCTCCATTGTCAAACCACCTAGATAGCTTGCCTTTTACCAATTAGTTTTTACCTTATCTTTCACACCTCTTTTAGTGTTTATTTTGGCTAGTTTCAACCATAGTTTCTTTTACCTTTTGTTTTCAAAGCCCCAACAAGAAAGAACCATAACTTAGGAACCAACATGAGTCTTCATTCTTCATCTAGTGTTAATGGTGAGGGTTCTACTCCTAAGGACCCCTTGTATAAGATATTAGATGAGTTGAGATCCCTTAAGTTGTGGAAAGAAAAACAAGAGAGAAAAGAAAAAGGTAAAAAAAGAGTGGAAGAAATAAGTCAAGATGAAAGAGAGAAAATAAGAGAGGAAGAAAGAAGAAAAATAATGAAAGAAATGAAAAGAGAAAAACATGCCTCCTATAGTAGTCATGACTCTTGCAAGAGTTTAAGTGAAGAACTTAGCGACTATTATAGAGGGCGTCATAGTTCACATACTAAACATCACTCCCAAAGAAGAGAAAAGGATAGAAGGCCTCAAGAGGTTAACATTAGCCTCCCATATTTCCACGGAAAAGATAATGTTGAGGCCTACTTAGATTGGGAAATGAAGGTTGAACAACTCTTTGCTTGCCATCATATTAGCGAAGAGAGAAAAGTTCCATTGGCTACCCTTAGCTTTCAAGGGTATGCCCTCTATTGGTGGACTTCCCTTGTTAAAGAACGAAGGATTCATGAGGATCCTCCAGTAGAGTATTGGAATGATCTTAAGAGTGCCCTTAGGAAGAGGCACATTCCCTCCTACTATGAAAGGGAGCTTATGGACAAGCTCCAAAGGCTTAGACAAGGGAGTATGAGTGTTGAAGAATATAGACAACAAATGGAACTACTCCTTTTAAGAGCTGGACTTAGGGAGGAGGAAAGAACAAGCATAGCTAGGTTCCTTAGTGGGCTCAATATGGAAGTGAGGGACATGGTTGAACTTCTTCCATATAGGGACCTAGATGAGCTAGTCCAACTTTGTATAAGAGTGGAGCAACAACTTAAAAGAAAGCCTTCTTCAAAATCTTATGGCTCTCACTCTTATCCAAGGAAGGACCAAGCCCATGGAATTTTAGGGGCTGCACCTTCAAAACCCAAGGAAGATAAGGGTAAGACCATAGAGAAATACACCCCTAAGACTAGTTCCCAAGAAAGGACTAGCAACATTAAATGCTTCAAATGTCTTGGGAGAGGTCACATTGCCTCTCAATGCCCCAAAGAAAACCATGATCATGAGGGGTCAAGACATTTATAGTAGTCAAGAGGAGACTACTTCTTGTCCTTCCTCTAGTGGAAGTGAAGATGAAGTAAGGGATGAAGAGTCTAGTGAGGAAGTCTACCCTCATGAAGAAGGTGACCTCTTAATGGTTAGAAGGCTCCTTGGAGGTCAATCTTGTGATTTATCTCAATCCCAAAGAGAGAACATCTTTCATACAAGATGCAAAATTTTAGATAAAACTTGTTCTCTCATTGTGGATAGTGGATCTTGTTGCAATTGTTGTAGCACAAGATTAGTTTCCAAGTTGAACCTCACTATCATTCCCCACCCAAAACCTTATAAACTTCAATGGCTCAATGAGCAAGGGGAAATGATAGTTAACCAACAAGTGAAGGTACCTTTCTCCATTGGGACATATAAGGATGAAGTTAATTGTGATATAGTTCCCATGGAGGCAGGACATATTCTTTTAGGAAGGCCGTGGCAATTTGATAGGAAGATCATTTATAATGGCCTAACTAATGAGATTAGCCTCACCCATCTTGGCACTAAATTTGTGTTGCATCCTCAAACACCTTCACAGGTGGCCAAAGATCAACTAACTATGAAAGATAAGAGGGATGAGGAAGAAAAATTAGAAAAAGAAAAGAAAAAGAAGGATAGTAAGGTCTTGTCTTCAAAGGCCAGGGGGAAGGAAAAAGAGGGAAAGGATTCCTCCAAGAAGATTGTTAAGAAGGAAAATCATTTTGCAACAAAAGGTGATATTAAAAGAGCACTCCTTCTTAAACAATCTTTCTACCTTCTCCTATCAAGGGAAACATCCCTTAGCACTGCCACAATTCCTACATTTGAGACCTTACCCCCAAAGGTCCAAGAACTCTTACATGAATTTGGTGATATATTTCCCAAAGAGATACCCCCTGGGCTACCTCCTTTAAGGGGAATAGAACACCAAATAGATTTAGTCCCAGGAGCAAGCCTTCCTAATAGGCCAGCCTATAGGACTAACCCTCAGGAGACTAAGGAGATAGAGTCTCAGGTTAAAGAATTGTTGGAGAAGGGCTGGGTCCAAGAGAGCCTAAGCCCATGTGCTGTGCCAGTGTTGTTGGTGCCCAAAAAGGATGGTACGTGGAGAATGTGTACAGATTGCAGGGCCATCAACAACATCACTGTAAAGTATAGGCACCCCATTCCTAGACTTGATGATCTGCTTGATGAGTTGCATGGTGCCAATATCTTTTCAAAAATTGATCTTAAAAGTGGTTATCACCAAATCAGGATGAAAAAGGGTGATGAGTGGAAAACTGCTTTCAAGACCAAGTTTGGTTTGTATGAATGGCTAGTGATGCCTTTTGGGCTCACTAATGCACCAAGCACCTTTATGAGGCTTATGCATCATGTCTTAAGGGATTTCATAGGTAGATTTGTAGTTGTTTATTTTGATGATATTTTAGTGTATAGTAGGAGCCTAGATGATCACTTAGGACATCTCAGACAAGTTCTTTCAGTCCTTAGGAAAAACACCCTCTATGCAAATATAGAGAAGTGTACCTTTTGTGTAGATAATATAGTTTTCTTAGGTTTTGTAGTTGGTAGAAATGGGGTCCAAGTGGACCCTGAGAAAATCAAGGCCATCCAAGAATGGCCCACCCCAAAAAGTGTGGGAGATATTAGGAGCTTCCATGGGTTAGCAAGCTTCTATAGAAGGTTCGTTCCTAATTTCTCTACAATTGCATCACCTCTCAATGAGCTGGTGAAGAAGAATGTGGCATTTACCTGGGGTGAAAAACAAGAGCAAGCCTTTGCTTTGCTCAAAGAAAAGCTTACTAAGGCACCTGTTCTAGCTCTTCCTGACTTTTCTAAAACTTTTGAGCTAGAATGTGATGCCTCTGGAGTGGGAGTTGGAGCTGTATTGTTACAAGGTGGGCACCCTATTGCTTATTTTAGTGAAAAACTTCATAGTGCCACCCTCAACTACCCCACCTATGATAAAGAGCTTTATGCCTTAATAAGAGCCCTCCAAACTTGGGAACATTACCTTGTTTCCAAGGAATTTGTCATTCATAGTGATCATCAATCACTTAAGTACATTAGAGGGCAAAGCAAGTTAAACAAGAGGCATGCAAAATGGGTAGAGTACCTAGAGCAATTTCCATATGTTATCAAATACAAAAAGGGAAAAACAAATGTGGTAGCTGATGCCCTCTCTAGGAGACACACATTGTTTTGCTCCCTAGGAGCTCAAATTTTAGGATTTGATAATATTAGGGACTTGTATGCTTTAGATGAACATTTCTCTCCCATTTATGAGAGTTGTGGGAAAAAGGCCCAAGATGGATTCTATTTGGCTGAGGGGTATTTGTTCAAAGAGGGAAAGCTTTGCATACCCCAAGGATCCATTAGGAAATTACTTGTGAAAGAGAGCCATGAGGGTGGGCTCATGGGCCACTTTGGGATAGACAAGACCCTTGTCTTACTCAAAGAAAAGTTTTATTGGCCCCATATGAAGAAAGATGTCCATAAGCATTGCACTAGGTGTGTGGCTTGTTTACAAGCCAAGTCTAGGGTGATGCCTCATGGGCTATACACACCCTTACCCATCCCATCTGCACCTTGGGTAGACATTAGTATGGACTTTGTCCTTGGGCTTCCTAGAACCCAAAGAGGTGTAGACTCTATCTTTGTGGTGGTGGATAGGTTTAGCAAGATGGCACACTTTATACCATGCCACAAGGTGGATGATGCTTCCCACATCTCAAAACTCTTTTTCAGGGAAGTTGTGAGACTCCATGGTTTGCCTAGGACCATTGTGTCAGATAGAGATGCTAAGTTCCTTAGCCACTTCTGGAAAACCTTATGGGCTAAGTTAGGAACTAAACTTCTTTTCTCTACCACTTGTCATCCACAAACTGATGGGCAAACAGAGGTAGTGAATAGGTCTTTATCCACCCTTTTAAGGGCTCTTCTGAAAGGCAACCATAAGTCTTGGGATGAGTATCTTCCTCATGTAGAATTTGCCTACAACAGGGGGGTTCATAGAACCACCAAGCAGTCCCCTTTTGAGGTTGTCTATGGGTTTAATCCCCTAACACCGTTAGACCTCATTCCCCTCCCGCTGGACACTTCTTTTATACATAAAGAAGGGGAATCTAGGTCAGAATTTGTAAAGAAGATGCATGAGAGGGTTAAGAACCAAATAGAGAACCAAACAAAGGTGTATTCAACTAAAGGCAATAGAGGAAGAAAAGAGCTAGTTCTTAATGAGGGTGACTGGGTTTGGCTCCATCTTAGGAAGGATAGATTCCCTACTAAAAGGAAATCCAAGCTTAGCCCTAGAGGGGATGGACCTTTTCAGGTTTTGGAGAGGATCAATAAAATTGCCTATAGGTTGGACCTCCCAGAAGAGTATGGAGTCAGCACCACTTTTAACATTTCTGATTTAACTCCTTTTGCAGGTGGAGCTGATATTGAGGAGGAGGAACTAACAGATTTGAGGTCAAATCCTCTTCAAGGGGAAGGGGATGATGCAATCCTCCCTAGGAAGGGACCAATCACTAGAACCATGAGCAAGAGGCTCCAAGAAGATTGGGCTAGAGCTGCTGAAGAAGGCCCTAGGGTTCTCATGAACCTTAGGGTAGATTTCTGAGCCCATGGGCCAAGGTTGGGTCCAATTATCTTTGTACATATTAGACTAGGATGTCATTATATTTGGTCCTTATATATAGGGCTCCATATTGTAGGTAGGGTACCCTAGAAATATAGGATTTTTCAGCCCTTGTATTTTTGGGCACCTAGACTAGTTTTTGTATTAGGGGTAGTTTTGTAATTTCACATGCACTAAGTGGATATTTGATGTGTGTGGTTGGAAATAAATTTAATTGAATTGGTAGAAGCCCAATCCAATTAAATTTTAGAGGGGGAGGTGAGCATTTGCTTACTACACCCCATTGCCACATCATATAGTCACACTTTGTGCATGTCCTTCATGCTTTTCATGCCTCATGACACCTAAGCACACTTAGTGGAGAATCTTGTAATTGATCTTGGATTAGTGGGCTGAACCATAACTAAAATTCACTAATCATAATTAGTGAAATTTTGGCTCCAAAGTTTGGCTCCACAAATTCAATTTCAAATTCAAGTGAAATTTGAATTTCCCTCCAATTTTGTGTGACACTTAGGCTATAAATAGAGGTCATGTGTGTGTATTTTTTTGTGTCATACCCTAATTTCGTCCGGGGACCTTTGCTCGATGACGTGCGACCATTCTTTGGTCCTCGTGAGGTGCTTGGCACCCATCATTAGGCAATTTGTGAAATTTCAGGACATGCCGAAAAACCAAAAAAATATATTGATGCACAATCCGTAAGTTTCCGTGACACACCGGAAATCAAATGGAAGCATCGTTGCATAATTAAGTGAGGTTCCGTAACATTCCGTAAGTCAAAAAGGGGATGATTATGTAATCCGCAAGGTTCCGTAACATTACGGAAAGAAAACAAGTATCGTTACGAAATTCGTAAGTTTCCGTAACTTTACGAAAAAAGAATCACCAAAAAACAGCAGAGGGGGTGTACTTAGTAAAAATGGGGGTGCAAATAGCACCCAGGCCCATTTGGGCCCTCCAGAAGATTCCTCCAGAAGGCGGTTGCTTCTGGAGGAAGCAACCCTGCTCGCCTGGGCGAGCTGAGCTCGCCTGGGCGAGCTGGGCGGCAACCACCTCCCCTATTTTGCTATAAATAGGGGAGGAAAGCAAGAAGGAAATGGTCCAGCCCCTTAGGCACTTCTCTCTCTTTCGAATTTGCTTGGAAAAATTGTTTCCGTGAAGAAAATCTAAGCCGAAGCGCTTCCGAAACGTTTCCGTAACGTTTTCCGTGAAGAATTTCGCAAAGGTTTCAACCGTTCTTCGACGTTCTTCATTCGTTCTTCATCGTTCTTCGATCTTCAACGGGTAAGTACCTCGAACCAAGCTTTTCGATTCATTCTATGCACCCATAGAGGTCCACATTGTGTTTAGTGCATTTTTTCTCGTTTTGTTTACTTTTTATACCCCCTGTTGACGTGCTTAAGCCATTTTACTTAAGTCATTTCTCGCTTAACTTAAAAGTAAAATAAAATTCCACCGAACGTTTGAATTGCATTATTCATTAACTTCGGTCAAAATAAATTCCGACCGTTCGGTCGTGCCGTAACCACGTTGGAAATCAAAAAGAGGTAGAAAATAATATAATAATAAAAAAAAACATCTTTTAGTAAAATAAAGCGAAAAATCAATCGGACGTTTTTTCTCTTTGGGATTTCTCATTCTTAATCGAATTGATTAATAACTAAAGTGAAACTAAGGCTAAAATCAACTCGCCTAGTCAAGCTCGTCCACAAAAATAGGCTTTTGAAGTTTGTCATTTCAATTTCTCACTAAGTAAAATGGATCATTCTTAAGGTCCAACGCCTTAAAATGACCACCACTTAAGTAAAAAAGAATCACTTGATAAGAAAGAACTACGTAGGTCTGAGTTCCTCATTGAGGATACGTAGGAGCAAAAGCCCCGCTTTTGTCGACCACCCCAAGAGATCGTTAACGGTCCAATGCCTTAACGTTTCTCTCCTTTCAAAAACAAGAGATCGTTAATGGTCCAATGCCTTAACGTTTCTCTCCTTTCAAAAACAAGAGATCGTTAATGGTCCAACGCCTTAACGTTTCTCCCCTTTCAAAATCAAAAGACCGTTTAATGGTTCAACACCTTAAATGACCTTTTGTTCAATAAAAACATATTTTGCAAAAAAGACAAAAACAACTTAACCAAACACTTTGTTCCGAAAGAACTACGTAGGTCTGATTTTCTCATCCCAAATTGAGGAATACGTAGGAGCAAAGGGAAACACCCTTGTCGACCACAAAAAGAAAAAAATATAAAAAAAGGGTATAAAGGATACAAGAACATAAAAGGGAACATAAAAATCAAAGTCATGTTTGCACATTTGATTAAAGGCTGCCGTCCCTTGGGACGGGCGTGTGGGGTGCTAATACCTTCCCCGTGCGTAAATACAACTCCCGAACCTTTCACTAAAAAGTTCGTAGATCGCGTCTTTTCCGGTTTTTCCGACGTTTTCCTCAAATAAACGTTGGTGGCGACTCCGCGCGTATTCCTTTCGTGGAACACGCATCCCGCGAGTCATGCGTCGCCCTCCCGCCGAAGGGTAGGTTGCGACAGTTGGCGACTCCACTGGGGACTGTTTTTTGAGAGTTAGGCCATTTAATTTTGTGCAATGTTTTACCGTGACTTACCCCTTTGTTGGTTTCCTTTCATTATGTTCTTGTGTATATAAACTATTCGTTGCTTTTAGTGTGTTTTAGAATGTATGCATGAGGTAAATATTTATTCATTTGATGCACACAAACACTAACACTATTTGCACACACTGTGAGTGAAAAAGGGCCCTATACCCGGGTTCATGGGAACATAAGGAGTGGAGGTGAATCTGTGATCATGCTAGGTCTCCGACTTGCTTGATTACAGTGAACCCTCATCTAGAGCTTTTCTCTTTGAAAACTTATTGTTGCTAGTAGTCCCTACTGCTGCAATATGTTCTTCAAAGGGGATGATACCTCTAGAAACCATCAAGAGAGATATAACTACCTTGGGGTTTATTGCTAAAAGCCTAGTTAGTTCTCTCCCTTATAGGTCCCTTAAATAGGGGCACGGAGCAAACACGCTGCGTGCCATCTTTCACACTGCCATGCATGAGTATCATATACCCTTTTGCTTATGTTCGGTAAATATTGTCATACTGTGTACATTCCCACATTGTGTCTTTTGCATAGGCATTGCATATGGGTTCTTCTTGATCCCTACTGTAAACAAACCAACGGAGGGTCCGTGTCGCCTTCTTAAAAACGTGCGTTGGGGCATTTTGCTACCCCTAGACGTCGTATCTAAGAAGGGGACAAATTCCCCGGACCCCCGCATTCCTAGACTGCATCTGTGTCATATGCATTCCATCATGCATTCATCCATCCCACCCATGAGATATCGGAGTTTTGATTTGCACCAGCTTTTGTCTCACTTTAGTAAGCATGGGAACAAATCAAACCGGCAAGAGGTTCTACCAAGTCAAGGTCAAAAGCCCAGATACCACCAGCATCAAGGAATTAGGGCGGTTGATGGAACCCCTCCAAATGCAAGCCTTCCGCAAGACTTACGGAAAGATCTTAGAGTTGACCATAGCAGAGGTGTCCATAGAAGCCATTGCATCACTTACCCAATACTACGACCAGCCTTTGAGATGCTTCACATTCGGGGACTTCCAATTAGTACCAACCATTGAAGAATTTGAGGAGATTCTAGGATGTCCTCTCAGGGGAAGAAAACCATATCTTTCCTCCGGGTGTCTCCCCTCTTTGAGCAGAATTGCAACTGTGGTCAAGGATTCCGCAAGAGGTTTGGACCGCATAAAACAGACTCGGAACGGCATAGCGGGCCTACCACAGAAGTACCTAGAAGACAAAGCGAGGGGTATGGCCAATCAAGGAGAATGGGTCCCGTTTATGGATGTGTTAGCTTTGCTAATTTTTGGGGTCGTCCTCTTTCCAAACGTGGATGGTTTGGTAGGCCTAGCAGCAATCGACGCTTTCCTTGCCTACCACCATAGCAAGGAAAGTCCGGTGGTAGCTGTCTTGGCAGATCTATTTGACACATTTGACCGAAGGTGCGAGAAGAGTAGTGCACGGATCATCTGTTGCTTACCCGCCCTCTGTGTTTGGTTGGTTTCACACTTGTTCCAACAAGACACAAGACATCCATGTCCGCTCCTGAGCCATCGCTCGTGTACTGAAAAGAGGAGAATGGATTGGGACCAGCTCTTGGCCGGGATAGGAGGTAGAACAATCAGTTGGTTCCCCCGATGGAAGGAAGGAAAAGAAGGAGTCCTTTTCTCATGTGGGAGATACCCAAACATTCCGCTGGTAGGAACGAGGGGTTGTATTAATTACAATCCCACGCTCGCTATAAGACAACTAGGGTACCCCATGAGGGGAGCACCGACGGAAGAAAGCATGTCTCCTTTCCTTGTGAGGGATCTCGGCGCACAAAATTCCAAGACTATACAAAGAATCCATAAGGCATGGGAAACCCCGTTAAGGAAAGATCAAGAGCTTAGAGGCATTCGTAATGGCATCATTGGTGGGTACCACGAATGGCTGAAAGTTCGCATACGAGGTTTAGATTGGCTCGCCAAGTTAAAAGTCGTCAGCGAAGAGAATTTTGAAGCTCCGGAAGAGGACGAGGAAGTCCAAGCTCTCAAAAGCGAGTTAGGAAAGGCAAAACTCGCCAAGGAGAAGTCCAAGTTGGCTGCTACACACGTTCGGAAGGAGTGTGCCGGGTTACGGGAAGAGAATGCAATTACCGCAAGAGCCCTTGAACAAGAGACCAAGAGGGCTCGCAAGGAAGAGTATGGCCGGAACAAATTTCGCGGAGCTCTATGGGGTAGCAATAATGAACTCAAGTTGCGAAGGGAAGAAAGGGACCAGTCGCGAGCACATAGCATGGTTCTGAAAGAGGAGTTTATTGCTTGTTCAAGATCCAAAAGAAGCTTGTCTCAGCGTCTATGCGAGACAGAGACCAACATGTTAGCTATCATCGCCAAGTACCAAGAAGAGCTGGGTCTAGCCACGGCCCACGAGCATAGAATCGCGGATGAGTATGCCCAAGTATATGCGGAAAAAGAGGCTAGGGGAAGGGTGATCGACTCTTTACACCAAGAGGCAACCATGTGGATGGATCGGTTTGCTCTTACCTTGAACGGGAGTCAAGAACTTCCCCGATTGTTAGCCAAGGCCAAGGCGATGGCAGACACCTACTCCGCCCCCGAAGAGATTCATGGGCTTCTCGGCTATTGTCAGCATATGATAGACTTAATGGCCCACATAATTAGAAATCGTTAGGAAACTTGTATGGTCTCTCAGACCTTGACTAGATATGACTTCCTTTTTGAAATAAAATGAGTTGGTCCCAGGTTTCTACTCCAAAAAGTTTGTGCAAATCAAATCACTCCTACATCTCATCTCTAGCATGCATTTTCTTTCTTTACCCACTCCTCACGTTTGGTTTTTTAGGGAAAAACACCATAACTAAACGCGCCGCAAGGGATCCCTATCGCACCAGATCCAAATCTAGAACGATGGGTGATCAAGAGGAGACGCAGGAACAGATGAAAGCCGACATGTCGGCTCTGAAAGAACAAATGGCCTCCATGATGGAGGCCATGTTAAGTATGAAGCAGCTCATAGAGAAGAACGCGGCCACCGCCGCCGCTGTCAGTTCGGCTGCCGAAGCAGACCCGACTCCCTTGGCAACTACGCACCATCCTCCCTCAAACATAGTAGGACGGGGAAGGGACGCACTGGGGCACGATGGCAGCCCTCACCTGGGATACAACCGAGCGGCTTACCCTTATGGATTGCCGCCCAACTATTCACCACCCATCTTGCAAGAAGATGCGGGCCACATTGCTTCTCCCGTCCATGAAAAAGAGCCTCCTCAGCAGCCCGACGAAGTCCATAAAGACCCTCAAGATTATGCTCGGAGGGATGTCGAGTTTTATCCCCCAATCCCCGAAGGGCCGGCACCAGGCACGTTGCCCCAACCCAACATCGCAGCGTCGCCAATAGTTTTGTCTATGGAAGGGCCGCCCCCGGCAACTGAAGAAAGGAGGAAGCTCGATCTCCTTGAGGAAAGATTGAGGGCTGTGGAAGGATTTGGGGACTATCCGTTTGCAGACATGACGGATCTTTGCTTAGTACCCGATGTTGTTATTCCCCCGAAGTTCAAAGTGCCGGACTTCGACAAGTATAAAGGGACGACTTGTCCCAAAAACCATCTCAAGATGTACTGCCGTAAGATGGGCGCTCATTCTAAAGATGAAAAGCTGTTGATACACTTCTTTCAGGATAGCTTGGCCGGAGCTGCGGTAGTGTGGTACACTAATTTGGAAGCTTCCCGTATCCGTACTTGGAAGGATCTGATTACCGCCTTCCTAAGGCAGTATCAGTACAATTCTAATATGGCTCCGGACCGTACTCAACTGCAGAATATGTTCAAGAAAGAGGGTGAAACCTTTAAAGAATATGCGCAGCGATGGAGGGATTTGGCGGCACAAGTAGCTCCTCCCATGGTTGAGAGAGAGATGATCACCATGATGGTAGACACTCTGCCAGTGTTCTACTATGAGAAGCTAGTGGGTTACATGCCGTCCAGCTTTGCGGATTGGTGTTTGCCGGGGAAAGAATCGAGGTGGGATTGAAGAGAGGAAAGTTTGATTACGTTTCCTCCACAAACGTGAACGCCAAAAGAATCGGGGCAACAGGGGCAAAAAGGAAGGAAGGAGATGCCCATGCCGTCTCTTCAACACCCGCATGGGTCAAACCCCAGCAAACACCTCATGGTACCCATCAGTACGCGCAACATCACCCAAGCTTCTCGGCTCATGCTGGGAACGCCTCTAGCTCAACACCCGTGCAGCCTAAGGCACCCACCCAGAGGGAAGCTCCCCAAGTTCCAACTCCGAACGCGACTCGACCGGCCGGTAATTCCAACACGACAAGGAACTTCCCTCCGAGGCCGTTGCCGGAATTCACCCCGCTCCCAATGACGTACGAAGATCTTCTACCATCCCTCATCGCCAATCATTTGGCCGTGGTAACTCCCGGAAGGGTCCTCGAACCCCCTTTCCCGAAGTGGTATGACCCTAATGCAACTTGCAAGTACCATGGGGGTGCCCCGGGGCATTCCATCGAAAAATGCTTGGCCCTTAAATACAAGGTCCAACATCTAATGGATGCCGGATGGCTGACTTTCCAAGAGGATCGGCCCAATGTGAGGACCAACCCGCTCGCCAATCATGGAGGGGGAGCAGTTAATGCAGTTGAATCCGATAGGCCCCACAGGTCTAAACCGTTGAGAGATGTGGCAACCCCTAGGAGGTTTATCTTTGAGGCCCTACAAAAGGGAGGTGTAATTCCCCATAGTGGGTGTGAGGAGGATTCCTGTCTGCTACATCCCGGCGAGATGCATGACATGGAGACGTGTTTGGAAGTAGAGGAATTGTTACAACGGATGATAGACCAAGGTCGACTAGAAGTCGGCATTAAAGGAAAAGAAGAGCCGCATATATGCATGCAATCTACGGAGGGGAGCGGTGTTGCGAAGCCCAAACCCTTGGTGATATACTTCACTAAAAGTGCAGCCTCGCAAAAGCCCGGGCACCCCTTAATGGCCAAACCTGTTCCTTTCCCGTACCAAAATAGTCACGCGGTCCCGTGGAGATATACACCTCCGGGGAAGAAGGAAGAAGAAGTCACTGACGTCAGCTCGCTGTCAGCTAAAGTAACAAATATCACGGGGCTGAGCGGTGTGACCCGTAGTGGTCGTGTGTTCGCACCTCCGGACCTACCAGTCCAACCCGCCGACGTCAAAGGAAAAGGAAAAGTGGTGGAGGAACAAGATGGCGAAGCACCCCACGCTTCGAGTAAAGATATGCCAGCAAAGGGGCCCCCAGAGAAAAGGGATGGTAGAAAGGAGGTGTCGCTAGAGGAAGCCAGCGAGTTCCTTCGGATAATTCAGCAGAGCGAATTCAAGGTTATCGAACAGCTCAACAAAACCCCGGCTAGGGTCTCGCTGCTAGAGTTACTTATGAGCTCCGAGCCTCATCGGGCTCTGCTAGTAAAAGTGCTGAACGAGGCTCACGTGGCCCAAGATATTTCGGTAGAAGGTTTCGGAGGGCTGGTCAACAATATCACTGCCAACAACTATCTTGCCTTCGCCGAAGAAGAAATCCCCGCCGAGGGGAGAGGGCATAATAAGGCTTTACACGTATCAGTCAAGTGTATGGACCATATCGTGGCCAAGGTACTCATCGATAATGGTTCCAGTTTAAACGTGATGCCTAAGAGCACTTTGGACAAGTTACCATTCAATGCTTCCCATTTAAAACCAAGTTCAATGGTGGTTCGGGCCTTCGACGGCACTCGCCGAGAGGTTAGGGGAGAGATCGATCTCCCAGTACAAATAGGCCCTCACACCTGTCAAGTCACTTTCCAGATAATGGACATTAACCCCCCCTACAGCTGCCTGTTGGGGCGCCCTTGGATCCACTCAGTGGGAGTTGTGCCTTCTACACTCCACCAAAAGCTGAAATTCGTAGTGGAGGGGCACTTGGTCATCGTGTCAGGCGAGGAAGATATCTTGGTAAGCTGCCCATCCTCCATGCCTTATGTGGAAGCCGCAGAAGAATCGTTAGAAACCGCTTTCCAGTCTTTTGAGGTGGTCAGCATTTCCTCCGTGGACTCCCTCTTTGGGCAACCTTGTCTGTCCGATGCGGCGGTAATGATGGCCCGAGTTATGTTGGGGAACGGTTATGAACCCGGGATGGGTTTAGGCAAAGACAATGGCGGCATAACTAGCCTGATAAAAACCCAAGGAATCGTGGGAAGTATGGTTTAGGCTATAAGCCCACTCAGGCGGACATGAAAAGAAGCATCGCGGGAAGGAAGAACAGTGGTCAGAGCTCGCGTTGGAACAAGAAAGTGAAGGAAACCCGCCCTGCCACATAAGTAGAAGCTTTATAAGTGCGGGTCTGGGAGACGAAGGTCAAGTGTTCGCGATATGTGAAGATGATGTTCCAAGTACTTCGGATTTGGTCCGACCATGCCCTCCTGATTTCCAGCTGGGAAATTGGCGGTGGAGGAACGCCCCGGCATTTACGCAACAAGCATAATGTAAACCTTTACGGTTTTAAAAGCTCTATAGTTGGGCCTAGGCTTTAGAGTTTTCTTTTGTTAAGGCTTTGTGTCTTTTGTTTTTGAATTTATAATACAAGGATCTTTCTTCATCTGTTCCTGGTCTCTACCCATTCTCATTCATTTGCATGTTTACTTCTTTTTCTGAAACGGCAGATTCGATGACGAGTCCCCCGAAGGTACTAATACCTGGGACCCGTCTATCAACTTCGAGCAAGAAATGAACCAAACGGAAGATGAAGGAGATGAGGATGTGGGACTTCCTTCGGAACTAGAAAGAATGGTCGCCCATGAGGACCAAGAAATGGGGCCTCATCAAGAAGAAACAGAGCTAGTAGACTTAGGAATTGGCAGTGGAAAGAGGGAAGTAAAGATAGGTACAGGCATTACCGCACCTATCCGTGAAGAATTAATAACCCTGCTAAAAGACTACCAAGACATCTTTGCTTGGTCATACCAAGATATGCCCGGTTTGAGTTCTGACATTGTGCAGCACCGATTGCCTCTAAATCCCGGGTGTTCCCCAGTAAAACAGAAATTGAGGAGGATGAAACCCGAAACGTCCTTGAAGATAAAAGAAGAAGTGAAGAAGCAGTTTGACGCTGGATTTCTGGCCGTCGCTCGGTATCCAGAATGGGTTGCCAACATCGTACCAGTTCCTAAAAAAGGTGGGAAAGTACGAATGTGTGTGGATTACCGGGACCTGAATCGGGCCAGTCCCAAGGACAATTTTCCGTTACCACACATCGATATCCTCGTAGATAACACGGCCAATTTCGCTTTATTTTCCTTCATGGATGGTTTCTCTGGTTACAATCAGATAAAGATGGCGCCCGAGGATATGGAAAAGACTACTTTCGTCACCCTGTGGGGAACGTTCTGTTACAAGGTGATGTCCTTTGGACTCAAGAATGCCGGGGCAACTTATCAACGGGCCATGGTAGCTTTGTTCCATGATATGATGCATCAAGAGATCGAGGTCTACGTGGACGACATAATTGCTAAATCTAAATCTGAGGAAGAACACCTTGTCAACCTGCGGAAGTTGTTCGAAAGGCTTAAGAAATATCAATTAAGGTTGAACCCCGCTAAGTGTACCTTTGGGGTCAAATCAGGGAAATTGCTTGGTTTCGTTGTAAGCCAGAAAGGGATAGAGGTAGACCCCGAAAAAGTGAAGGCTATCCTTGAGATGCCAGAACCCCGTACAGAGAGGCAAGTCCGAGGTTTCCTGGGGCGCTTGAATTATATTGCCAGATTCATATCGCAGCTCACCGCCATTTGTGAGCCGTTGTTTAAACTCTTGCGCAAAAACCAAACTGATCGGTGGAATGAGGATTGCCAAGAGGCTTTTGGAAGGATCAAAAAGTGCCTAATGAATCCTCCCGTGCTTATGCCACCAGTGCCTGGAAGGCCTCTCATTTTGTACATGACAATCTTGGACGAGTCAATGGGGTGTATGCTGGGGCAGCATGACGAATCCGGGAAGAAAGAGCGCGCTGTTTACTACCTAAGTAAGAAGTTCACGACCTGTGAGATGAATTACTCCTTGCTCGAAAGAACGTGTTGTGCTTTAGTATGGGCGTCCCATCGCCTAAGGCAGTACATGCTGAGCCATACTACCTGGTTGATATCCAAAATGGACCCGGTTAAGTACATCTTTGAAAAGCCAGCTCTCACAGGACGAATCGCCCGGTGGCAAGTCTTGCTATCTGAGTTTGATATAGTCTACGTCACCCAAAAGGCGATAAAAGGAAGCGCTTTGGCAGATTATTTGGCTCAACAGCCTCTTAACGACTACCAGCCCATGCATCCGGAATTCCCGGATGAGGACATCATGGCCTTGTTCGAGGAAAAGTTGGACGAAGATCGGGACAAATGGACTGTATGGTTTGACGGAGCGTCAAACATTCTAGGTCATGGCGTTGGGGCAGTGTTGATCTCTCCGGACAATCAATGTGTACCTTTCACAGCCAGGCTAGGATTCGACTGCACCAACAACATGGCCGAATATGAAGCATGTGCCCTAGCCGTCCAGGCAGCAATTGACTCCGATGTCAAACTACTCAAGGTGTACGGCGACTCAGCGTTGGTAATCCATCAGCTGAGAGGAGAATGGGAGACTAGAGATCCCAAGCTGATACCCTACAAAACCTACATCAAGGAGTTGGCTGAGACTTTCGATGAGATCTCCTTCCATCATGTTCCTCGCGAGGAAAATCAAATGGCGGATGCACTTGCTACATTGGCATCTATGTTCCAGCTAACACCGCACGGGGACCTACCCTACATTGAATTTCAGTGTCGTGGCAAACCCGCACATTGTTGCCAAGTGGAAGAGGAACGGGACGGAAAGCCCTGGTATTACGACATCAAGCGATATGTCGAAAGCAAAGAATACCCGCCAGAGATTGCCGACAACGATAAAAGGACATTGAGGAGGTTGGCAGCCAGTTTCTTCATGAGCGGAGGCACACTGTATAAGAGAAATCACGACATGACACTCCTGCGATGTGTGGATGCCAAGGAGGCAGATCACATGATCGAGGAAGTCCATGAGGGCTCGTTTGGAACGCACGCCAACGGGCATGCTATGGCCAGGAAGATCTTAAGAGCAGGTTATTACTGGCTTACCATGGAAAGTGACTGTTGTGTCCATGTGAGGAAGTGCCACAAATGTCAAGCATTCGCGGATAATGTCAATGCCCCACCGCATCCTCTGAATGTCATGTCCGCCCCTTGGCCTTTCTCCATGTGGGGAATAGATGTCATTGGGGCCATTGAGCCCAAGGCCTCGAATGGTCATCGTTTCATCCTCGTAGCAATAGATTATTTCACCAAGTGGGTCGAGGCGGCTTCATATACCAATGTCACGAGGAATGTGGTGGTCAGGTTCATTAAGAAGGAGATCATCTGCCGATATGGTTTGCCAAGAAAGATTATCACGGACAACGGCACCAACCTGAATAATAAGATGATGGCAGAAATGTGCGAGGAGTTTAAAATCCAGCATCACAATTCCACGCCCTACCGGCCAAAGATGAATGGAGCCGTGGAAGCAGCCAATAAGAATATCAAAAAGATTATCCAAAAGATGACCGTGTCATACAAGGATTGGCACGAGATGCTCCCATTCGCGTTACACGGTTACCGGACTTCAGTGCGAACGTCAACTGGGGCAACGCCGTTCTCATTGGTATATGGGATGGAGGCGGTGTTACCATTTGAGGTAGAAGTCCCGTCATTAAGGATCTTGGCAGAATCCGGATTAAAGGAATCGAGTGGGCTCAAACACGCTACGATCAGCTCAACCTCATTGAGGGTAAGCGCTTAACGGCCATGAGTCATGGGCGCTTGTACCAGCAAAGAATGAAGAGCGCGTTCGACAAGAAAGTACGCTTACGCAAGTTCCATGAGGGAGACCTTGTGCTAAAAAAGATGTCCCATGCTGTCAAGGACCACCGAGGGAAATGGGCCCCGAACTACGAAGGGCCTTTTGTTGTGAAGAGGGCTTTCTCCGGAGGGGCCCTGGTGCTTACCAACATGGATGGCGAAGAGCTACCTTCACCCGTGAACTCTGATGTCGTCAAACGATATTATGCTTAGAAGCTGGGGCAATTAAGGATGTCGCTGCATGTTCTTTATCTTTATGCGTTTTCTGGATTTCCCCCAGGGATTTCCTGTCTGTTGTATCTCTTGTTACGGTCTTTCAAAGAAATGAACATGGATTTGAGGCTTTTAGTCCTCACGTTAGTTTCACACCTTGCGTTAATTTGTGATCGCCTGAGCCCTTCCGCTCAGTTCATGGGATCCCCCAAGCGCTTAATTAGAATTGAACCTGAACCAACTTTCCCTAAATTTTCTGCGTTTGAAAACATTCATGCATACGCATACGCATACGCATGTATATTGTTGTGGTAAAACAGGGGCAGGATCACCTTGGGCTACCTTCTGGAGTGAAGACAAAACATGAATGGCAGAAACCAGTCAAGGTAGGGTAATGATGCGGCCAAGATGGGCCATACCTGGTTGTTTATTACTTGCAGGTACTTAAGGATGAACGCAAGCGGGGATGGGGTCACGACCGACCGATCGTTGCTCTTCTCTGTGCGAAACAGACAGGGAATGTCGCTGCAAGGCAGCTCCGTATCCTTTGTATTTTGCGGCTTTCTTTTACTATTTGTTTGTTTTAAAAAGGAAAAGGGTAATAATAAAATAAGTAATCAACGCCTAATTCTAACCTAAGTAAGTTCAAGTTAGGCAAAATGCTAATCCATGAGAAGGGAGGGGACATGGTTAATGTTCCCCTCAAAAAAAAAAAAGTGCAGGTTAGCTCGCCTGGGCGAGCTGGGCTCGCCTGGGCGAGCCACCTCTGCACCAAAATATAAAAATGACGAAGGGGGGGACGTTTTTTCATTCAAAAAACTCCTTTTCCCCCTTTCAAAAGCCATACCCACGGGATTTACGAGTTTGCAGTCCTAGGGTCATCATTTTTCGCATTTTTTGATTCCGTTTCGCGCTTTTGTTCATCACCATCAAGTAAGTATTCCATCCCTAAGCTTTCTAGCTTTTCATTGGTGTATTTTGATCTCCTTTTGGTGCTCTAAATTGTGGGAATGTACTCAAATATGTGGGGCAATTTTGGTTCGTTTTCTTGCTTGATTAAGTTGAATTGGGGGTTTGTATGAGATGGCCCTAGGCCTATAATGCATTTTGAAGTAATGGGGCATGCCACATTGTCCCCGTTCTCTTGCTATTGATGCCTAAACGCGCGCCCACCAAGTGTTCGGTGAAATGCCTCAATGGCATTAGCGCGTGATTTTTTGTAGGGAAACAAGCCATGGGGCAATTTGGTTTGCACATATTTTTGGGACATGCATTCATTTTGAAAGAGCTAGAGTAATTGCCCCACATATATCCTAGTCCTAGAAACTGAAATTTTATGCAAAAAGAGCACAAAGGGAGGTGCATGTTGGGTAAAGTTACCTTTTTTTGGCCAGCAATCAGCTATGGGCCACGCTACAATATTTTCCCTACGCCTAGATGTTTAGGAATTGGGCTCGTCATGAATGTGTAGGTTTAGAATAGGTAGCAAGATACCTTTGGCAATTTGCACTTTGGGTATGAATAGCAAAATACTTGAATGTATGTATATACAATTTTTGGTAGTCAAAAATGTCTCACAAAAAATGTATATAAATGTGTTGCATGTTATGTGAAGAAAACATATTACAAAAAATATATACCTTTTAATTTGAATACAATTTTAGTCAGCAAAGGAAAATATGCTTGAATTTGCATGCGGCTTTAAGTAGCAAAAACTTGAAAAAAGAGCATGAAATGTAGCACCTTTTTGTGAAGATAGTCAAGATTCATCATGAAGTTTGCGTATGTATAGGTATTAGAAATACCAAGATGTGCACATGTGCAATTTTTGGTACCCCAAAATGCTTTGAGTATGCATGTATGTAAATTTAGCCAAGGAGATGTGTGTGATGTAAGTAACAAATACACCTTGGAAGTACGTGTAAATAATCTAGGTAACGAAGCTGCCTTGATTGTGTATGGGTGCATTTTTCTTAGTTAATAGAATGTCTTGTGCAAGAGAACGTTCGTAAGGAAATATGCGCATAAGCTTGCTCTAAATTTACATTGATGTTTGTATTTATGGGAGGAGGTTATATGCCATTTTTGCTTTAAGAGTAGTGTCCCACTGGTAAAATTAACTTTCTAAATGTTTGCCTTCGCAGGAATGGCACCGAGGAAGCTTGCCTCAAAGAGGTCCAGGAAGGACAAGGCGGCCGAAGGAACTAGTTCCGCCCCGGAGTACGACAGTCACCGCTTTAGGAGCGTTGTACACCAGCAGCGCTTCGAAGCCATCAAGGGATGGTCGTTTCTCCGGGAGCGACGCGTCCAGCTCAGGGACGACGAGTATACTGATTTCCAGGAGGAAATAGGGCGTCGGCGGTGGGCACCACTGGTTACTCCCATGGCCAAGTTTGATCCAGAAATAGTCCTTGAGTTTTACGCCAATGCTTGGCCAACAGAGGAAGGCGTGCGTGACATGAGATCCTGGGTTAGGGGTCAGTGGATCCCGTTCGATGCCGACGCTATCAGCCAGCTCCTGGGATATCCGATGGTATTGGAAGAGGGCCAGGAATGCGAGTATGGCCAGAGGAGGAACCGGTCTGATGGGTTCGACGAGGAGGCCATCGCCCAGCTGTTATGTATACCGGGGCAGGATTTTGCCCGGACTGCTGCAGGGAGACGAGTGCGAATCATGCGCACCAATATGACCACCCTGACCCAGATATGGATGACGTTGCTCCTCAGCAACATCCTGCCCACCGATCATAATTCCGACCTCCCCATGCCTAAGTGCCAGCTGGTGTACGCCATCCTGACACGGATGAGCATCCATGTGGCTCAGTTGATCGCTGATGCCATATATATTTTTGCAGGTATGGCGCCCACTAGGCACCCTTTGGACCCAGATAAGTCCAACAGGGCCCTGGGATTCCCCGCACTGATCACAGGACTCTGCCAGTCGTTCGGAGTCCCCGTTGCACCTACCAAGGTGATTCGGCCGCCCATCACCCGGGCTTTTATTGAGAAGTACTGTACCCAGAGACAGGCTCAGGGTGATGCTCCACAGGCCGCAGGCGCGCCCCCACCACCTCATCAGGCTGGCCAGGCTGGGGCATTTGACATGGAGCAGTATTTACGGCATTTGGTTCGCCAGCAGGCGGCCAACCACCGAGCACATGTACGGACCCATGATTGTCTGTACCAGATGAGCCTTAGCATGCAGAGCCAGGGCTTCGCTCCTTTTTCATGCCCTACTCCAGACCAGTTCAGGGCAGAGGTTGCATGGCCCGGAGATTGGCCCGAGGCCCAAGCAGGAGAGGCACCCCCAGAAGCTCCCGGCGATGGAGAAGAAGCCCACGAGGATGAGGAGATGGCCGATTTGCTTGACTTCTTGGGAGGGAGTGGAGACACGTGACTGGGAGATCCCCAGATTCATGTTTTCTTTCATATTTCTTTTGTCATTTTTATTCTATGTTATTGTTTTGACTTGAGAGACTAATGTTTGTTTTTGTTGTTTCGATTGTCTTTTGTACAGTGCATACATTTTTGTTTAGATTGTTGCGTTAGTATTTATATATCACTACTATCAATGATGTTTGAAATTCTGGAACCGTGTAGAGTTCTTCGTTTAGGAACATCGTCCAAAAGTATATATGTAAAATAAACAAAAAAAAAATCATGATAAAAATAAAAATAGAAAAGAAAAGAAAATGAAATGGAAAAGAGAACAAAAGGGAAAGAAGAGGGCAAGTAAAGAAAAAGAGAGCAAATAAGAAAAAAGGGCAAGTAAGGAAAAAGGTAGAAAAAAGAAAAAATAAGTTGTTAAGCTGAAAAACCAACATGCTTTTGAAAAGAGACGATTTCCAACTTTCCTTTGAAAAAAATTCATTGATCATAACCAATTTTTGGAAAATGTGTATACACCTGAAGGGTGAATGCTGTGAAGATTTTCCCAGACGCCCGAAATGGACTCGGATGAATGCACAAATTGATAAAAGAACATATTTTGGAAACGTTGGGTTGACTAAAATAGAGGAAATGAATCCTGAACCCTAGCATCACATGACCATAAAGTTTGACACTTGAGTGTCCACATAGGTGCATGCGTGGCCAGTTTTGCATAAAGTTTCTAAATCATCAGTTTTGCATTTGTGTCATGGAAATAATGTGGGGCATCCCTTTTATCCTTGAACCAAACCAAACCCCGACATGTATCATGTCTAGCCATTCTACAAACCTTGAGCCAAAATCCTGACTCACCATAAACCTTGACCTAGGGTGAGAATGTCAATCCTTACCCTCGGAAGCAAAAAAGAAAAGAAGGAAAATTTCCGATCAAAGAGAAAGCAAAAAAGAAAAGAAAGGAAATTCCCAATCAAAGAGTGGGAGAAAGCAAAAAGAAAAGAAAGAAAATTCCCAATCAAAGAATGGGAGAAAGTAAAAAAAAAAAAAAAAAAAAAAAAAAAAAAAAGAGAAGAAGAAGAAGAAGAAGAAGAAGGAAAGAAAGCCCCTGATCGGGGATCGAAGGAAAAACAGAAGAAATATGCAGAGAGGTCTTTGGACCGGACAATATCTGAACAATACAGAATTGTCACCAAATGAACGAAAAAAGAAGGAAAGGGAACCACGACCTAAAATAGTCTTCTCCCTTTGATTACCAACCAAAATCCCGTGCGCTAGCGACCTTTTTTTCTCGCCCCGCACTAAACAAAAAAAAAACAGAAAAAGAAAAAGCCAGAAAAATCAAAAGCCAAAAACACACAAAAACCGAAAGAAGAAACCACCAAAAGAACCCATTCCCAAGGGAAGCCCTATTGATCCATGATCACGCGTGTAATTTTTGATTTGATAGGAAATAATTTGCAAAGTCAAGTCATGACATATCTATGGTTCGGAATTAGGATGAAACACTTACCTGTGCGAGATTGATACACTTTGAGTAGATTTCTTCTATTTTTGTCGAACCCAGTGTTTCCTCTAAATGGTCATTTAGAAACGAAATGCTAACATCCAAGATCTCATTTAGGGTTATGGGGGATCCCATCAGCAGACTCTCCTTCCCTGGTAGACGCATTGTTTGTCACTCAAAAAAGCATATGCTGCTCTAAATCAGTTGGAATATTTGTCTCTTTGCTAAAGCATGTTTGCATTTTAGTGGGGAAAACAACGAGACTTTTTCAAGTCTCGCAAGTTATCCAGAACTACGTAGGTCTGAGTTCCTCATTGGAGGATACGTAGGAGCAAGAGCCTCGCTTTTGTCGACCACACCGCCTTTTGTCGCCATGACTCAAGAGCTGGTAGCCCGCGGAGATACCTTACGGTTATCCGCACCCCTTTGCCATTCAGACACAGTCGTGTCCGATGGCACGCAGAGACCAAGTTTGGTCATTCTGCACCCATGATACGCGGAGATACCTTATGGTTATTCGCACCCCTTTTGTCATCCAGAGGCGGCGGGCCCGATGACAAGCAGAGACCAAGTTTGGTCATTCTGCACCCATGATACGCGGAGATACCTTATGGTTATCCGCACCCCTTTGCCATTCAGACACAGTCGTGTCCGATGGCATGCAGAGACCAAGTTTGGTCATTCTGCACCCATGATACGCGGAGATACCTTACGGTTATCCGCACCCCTTTGCCATTCAGACACAATCGTGTCCGATGGCACGCAGAGACCAAGTTTGGTCATTCTGCACCCATGATACGCGGAGATACCTTACGGTTATCCGCACCCCTTTGCCATTCAGACACAGTCGTGTCCGATGGCACGCAGAGACCAAGTTTGGTCATTCTGCACCCATGATACGCGGAGATACCTTACGGTTATCCGCACCCCTTTGCCATTCAGACACAGTCGTGTCCGATGGCACGCAGAGACCAAGTTTGGTCATTCTGCACCCATGATACGCGGAGATACCTTATGGTTATTCGCACCCCTTTTGTCATCCGGAGGCGGCGGGCCCGATGACAAGCAGAGACCAAGTTTGGTCATTCTGCACCCATGATACGCGGAGATACCTTATGGTTATTCGCACCCTTTTTGTCATCCAGAACGCGGGCCGATGGCACGCAGAGACCAAGTTTGGTCATTCTGCACCCATGATACGCGGAGATACCTTATGGGTTATTCGCACCCCTTTTGTCATCC